>NC_068935.1:116702457-117022441 GCF_023091745.1 Budorcas taxicolor | reverse complement strand
GACAAACAACCTGCCTCTGCCCCAACCAGCACAGACCACCAGCCGCACCCTAACTACACAGCCCAGAAGTACCATTCCTGGAGAAGTAAATCCAGTTGCTGGAGCGGCAGGAAGAAGCGAGGGTCGGCCCACTCAGAGCACATCTCCAGTACCAGTTTGAAGAACCTCATCCCAAAAGAGTCCCTCCTGGATACCTTCTGGGACTAGGGACATGCTGGGACACAAGGCCGCCCACCCCATGGAGGGAAACAATCCAGACACCAGGGAAACCGGAAACCGCGAAGAAACGTGAGACCGGAAGACCACCACCCTCAGCCTTGAGGATGCCAGCCATTCAGACTCAGCCTCTGCACCCAGCACGGAGGGCCGCCCACACTACGTCACATCCCGCGATAGCCTTGACTGAGGGCCACCCACACTACGTCACATCCCGCGATAGCCTTGACTGAGGGCCACCCACACTACGTCACATCCCGCGATAGCCTTGACTGAGGGCCGCCCACACTACGTCACATCCCGCGATAGCCTTGACTGAGGACTGTTCCACCCACGTGAAACCTTTGCTTTAGATGTAAATAATGTACAATTTGTGGATGTCATCGAGCCTAGAGTACCTTCCCCTTTTTATATTTGTATTGACTTTAACTTATTAAAAAAAGAGAGAGAGAGAGAAATAAAAAACAAAACACACCCAACAACAAAAAGAATGTTTGGATGCTGGAGAAAAGATGGTCATCCAGCCCATCTGTCACAGGGGTGCGGAGAGGGCGGGGGGGTCGCTTTGGGGAGCACAGCTCCTCCTCCTCTGATGACCCGTGAGCTGTTTCCATTTGTATGTCTGTACACAGCACATTGGGATCAGGAATTTCCAGCACAGAATTCGGTGCTGCTGTGAACACACCACATGCACCCATTGGCCCCTTTCAAATACTGCGTTATCATGTTACAAAAGGCAAGCTTTCTGGAACAGAAGGACACACGGAGGAGCTCGTTAATTTTATGTGATTTCCATGATGACACTACTCATATAAAAGGGAAAGAAGAAGAAGAAGAAGAAAAAACAACCACATCCTTGTTTACAGAAGATTAACTAGAAACAAGCCCTGTTCAGCTCAGTTTGCAGGAGAGAGGACCATAGGAAGCATTTGAGTCAGAAGCTCCGAAACAGTTTTTCTTTGCTTTCCTTTAAAAACACTCACGCCTGCTTGGTAAGAGATAGCCGTGCTTCACGAAGTGAGAAGTCGAAGGCGAGATGCACGCAGAGAGGACATTTGAGTCTGAGATGAAGCATGTATGTAATATTTATATGATGGAATTTTATGTTTTTATGTCAGCATGAAACAAAGGCAGTTTGAGGGGAAGCAGGACACCGCCGTGCTGTTGCACTATGTATGCTGTAGTACCATTTTGTATGTTGTGTAAAACAAGAAGCATTGAACAAAGCAAAAAGGTGATGTATGTATATGAGAAAAATTAATTGTATGATATCATTCCAGTACACTGTTGTACATTTTAGTCTCTTTTCCTTTCTCTTCATTGTTGATAAGAGGATGCGGACTGTAGAGTTTCCAGCTAGTTACCCATATTAGAAAAGAAATAAAAAAGAGTCCTAGAAGAAAACAGGAAAGAACATTTGTAGATTGCAGTTGTCAAAAAAAAAAAAAAAAACAACTAGCCTAGTTGGCCTTATTTGTGAAGCATAATTGCTTTCAGCATATGGAAGTATTTTTTCACATTTTCTTTGTATAAAATTTGTATTAAACTTAAATATCTTCTTAGATGATGGTGTTTCTTTGTGACTGAGCCAGTCGTGGTATGTTCTCTTGGGTTCCCCCCACCCCTTAATTTTTTTCAGATTTTTCACCTTTTTAAAATCTGTTTTGGAAAAATGCAAAAAAAAAAAAAAAGAGTAAATATTCTGTCAACTTTTATCAAAAGGAATGATGTTATTTATACATGTATAAAATGAACAGTTAATACATGTTACTAATCCCAAATTGAGATCATATTTTGCTGGTCTGATCATAAAAACAAAAAGAATCTTTACATAAGTCTGAATAGTGTGGGTAGAGGCTTTTTCGTAAAATTAAAGGTAGCTTTTGGGTCATTTAAAATATATTCAGTATATCGTCCTTTTTAAGCAATTAGTTTTTTAAATGTCATGGGTATTTTCTATAATTTATCATGAATAGGATAATGATCTAGACAAGGCACAGGGGGAGCTAATCCTATCCTCATGTCATGTGAGGGGTTGACTAACATAAGTACTAATTGTCTTTTCATTATATAGCCATGGGGAAGACATTTTAGATTCTATAAGTTTAGGGGTTCTTTGGTATCCCCAGTTGATGAGTCTTTTGTAACATTTAATAATAAGTGACCTTCTGATCCTTTATATGATTTTCATCTTAACCAATTTTTAATACCATGGCTAATTTCAGCAACACAATCAGGAATGTCAGGTGGATTAATCATGTTGGAAGTTTTTTCTTTTTTTAAAAAAGGGTGGGCAGTTAACAGAAAGAGGGAAGTCTTATCTTCATTTGATTTCTTGACAACTGACAGCCACTTTTTATATCTTGTTTTAAGACATATACTTTCAAAACCAATACAAATAGGAGTGGCATCAGAGCCAATAGTATAATTTATCAACTACTTTTTTTACAGTCTATTTTAATGTCTTAATTTTTTACATCAGTGACATCTCGTATCTTTTTATTAGCCTTAGACAATGTTTGAGCCAGAAGTTGTATTTTATATGGTTCTGACCCAATATCTTGGCAAACTTAAGATTTTTTTTTTAGAGGGGCACCCTGTGTTTTGAGAGGCTGAATCGCCTTTTTACATTTTGAGTTAGCATTGTCATAAGCAAGAACTAGACTGCTTTATTTAAATTTTGATGTAGCCTGGCAATAAGGTGACCTACATAAGGTTTTCCATTTCATTGTTTGAGTAAATGAAATCAAGGCTTGTCCAGGTGGATTTATTTTTTCTTCAGGCTTTTAAACATATTATCTTCACTTGAGTGAGTAATTGATCATCAAATTGTAACTGAGCTTGAATGTCAAAATGTGCCCCACTACCCATTAATTGATCAAATGTTATATCAACTGGCCAGTTGGCTGTCGCATTTTTGTGAGCTTTTTGATTTATCTTGCCACCAAGTCCTAAATTGTAAAAATTTTGAGGTGGATAGGCAAGTTCTGGCTATCATTTCCCAATCATAAGGAATTAACTGTTCAGCTTGTGAAAGTCTCTGAATTAGTCCCATGGTATAAGGAGAATTAGTTCCATATTGGGTACATGTCTGTTTTATCTCCTTTATGGTTTTAAATGGTATGGCATTATAATCACAATGTATTCCTCCTTGTGGAAATTGAGGATCTGGTGGGATTTGAGTTACTGCCACAGGGAGAACTAAAGCATCTTTATCCCCCTGCAATTGTGCTATATGAACTCCTTTTTGTAAAGGGGTCATTTTATTAGGCACAGTTATCTGTGGTTTAAAAGCAAATCCATCATCCCAAGGGGTTTCAGGATTGAAAGGAGGGGGCTCGACCAAAGGTGCAGTTGGTCGAGAAAGATCTGTTCTTGACTTCTGTCATTCTTTCAGCTCTTATTTTTCACTTTTATTGTTTTTTTGTTTCTCATCACCTATGTTATCATATAAATTCATTTTCTCCATTTGTTTTTGTATTTGTTCTACAGAATCTCCTGAATCCAAGGTTTGGGATTGTAGCGGTCCTAAAGCTGTGTTAATAAGATTTCCTACTGACCATATAGACAAAGGAATCTTTTCGCCGCGTTGGTAGGCACGGAGCAGGCAACGCGTAACTTTTTGCCATTTTTCATGTCTAGCCAGTAGCAATATTTTTTAATGGCGGAAAACAAATTTTTAAAAGAGTGAAAAATCTCAACCGCCAAACTTTTTAACACTTGCATATAGTCACTATGTTTATAGGGATTTTGTCCCATTGTTACTGATTGACAAATCTGCAGGGGTGTACTTACCAAGTACTTTCCTGGTCCGCCGAGCTGGCCGAATTTCTCTGTGTTCTCTGCCGCTAGGAGCTAGCCGCGGAGGCTGGATTCACTTTTGGGTCCCTGTTCGGGAGCCACTTGTCAAAACTAGACCGACAAGCAGGGTTTCCGAAAGCGCGATATGGCGAGAGAATGAGAAACGAGACGCAAGAATTCAGAGAAAAGCGAGGATCAGGGGACCAACACCGCTCCAAAGGTGAAGGTGCTGAAACTGAATCCAAGCCAGCTTTATTATACTGTCAGCCGTGAATGAAAAAATATGCAGGGAATTAAACTATAACTCATGTGGCTTTCAGTGCCAAAGAACAAAATTATCATTAACCATTGAGAAATTAGGAAACAGTAATCAATAACAAATCAGTAACTAAGACTAATATTTTTATCTATAGATTTTCCACCAGATACGTAAAACATGTGACTCTGAGACGCCAGTTGAGAAACAGTCTGGGGTCGGGACCCCAGGATCATATCTTGTTTTCAAGATTATGAACTGTTCCCTCTGGACTTGTTGCAAGAGTCTCATGCCTTGTAACATCCAGTTTATCAATAATTATAAATTTCTTTTGTGGCCCTTGCGGGGGCCTGCTATTCTTTTATTCTTCCTGTCTCCTATAGTGTTGGGACTACCTGACAGGTCTGCCAGTTGTAAAGACTTTCTTTCCAGGGGTTCCATTTGTGCTCTTGAAATTGTACTTACTGGGTGGGAACCAGGCACTGAACATGCCCCTCTCCTGCACCTTTGGGTGGTAAGCTTTCAGCATCCTGGATCCTCCAACACCCCAAAGAGGCAAGCACATCCATAAAAGGCCCCCAGCTTTGCCTGTTATCTCAACTGCTTTAGGGCAAGGACATCTGGGTTCTTATCTAAGGACCCATTCTAGTTACCGCAGTGCTTCCTGGGATGGGACAAAGGGGAACAGGGTCAGTGACTTGCCACAAATCTTCAATGCTCTCCCACCTTCCCTCCTTTTCTAATTTCAATCCCACCTTTCATTCCTGACATCTCCCACTCCTTTGTTAACACCTCAGACATCATTCCACTAGAGTGTCTTCATTGCTATGAAGGTTTATTTTTCTGTCTACTTTTATACTTATTTCAGTTGTGTCTCAGTAAGGCATGATATATATACATAGATTTGTCTGCTAACCAGAAATGAACTCATTAGATTTTAATGCATCATAGAATATAGATTATTGATTTATGGGCATAACTTCTGATGTAACTGCTTATATCTGGCTTTATCCTCCCCCTTCTTGGAAATGATTATACTGCTCCTGATGATGATAACGAGTTTTGAAAGTTATTGAGTACTAAATATTTTCTGGGTAATTTCTCTATAGTTTCTAATTTTTAAGGCAAGTTGGAGAGATTGTGGTTGAAATAAAAAACAAGTAAATTGTCTAAGGTCCTGGAACTAGTAAGCATCAGAGTCTGCACTGTCATCAAGGGCTGTCTAATGAAGCTTTTGCTTTATCTGTTATATCACCCCACTTTGTTGGTGAGTTTAGAAAGTCACTAAGCCATAAAAATGACTGGAAGTCATATATCTAAAGTCAAAACCTTGACAAATTCAGGGCACCTCTTCAAAAATGCTTACCTGAATTTCGTTTTAAGTACAAGGCCATTCCACACTGTTTCTTCTTTTTATAAACAATCTACTTAAGGGGCCTATTAAAATGACTTCTAAAAAACTTAAAGATGAAATTAAACATTTTTGACATGGTATCCTCTCACACACACTATCTATAGAGACTGAACATTTTGGTCAATTTTTCACTCAGTGTGCAGACAGTAAGGATTGCTCTTCTGTGTTTTGTTGCCCTCTTAAATGTTCCCTTAATAGTAGGTTTTGCCATCTGATGGGCAATTTGCCTTTGCACCATTTTGCTTGTCATGTTGTTTCCCTAACATTAAGTTGCTGAGACTAGAAAAGGGCTCACAGAGGTTACACTGAGAGAATGCCTGTCCTTTTTTCTTTTCTTCTTCTTTTCCCCTTGTTTTTATTTTTACTTTTTATTAACCTCCCATTATGGCCAGCTGAAGGGAAGAGAATAAGCAGAGAAAGCAGCAAAGAATTGTTATTCTCTATCTGGTTGTAAATATCTGTTCTGCTAAGGAAATGGAACTTCTCCCACCAAAATAGAGTTAAGGATATTTTTTAAAACAAAAGCTTGTGCATGCATGCAAATGTGTGTACTATGGAGAACATTCCCATGACATTCTAGTGGGAAGGAAAACATGAAATGCTCTTCAAACAAACTTGCTTTTTTGACATGCACTCACAATCTGAATCATCCCATTACAACACTTAAATAGCTTGGCTTGAGAGATGTGAAAATGAAGTTTCCCTATTGTGTCACATCCTCAATCATGTCAGATTATATCTTCTGATGTCATGTCCATACTTCAGCAGCCTTTATATTTGATGATTAAATCAGTATTTGTTATTTTAGGAGTACATGTTTTTTGTAACTAACAACAATCTCTCAGTTTTACATAAGACTCATCCCCTGTTGGCACTTTAAAATGGTCTCTTTTATTTTTTGAATTACAGGCTCACTTTTTAATTCCTGAATTGTATAGTTCAGCATAAATATCAGCAAATGGTACAAAAAAACTACAGTGATATTTTTAATACAAGCTAAATATCTGTCTTCTGGGAAACTATACTTCCTATCTACACAGATAGATCATCTTGTTCAAACAATGGTCATAAAAAAATTAACTCTAAAATCTTCAAATAGGAGAAATGGCTTCAAGCAATTCCAGGGAAATTGGACCCAGTTTACACCCAACTCTGGGAAAAAAAAAAAAAAAAACCCTCTTAACTCTGTTACATCTTACTGTTAGAAATTCACTTGCAATCACTTCTTTAATAAAGCACCTTTCATGTTACACCCATTCATTTACAGAAAAAACTTCAAGTATTGTGTGTGTAACCTAACACTTAAGTACCTTTTTCTTACAAAACTGTGCAAAATGGTTTCTAGATATTAAGTGCCACATCATTCAGCACTATTTTTTGGTATGTTAGTCTTTGTAAATTACACTTTAAAAGTTACCAGTGGTTCAGAGTCCACCTTGCAATGCACGGGACACTGGTTTGATCCCCCATCCAGGAAGATTCCATATACCTCAGAGCAGCTAAGCCCGTGAGCCACTACAGAGCCTGCAGGTCCCAGAGCCCTTGCTCTGTAACAAGAGGCCACCGCAGTGAGAAGCCTGCACACCGCAGCCTCTGCTTACTTCAACAAGAGAAAGCAAGTGTAGTGACAATGACCCAGAGCAGTCAGCAAATAAATAAATACTCTTTAAAAAAAAGTTACTTACTGCTCTGGAGACAGACACAAATTTATTCATGAATCAGGAAATGACTTCCAAGTATCTTTCACAATTTGGCAGCTGAAAGCATTTGTTTTTTTCTACCCACTCCCAAGGTCTTTTAGAATACTGCTGGGCCAGTTCTTTGCATCCCATCTAACCAGACAAAAAATTATAGTAACAACTGAACATTTCGAATCCAGCTTCCTTTATTTTCATGAAAATACACACCAAAAGTCACTTCGTTCCAATTACTCATAAGACTAAATTTTTGTCAAATCTTCACAGAAAAGTGAATAGCTTTACTTTTTATTACAGTTGACTCTATTTTCCACATAAACATACACTTTTATTTCAAAGAAGGAACTGAAAAAAGAAAACCATAGCCAGAACCACCGGGCAAATGATGTTACAAGCTTCGCAAATGCACTGTTAATAGCTATGTCTAGTATATACTCTTGAAACAGAATTACATTAATATTTGATTATCAACCCTGAAATTCTTTTTTTTTTAACAAAACTAAATTCTCTTAGATGATAATAACAATGAAGATTTTTGCTATTTATTAAATACATGTGTTCATATATGGAAGCTTTGGATTCAGACTCTTCAGCTAATGTTACAAAGCTTTACCAGAATTTAGTAATGTCATGGGTTTTCCATAAAGACTTTATGGGCTAAGATGTGGTCTTTTGCTGGGAGGTGTTTCATCTTCCTCTTCTTCTTCATCATCTGAATAATCCACTAAGCAAATCACCCTTCTGCGGTTTGGGTTACTTGTTTCATCAGCAGCATCAGCAGAATGAGATGAAGTAAATTCAAAGTCACCAAAAGATGTTTGAGAGGGAAGATCTACCTTGTCTTCATTTTCTTTTGCTCTTTTAATCTCAAAACCACTTTCTGGTGGTGGCTCAACTGCTTCTTCCTTTATATTTTCATTAATACTCCTTTCCTCCTCCTCCTCCTCCAAGACACCGGAATCTCTGCAAAATACTTGACTATACAGTACAGAACATAAATTCTTCGTTACTTGATTTTGCAGCTCTTTCTCTTGCTCGTATTTCACCTTCAATCCTTTGAATGTCTGAACATATTCAATTGACTTAAGCGTTGCATAAAACTTTTCAACTATATGGGCAACAAGAGATTTGATATTTTGCATTCTTACGTAGTCAAACAGCTCAACAATAGCTGAATTCAACATATTGTACCGAGTTCCATTCTCTAAAAGAGCATTTACAACTGGCTCAAAAAAATTTCCCTTGATGATGTAATGATTTAAAAGTTCATCTCTAAGGCCAATCATCGTTCTCATAAAACGAACAGCACACAAGATTAGAAAAGTGTGCTTGGAATTTATCAAGATCAAGACTTTTCTTAGCAAGTCTTTGTTCAAAATATATTTTTTCATGTAATATGCATGATGTTGCACACAAAATGAAAGCTGATCTAAAATTAAGGCAAGCAGCTGTGCTGTGCGGTAATTATTGAGACAGTTTTTGTTATTTTCGTCAGATCCAACTATATTATCTTTGTCATGTATATATGCTGAAGTAGTCGACAAAAGTGGTTCTATGAAGTTATTCATACAATGCATACAGAAGAAATGTAGAAATTCACTTTTTTCACAGTGACTAGATGCTGCCATCATGTTGTTTGGATCAAGCAGGGCACGAAGGACTTCCATTAAATGAACAGCATTTCCTAGCTCAGGGTCAGTATCACAGAATATTTGTTCAATTACTAAATTAATGAAAAGAATGCTGTCTTCACTTTGGTGGTCTTCTATTATAAATTCTCGAACCCTGCATGGACTATACTCTACTAGATAAGTAAATACATCAGTAGCAGCTGCCCTTATTTGCAAGTCATTCATATTCATTACAATTTTAAGAGCAGGGAGAATTCCCAGTCGTGTCAGTGTTTTGAACAGTGCATTCCTCTTTCCAGGTACTAATGTCTGAGAAAATGCACAGAATTCCTTGAAAAAAAATAACAGCTCACGCCGTGTATCATCATCTGTGGTCTTATCCCTTAATTGTGCAAAAGCGGTAGACAAAAACTTATCATCTTCCTGCAGCATATTGACTATCGCACCCTTGTTTAATAAAATAAAATTTGTAAGAGTAGAAAGAAAATTCTCTTCAAATATAGATGGGATAGGAAAAAGGATGTCTTGAATGTACTGTACCCTGTATGTCTGATGTATTTTTTGCAGAAGTGCATTGTCTATTATTGGTATAACTTCCTTGAACTTCACTTTTTGGGTTAAGAATTCTCTATGCCTTTTTGGCTGAGCCAAGGCAGGGTCATATTCAAGGCATCCCACCACATCCATGATATACTTATCAGAAAAGAGGATCTCAAGCAGAGATGCCTGGTTGAGAAATAACATCCCTTTAACAATGTCATGCAGATTCTGTAAGCCTTCAGTGTCCTCTAGGTCCTCACACGTGTGGAACAACTGCAGTAATTTTTTAATAAAGTCCTCATTTCCTACTAACAGAGCCAGCCTTTCCTTATGCATAGGTGAGGTGAGAACTGAGGCAACTAAGTGAGCAATCTGGTCAAGCTTACCGAGTTCACAGTTAGGCAGCTCAAGCACGTCATCTGCCACGTCATCCAATGTCTCGTCTTCGGATTCAACTAAGGGGTCGTGTGTGATATCGGTAGATGGGTCTTTACCTTGAACCTGGCAGATGTCTTTCCATATCTCGTGACAACTTGCTGCGTCCGGGAAACTTATCGCCATACCGTGGTTCTCAGCTTCAGACCAAACAATTAATGTCCCTTGTCGTCTCTGATAGGGCGTGTCTGGATTTATCTTTGACTCCAAGATCTCTAAGCCGCTAAGTTCAGATCGAACTAGCAGACACAAGCCCTGAAGGCGTTCCACATAAAGAGTGGAGACATGTCCCTTGCCTAGCATTTCCCATTGTTGGTCATCATTCAGGAAGAATACTTTCACTATGCTCTGCTCGTCCGCCATGGCGACCTCTCTCTTCACCCTGGCCCTGGTCTCGGCAGGTGATTGTGTCTCGCGTGAGCTCAGGGATAACGGCAGCTGACGTTGGGGCCCCAACAACGGTGGCCGCTGAGGTAGCTGGTCGGAAAAATTGTGAGAAAACATGGTTGATTAAGTTGAGGCCACAGGAATTCCGGTGGTGCTTCAAATCAATAAGGCTTCCCCACAGTTCCACTACTCACTACCATCCCTTGCTCCCCTCCTTCCACTCTGCACCCCCCCCCCCCATAACGCTTTCTTAATGCAAAACGAAGTGAGCCTCTGAGCCTGCTCGTGGCTATCTATGACAGCCTTGATAATTATGACTCCCCCAGGATTCTACGCCAAAGGAATGTTCTATGCTTGTTAATGCCTCCAAGCACTGTTCTTTCAATAAAAGGTTCTGTCCTCCATTAACATTTTCACTCATCATGTGTGTGGGGATGGAGACTTAGGACCTTAGACAAAAGAAAGCTTAATCACTTACATCCTGCCCAAGTCAACACCTAACACTCAGTGTCAAGAAAACCCTCGTCCCCCCCCACCCCATAGGTGGTATGCCCCCTCCCGGTGGTACTCCCCCTCTCCTCACAGGTGGTACACCCCTCCCCTCATAGGTGGTATGTCCCCTCTCCTCCAAGGTGGTACCGCCCTTTATGCCCCCTCCCCTCAAAGGTGGTAAAGCCCCTCCCCTCATAGGTAGTATGTCCCCTCTCCTCCAAGGTGGTACCGCCCTCTATGCCCCCTCCCCTCAAAGGTGGTATGCCCCATCTCCTCACAGGTGGTATGGTGCTCAGTCGCTCAGTTGTGTCAGACTCTTTGCAACCCTGTGGACTGTAGCCCACCAAGCTCCTCTGTCCATGGGATTCTCCAGGCAAGAATACTGGAGTGGATTGCCATATCTTGTCCAGGGAATCTTTCCAACCCAGGGATCAAACCCCTGTCTCTTACACCTCCTGCATTGTCAGGCGGGCTCTTTACCACTAGAGCCACCTAGGAAGCCCAGCCAATGTCAGTATCACTCACTTACCCCTCCTTGAAAGAGAAAGTAAAGTCGTTCAGTCGTGTTGGACTGTTTGCGACACCTACCAGGTTCCTCCGTCCATGGGATTTTCTAGGCAAGAATTCTAGAGTGGGTTGCCATTTCCTTCTCCAGGAGATCTTCCCAACCCAAAGACTGAACCCTGGTCTCCCGCATTGTAGGCAGAAGCTTTGCCATCTGAGCCACCAGGGAAGTCCTACCAATCCTTGGGAGAGGCTATTGTTCCAAGAGGGAGTTGGCAACTAATTCCTTTACCCTGTTCAGTTCAGCCTAAAACTCTCTCTGTTAGCACAACAATGAAAAAATTTCCTCAAATTTTCCCAATCTATAACCACACTACTTATTCTTAGGGAAAGAGTGGGCCAGTGGGAAACTGAGTTGAAGTCAGCCAGAAGGAGGTACAAACATCACAAATCAATTGTTCTTATTTTCTTAATAATTATGGTAATAACAACAACCACAATAACTAACAATACTTGACTGCTTATTATTATTATAAAGAAAGGTAATAACATAATTCATCAAGTACTTTAGTGATTATTAAATTCAAGATACTGTAACAAGAACATTTATGTATTTTCTTATTTAATTTTAATAATAACCCAGTGAAATAGGAGTACTAAGTGTCCTTTTGAGACCAGGAAACAAACTTAGAGAAGTTAACTTGCCAAAGATCATATGGCTAGTAAGTTGAGGAGCTCTGAACACATCTTTCTGATTGAAATATTGGTTTTCTCAGCCATCGAACTATGCTATCCTCTGCTTTTCTTGGCCTTCATTACATTTTATTTTACACTCCTTCCATCTATATAATTTGTAATCAACATAAAATTATCAAGAGATGAAAGGCATGCACTTCCTCCTTTAGATTCACATCTGTGTATAGCCAATGGAAAATAGAAGCTTGTATATGGCAACTGTTAAATATAATTTTAATAGTAACCAAGTTGATTTTTGATGTAGCAGCAACTTCTGCAGTTTTCTTTAAGAAAAAAAAAAATTCTTTTCCCCAAAACATTAACCCTGTTATTGCAAAGGAGAAACTGAGACTTGGACCATATCAAGCATATTTGTAATTGAAGAGTCCTATTTGCAACAATCACTTCATTTTACATATTAATAGCATTGGAGATGTGTGACAATTCTCAAGTAGAGCACAGAAATACTCTTCCACACACCTCTCTTGCAATGTAGCCTCCAGGAGATTACTGTGCAAGAATATTCCCTGGAACAGTACAGCTGGGGCTCTTGGGGGACTAAATACAAATGACAATCATTTCATGAGAAAATGCAAATCACTGCTAGGATACTGTTGCTTTAGAAACATTTATAAACTACAAAATTGACATGAGTAATAGTTAAAAACTCTTCCTGCCTTATTTCAATAAAAGAGAATATGCAAAATATAACAACAACAATGATGCTAGACCATAGTAATGGTCCAGTTTATTTTCACTGCTGTTGGTTATATTAAAATTTCTCTCAGAATCAGTAATAATACTGGCAACTGTCTGAATATGCCATCAGGTTCCATTCTCAGAGATATTCAGCACAAATCTATGTGTTCTCACAATTTTATCACAGGAAGTTTCTCTTAGGCCAATTAAAGTCCCTTTATCTTCCCTGGTAGCTCAGACGGTAAAGCATCTGCCTACAATGTGGGAAACCCAGGTTCAATCCCTGGGTCGGGAAGATCCTCTGGAGAAGGAAATGGCAATCCACTCCAGTACTCTTGCCTGGAAAATCTCATGGATGGAGGAGCGTGGTAGGCTACATTCCATGGGGTTGCAAAAAGTCGGACAGGACTGAGCGACGTCACTTTCACCTTCTATCTTAATTAGGTTAACTAGAATCTCTTTACAATCTAAAAGAGCCTGAAGTTCAAATGTCTTAGTGCTGTTTTGGCAGTTGATTCTTTTAGTTCCTGTCTTATTTGGTTTGGGAAGTAGAATAATGCCCTTGAATGACAATCCACTCTAGTATTTTTGCCTGGAGAATTCCATGAACAGAGAAGCCTGGTGGGCTTCAGTCCATGGGATTGAAAAGAGTCAGACATGACTGAGCAATTAACACTCACTTGCTTCAGTAGATCTAGCTATTTAAGGTTGTTATTATTTGTGTGTGTGTGTTTTGTTGTTTTACAGAGAGCAAGGTAATGTGAATAAACAAATCCTCATACAATAATGGCCTGAAGAAGGTATCATTACTACCATATTAGGGAGAGAAAAAAACTTGAAACTACAAAACTGAATTAAAGATTTGGTTCAAACCTCTACAATATATGATGATGCTAGGATTTGAAAGTAGGCCTGTATAGTTCTGACCCCCCACTTTACTATTCCCAATATGCAATGCTTTCTCTTAGGCTATGCCTAAATTGTCATAGCAGATGTTTATAATGTGGAGGAAGAATGTCACCTGCCATGTCACTAACCAAAGGATTTTGTGGCCTTTACACCAGCAGCCACCACAGTCACCCCTAAATGTGCACCCTGAAGGGATTCAGGATAGAGAAAAACAGGAAACTGGCTGCATATACCTGAGGTGCATATCAAAGGAATGATTTCAATGAGCCCAGACTTTTGCATCTTCCCCTACACAGAAAAGTGTTAAATTCCTTAACTCGAGATGTCTGGTTTTCTTTAATTAACAGTAATCTTTTGATGTTCTGACTCCCTGGTTTTTGTTGCAAAATTGTATATCCTAGCTCTTCCCTTAACTGCAAACAGGTTTCTTATTCCTTCTCTGGTATTTCCATCTCTAAGAATTTTACAGTTTATTGTGATCCACACAGTCAAAGGCTTTAGCATAGTCAATGAAGCAGAAGTTGATGTTTTTCCGGAATTCTCTTGCTTTTTTGATAATCCAACGGATGTTGGCAATTTGATCTCTGGTTCCTCTTTTCTAAATCCAGCTTGTGAAGGTCTCGGTTCATGTACTGTTGAAGCCTAGCTTGAAGGATTTTGAGCATCACCTTGCTAACATATGAAGTGAGTGCAACTGTGCGGTAGTTTGAACAATCTTTGGCATTGCCTTTCTTTCTTTGGGATTGAAATGAAAAATGACTTTTTTCAGTCCTGTAGCCACTGCTGAGTTTTCCAAATCTGCTGGCATACTGAGTGCAGCACTTTAACAGCATCTTTTATGATCTGAAAAAGCTCAGCTGGAATTCTATCACCCCCACTAGGTTTGTTCATAGTGAGGCTTCCTAAGGCCCACTTGACTTCATACTCAAAGATGCCTGGCTCTAGGTGAGTGACCACATCATTGTGGTTATCTGGGTCATTAAGACCTTATTTGTATACTTTGTGTATTCTTGCCACCTTTTCTTAATCTCTTCTGCTTCTGTTAGTCCTTGCTGTTTCTGCCTTTATTGTGTCATCTTTGCATGAAATATTCCCTTGGTATCTCCAATTTTCTTGAATAGATCTCTAGTCTTTCCCATTCTGTTGTTTTCCTCTATTTCTTTCTATTGTTCCTTTAAGAAGGCTTTCTTATCTCCCCTTGCCATTCTCTGGAACTCTGCATTTGGATGGGTGTATCTTTCCTTTTCTCCTTTGCCCTTCACTTCTCTTTTTTTCTCAGCTATTTGTAAGGTCTTCTCAGACAACCACTTTGCCTCCTTGCATTTCTTTTTCTTGAGGATGGTTTTGGTCACTGCCTCTTGTATAATGTTACAAACCTCCATCCATAGTTCTTCAGGCACTCTGTCTACCTGATATAATCCCTTGAATCTATTTGTCACCTCCACTGTATAATCATAAGGGATTTGATTTAGATCACACCTGAATGGCTTAGTGGTTTTCCCTACTTTCTTCAGTTTAAGCCTGAATTTTGCAATAAGGAGTTCATGATATGAGACACAGTCAGATCCTGGTCTTGTTTTTGCTGACTGTATAGAGCTTCTCCATCTTTGGCTGCACAGAACATAATTTGATTTTGGTATTGACCATCTTGGTGATGTCCGTGTGTAGACTCATCTCTTGTGTTGTTAGAACAGGATGTTTGCTATGACCAGTGCGTTCTCTTGGCAAAGTTAGTCATACATTTCTGAATTTTAGTTATTGGTGACTCAAACCACATGCATACATATAGAACACTTAAATATCTAAATAGTCTATCTATAAGAGGAGAGAATATTTTATAGTGGGAAGAGCAAGGTTTTTTTCTTTAATTTTATGAAACAGCATTCAAATACAAGTATTCAAATGTGTCCACTCTAAAATTTTCAACTTCAAAACATTAGTGAAAAACACATGCATGTTCTCTACAACTTCTCCAGGTAGCTTATTTAGTGAAATGTTGCCTTTTTGGCCACCATCATTTCTGATTTGGAAATCTGTAACAATCTTCTCCCCTAGCTTCTGTTTTTTCTCCCAACTATTAATAGTATGTTCTCCACACAATAGCCAGAGTGGATCCATTTAAAACACATCATATCCTCGCACACTTCTACACCAAATCAACCTGTTTCCACCTTACTCAGAATAAAAACCAAAGTTCTAACTATGGTTTATAAGGCCTAACAAGACCTGACCCCCTTGACATGTGTGAGCTCTTCATTTTGTAGTCTCTCTCTCCCTTATTCTGCTCTAGCCACACTAGCCACCTTTTTATATCTGAAGCACACCAGGCAAACTCATGCCTCAGAGCCTCTGTACCTGCCCTTTCTTCTTTCTATCTGGAACACTATTTCTCAATATCTACATGGCTTATACCTTCAACTCATTCAAAAATTTATTCAAATGCTTGTTTGTTGTTGTTATTGTTTTTTCATAAAGTGAAAGTTTTCTTATTTTTTATGGATCAGTTGGAGTTCCAGGTTATTGGACCTCTTGACTCCACACAATCTTTTGCTATTCTTTTTAGTTCCCCAACCAGAGATTGAATCTGGGCCCTGGCAGTGCAAGGGTCGAGTCCTAACCACTGGACCACCATGGAATTCCCCAATGCTCTTTTTTTCTAGTGAGACTTTCCCTAACTGTCTCTTTAAAATTACAAAGATCTTCCATCCCAAGTTTTATCCATCCATTTTCTCCATAGCACTTAGCATCATCTATTTTATACTTTATTTATTGTTTTTTTTTCTTTCTTTCTTTTGAATTCAGACTATCAGTTGTATGAGGGCTGTGATTTTTTTCACTTCTGTGTGCCTAGGACCTGCCATAGGGCACAATACATAGTTTCTCAACAATAATTTATTGAATAAATACATAAATGAATGTACATCATTTCAAGGATGACTTCCAATAATTCATTTATTTATTCCTCACATTCTTATATAACAAACCTCTATGTACAGGCCCTATATCAAGCACTGGGGATAAAACACTGAATTTGAAATTTATTTCCAGTTATCTCATGGAATAGATAGGTAGTTACAACAGGAGATATTTCAAATTTACAAGACATATCTGGCATTTCCTCTGCTACTCTCATTCCATTTTGGGGGATAGTTTTCTTTTTATTGATGGTGACCGAAAGTAATATTCTCCTGTTTAGGCTTTTAATTGCATGAAAAACTTATTGAATAAGCCCTGATGTTTTCCTTCATGTTCTGCCAAACATTTTTGCCCCAACTCTGAGTTAAATCTCAGGTAGAATACAGCTTTGCAATCAATAATTAGGTATTGAAAGAATCCTAATTTTCTAACATTAAAATCTCATTTCAAGCTTCTTTTTGGGTCATGTCTTATCCAAAGCAAGTCCATAGCCAAGCCTAGAGTTGGGGTGATGGGAAAGTATGTCCCCGCTAAGGCAGGGATCATAGCAAAATTGCAAACAAAGGGTGTGGGTAAAAGGAAGGATGAAGAATTGGGGACATTTAATGCAATCTTCCACAATCTTGGATAAGACAGCTGTAACTCAGAACTTTAATGGGGAAAGAGGGATATGCATGAATACTATAATTATAGAATGTATGGATATTTACAAATTTTTATTCTCAGCTGAAAACAGCATCCTGTTGTATGCATTGCTGGAGTAGCAGCTATTATCTTCCCAATGCTCAGAGGTAAGAATCAGTTTAAATATTTACTTGGATCCACAAGCAGTTTCTAATAACAGTAACACATTCTTCACTATGTGCCTGGCTTCCTTGGAAAGTCTAACATCTTTTACTTATACAGCATGGATTTAAAAGAGGGAGAAAGAAAAAGGGAAATGTGTTCTTTGACTGTAAGTTCCATACTCTCCTCTTTTTCTAATTCAATGTGTGTGTGTGTGTGTGTTCAGTTGCTCAATCGTACCAGACCCTTTTGGGACCCACTGGACTGTAGTCTGCCAGGCTCCTCTGTCCATGGAATTTTCCAGGCAAGAGTACGGGAGTGGGTTGCCATTTCCTCCTCCAGGAAATCTTCCCATCCCAGGAATCAAACTCACGTCTCTTGGTCTCCTGCATTGGCAGGCAGATTCTTTAGTGCTGAGCCACCAAGGAAGCCCTTTGTTTCAACAGTTACTTGTAGACTCTTTTTGGGTTTTGTTTTAAATTCCATAATTCATAGATTCGTCTTCTTGTCTAGATAGAACATACTATTTCTTGTTTCTATCTAGATCTACAGGAATAACATTAGCTGTCAAGTTAACTAATTATCTTATAACCATGTTATAAAAGTAATGGCAATAAGCATAATTTGGAGTTAAAAGCTGATCAGTTTTTGCTTACAGATAGTAATCATCTTCATTTCTTCAGTATTGCATTATATATACTTATATAATAAAACATACATTTTCACTTTGTAGGCAGCAATTAATTTCAACTTAACATTTTGGCCTTAATCCCATTAACATCTAAAGGCATGCCTTGAATATATTTGATTTTTATGAGATAACTGGATTGAGTTGGAAACAGAAAAAAAGTGTCTTCATGACAAGAAAGGGAAAATCTTAAACACTTTGAATAATACTGAATTTGGATGTACTACTACTTGAAAGTGTGAATATCTGGTTCATTCCTCCTGAAAAATAACCTTTTGTATTTTGTTACTGCTAAGTGGTCTGCTATCACTTCCTTAGGCAGGAGAACTGGCATGGTGGTGTAGGAATGTATTTTTGAATGACATGATAACATCATTCAGAAAAATACCAAGTTTTTCTTTACAGTTACTTATAAGAAAGGCACCCCTCTCTTTTCTCATGCTATCATTGCCTTATTTTAGTTTCTCAGCAGCACTGTCATAGTCTAGAATTACTACTGTTGTAGCCACGTGTTCCAGGAAACAAACTCACTCAAAAGGACAATGCAGATAGTGGAGTGCAGTTTATTACACCGGAGGGCCCAAGGCAGAGACTCCTCTTAGCCAAGGACCCCGACCAGTTTTTGTGAAAACCTATATACCCCAAGTGTACGTGCTCAAACCCACCTCCCCAAATTCTCTGAAACTAGTCTGAACAAAGGAAAAGAAAGATACAATCAATCAAAGTTAACCCATGATTCGTATGCCTTAAGCCTAAGTAGTTAACAATGGGCAATTATCAATGGGCCTGTGGTCATAACCCAATAAGCATAATAGAATTTATGATTCTATTTGGTTACACAGATAATTGGGGTATTCTTTTAGTAGGTACGTGCCCTGGGGCTCTTCCATCCAGGGGCTCTGGTTTTCCAGTTGGTATGTCATTTCCATAGATACTGGGCATATAGCTCAAAGTCCACAGTCCAGCCCAAGATGGAGTCCTGCTTTCAAGATGGAGCCTCTTCTGTCTGTTTCCTCCTTCACTACATCATTTGTTTACTTTTATTGTCTTATTCTATATCCACTCTACTCCCCCAGCCCATCAAAGGCCAATATGGGTCTCAGCCAGTCTTATTCTCCTCTGTATTGCATTGCCTAGAAGATTGATAAGCATTTAGCACATGTTTGATGAATAGGCACATTAAAGAATATGTAATGATCACTCTTTCTATGTGCCACAGAGACATGAATAACATTTGAAAGAAAATTTCTCATTAAATAGATCTTCAGTGAGATGTCACTGCCTGTCAGTGGCTTTGTGTTTTAGCCCTCCTAGAAGTTTACAGTCAACTCTCCTCTTTCTACATTTGATAGTTTAATGATCAACACTTTCTTCTCAGCTCTTCCATTCTACTCCAGTTATCTTTCAGCGAAGATTTCATCTAATCTTTCCCAAGAGAACAGACACCAACCCAAGGTTCACCTTCCATTTTTAAATAACTTTATATTATGTTTAGCAATTTCTGTCTCTTCTCCTTCCATTGGGGAGTGAGCCTTCAGGTGGTGGTGGTGGTTTAGTTGCTAAGTTGTGTCCGACTCTTGCAACCCCATGGACTGTAGCCTGCCAGGCTCCTTTGTCCATGGGATTCTCCAGGCAAGAATACTGGAGTGGGTTGCCATTTCCTTCTCCAGGGTGTCTTCCTGACCCAGGAATTGAAAACAGATCTTCTGCATTGCAGGTAGATTTTTTACCAACTGAGCTAACCTGTTAATCTGCACTTTACATATCATGCCCTTTTCTGGCTTTCTGAAACCTTATGCCACAAATTATTCTGTGATTTCAATCTTTAAACTCTGCCTCGGAATAATTTCTTTTCCCCCTTCAATTAAATGCGTTCAAGTGTTTTCCATCTTAAAACAGTCAAACAGACTCTCAAAACAAGAATCACATTCATAAGTTTAGCCCTAATATTGATTACCCTAAAACAAGGGCAAAAATGTTTGTGATGTTCACTTCTTTGTTCCCAAGATCTAGAGAAGAGCCTGGTATGTAGCAGACACACAATATAAAGACATTAAACCAGCTCTTAACAATTGCTCATGTTTGCTTTGTAGCAATTATCAGTCCAAGTACTCCATAGGTGTACTCACTTACTCCTCATAAGGTAAATATAATTATTAGTTTCACCTTACTGATACAGAAACCAGGATACATCAAAAGTAAGTAATTTCTTCAAGGTCACAGATACCTTGCACTCAATCTCTAGACTTGCTGTCTCTCAATTATAAATAGATAGTAGTACCTGCAGCAAGGACTTCCCTGGTGACTCAGATGGTAAAGCGTCTGTCTACAATGAGGGAGATCCAGGTTCGATCCCTGGGTCGGGAATATAGCCTGGAGAAGGAAATGGCAACCCACTCCAGTACTATTGCTTGGAAAACCCTGTGGACGGAGGAGCCTGATAGACTACAGTCCATGGGGTGGCAAAGAGTTGGACACGACTGAGCGACTTCACTCACTCACTTCACTCACTCACCTGCAGCAAGAGATGGATGGATGGATAGACATCTCTATCTTTCTATCTCTATTATATTAAACAGCGTTCAATCCTAGGTGGACACAGTTCATTATAAAAATAATTAAGCCCCTCATTTTATTAACCTCTGTTGCTTTAGTACCTGATTTCATTAAACAGACATTTTCAAGTTCTTTCCTAAACTTCCTTCTGCATGAGGACAACAATGCTAATAAATGTGCATGAGTTTTCATAGTTTCCAATAATTTAGACTTAAACCCCAGTAGTTAGACTCAAGAATATGTGCACTCTAAGCTCTTTGCCACACTGCAGGTCACCATTCTTTTTTCCTTTTCTTTAAATGGATGCTGAAGCTATGTTATATATTTATGGTATATTTTTGAGACAAGCAAATATATGTCTATATCCCCCTTCCTATCCCTCACTCCCCTCTTTTTCTCTTTAATGGAAGGCACTAAGAACAATTAGATATCTAGTGCTTTTACTTGGTCTTGTCTCTCCCTTAAAGTATTTGCCTCCCAAATAGAAACATTCTTATTGTAGGCATTATTTTTGCTTTAAAGAGAGATAAACAAAGTTTACTTTTCATTCTCCTTTTTTCTCATACCTCTGATTGCATTAAGCTCCAACTGAAATGCTTTCCTCTTCAGCCATATCTTATCCCTTTTACTTTTTGCCCTTTTTTTCATCTCCATATGTCTTTTTTTTTCTTTCTGTATTTCTTTCTACTTTGAACTCTTAAGAGATCTTTGTAAACATAGGTTTTATAGCCATTTTTAAAATTATTATTCAGTAAGATCATTTTTTGTACTAATTATATTATGGAGCCTGCCATTAATTTTTCCAGTAACATCCCTTTTAATGCAGTTGTATATGGAGAACCCCTTTTACAGTTTTCTATTTGAGAGTATCTGATACCTTTCTCTTCTCTCCTATGCAAACACAGGCCATTGACAGCTAGCAGTGGATTACTTAAATAGCTGTATTAGCCTGAGCGGCTATTCCTTTTGCTTTAATTTTAAAGACTTCTAGGTAAAGAGATAATTTTCATATAAATGTTTTCTAATATCATTCAGCATGTACCAACGGGACACTTTCTTGCCTTTTCTCTCAAATAAGCCTTACTATTTTAATTTCTTACTATTCTCCGTTCAATGGCAGAGGTAAGAATGAGGGTTCACATATACTGAATTGCTTTCTTTCATCTGAAGGTAAGTGCCAGTCTTCTTCAGGCCACACATCCTGATAGCCCCATGACATTTATGATCTCTTTTATAACAGACTGTTAATTTGGCTTTGGGGAGGTTGCATTTTGTCTCTTCACAACAACTAACTCTAGTTGTATCTCTCAAAGAGAAATATCATTGAATATAATATAGCAATTTCAAATATCTTTAAAGAAATCCTCCATTATTCTAAAATTTTATATGCCTAATTATCCAGTCTCCATGTCATGTGTACTCAGGTTGCCCTCAGCAATATAAGTCTGTGTTTCACTTTAATTCTACAATGGAATAATGAAAAGGAAGAATATGTGCCCCCCCCCCCCCCTTTTTGCAGTGTTCTTGAAGTTGCTCTGGGCATATACAGGAGTCTTTGCCATTTATTAAGAATAATCAGCAAAGGAAAGCAAAGAAAAATGATAAGACATATCCATTCCCTAGGGCTTTAATGTTCAAGCTCAACTGGAGTCCCAAGGGTATTTTAACACCTAAGTCCTCTGACTACAAATCTGTCCCTCAGGTCTTTTCAGTTATTTCAGGGAAGTGTCAGTTGCTTATGGTACAAGAAGCAATTATTCCCACCCAGAAAATAGGTCAAGGAAAGAAAGGAAAAAACCTAGTTAATGAAACAAAGTACTGAAAGAAGAGAATTCAAAGAGAAAATAAAGGAGCACATTGAAAAAAGTACAATGATGTATATTTACTATTTTATATTCAAAAGATAAGTATAGATACAGTGACATATAGCTATATTCATCTATATCTATATCTGCATCCATATTTATATTTTACCCATATATGCCCGTATATTCAGTCTGTAAGTGGGAAGAAGCAGACCTGGTGGTTAAGAACTCAAACACAAAAACAGATACTGCAAGTTGACACTGAGGCTCTGGCAGGTCATGTGACATAGACAAGATACCTTATTATGTCTGGGCCTCAATTTATGCATCTTTAAAGTGGAAACTTTACCTCATTTGGTTGTTATGGGATCAAAAAAATAACAGATATAAGATACTTAATCCAGTGCCAGATGAAGTTATTATTTAAACATGTTGTTTCATTTACAAATCTTCTATGTGAACAACAACGACGTAAGTGTTCTATAACACACTTCAATGCCTTTTAGGTGAATGGGCCCAAGAAACTGAAGGCTTTTTGTTGTGGTTAGCTGAGTGCCTAGATGTTAAATGTAAATTTATTAAGGCTTGGGTGTGTGCCTGATGTAACAAAAGATTGAGCTGTTTAGAGACCTCAGAAAACTGCTTTAGACAGAGAAAGTCCCTCTGCTCACGTCCCTGGCCTGGGCACTATTTGAGATGAAGGCAGCAAAGGAAAAGCTCAGAGAAAGAGACCTGAGGATTGGCTCCCTACCCGGGTGGCTATTGAGGAGAGGCTAGTCTAAGGAACATTTGGACTGAGATGGTGAGTGCTGTGTAAGAGTCTTCCTTCCAGGAGCCCACGGAGCTCCATGTAATCTTGCCCTTTCTCAGTACCGTTGCTGTTAATTTTCTTATGAAAACAGGTCAAGTCACTTGGTTTCACTTACAGCTTGAGTCCAGAGCAGAGTCAATCTGTGCAGTCTCAACCTTTTCATGGGTTATTACTTAGACAAAAGGAATTTAAATTGCTGAGAATGCTAGGATCCGGATACCTGCTTCCCTTGGGTAAGTATGCTACCCTGAGTTGTAAAATTTCCTACAATGGTATTTTCATTACCAAAGTCATTTCCTAACTCCTGTATATTTTCTTTAGTTACCTATTCACTGTTCAAAATATCTAAATTTTCCTAGATGTCTAGATGTTTCCAGTGTAAAGCCATTTTATATTTGAAGATATTTACTTGTCTCTTATAAATAAAAATAACATTCATCTTCAAGGGTGTAACAGTTTTGCAAAATACATTTCCCCCCAAGAATGTTAAAGAGCACACTCAGGAGCTAAGCAATCATATTGCACTCAGGAATATTCTGAGAATTAGACCCAGATGTATTGGGTAGGTCACATAACTCCTCTTTTTGCTTCAGATTCCTTTGTGATGTGATTGGAATAATAATGAGATTTCTCTTTTGAGACTGGACCTGGGAAATAGAAGTTTAAAAATGTGAGCCCCTAAGTTTTGGCATATAAGAGCTGAAAATACCAGAGAATGAATTTCATGCTCAACTAACAAAATTAATTGCAGTAGTGTTTAAATGCAAAGCAACACACGGTCATGATTAGACATTTAAAATTGGAACTGATATTTATGAATGAAAAATGAAGTTATTTCAAGTATCCAGTGAATACTGACTGCCTAATATGAGCCAGGACATATGCTAGTAACTCAAAGGTAAATGTTAAGAAGAGGGCTTACTCTTCATCTCTCTTGAATTTTTAGCCTTGAAAGGGAGACAGTTAAACAGTTTTACTATAAGTACCTTATAAGACACAAAAGATAACCTAGACATATCAGGAAATCATTCCATATAATGGTTAAATTATAGCTTGAAGTCTACATGGAATTATGGATGTGTCTGTGGGAAGGTGGCAAGGGGGGAAGAGGAAAAGTAAGTAACTAGTAACTCATGAAAATCATAAACGAAGTAAACCTGAAAGGATGACCATGGCAGTACCTTATCTATATTAGAATTGTGTGGAGAATGGAGATGGAAAACAAGCCAGTCATCTTAATAAAGAATGCTGCAGAAATCTTAGTGAGAGATGGTTGTGATCTGAACTAAAGTTTTAGTAGTGAGGGTAAGGAAAATTGATAAATTCAAGAGACACTTAATGGTTTTAATTAACAGAATTTTCTGTTAATTGATTTATTAGAATGAGGGCGATCAGGGCAAGTAGAGACACAATAAAAAAAAAAAATTACCAACTTGGTGGTTGGTGATGTCTTTCAATAAAAACAAGAGCAAGTTTAGGTTAGGTTAGGTTAGGTTAGTTTGGACAAGTTGAACTTATAAGAAAGAATACCTCAATAATAAGTCTGTGGTATGATTAAATGATTATTTAATCTTCTTATTCTATTTATGCAGATGTGACACAGTAATGCTCTGCAGAGAGTATTTGGAGGGACTTTAGAAATGATGAACTGAATGTTTTCATGGCTATTCCATCCGGAAAGCTCAAGGTAACTCTCAAGGCTAGAGGAAGAGACGTCAACGCATAGTCAAAAAAAAAAAAAGAAGCTACTGCAAAATTGGCAAGTGAAATAAATTTTGCCTCCTGTGCTTCTCTTTCCTCTTGCAACATTGCTTTTCTTTCTTATTTAGACTTGCTCCTGTTTAATTCTTGCCAAAGTTCATCACTGTATCAACGGATAAACGTGTTTCACAGGTTGTGAAGGGCGAGATTAAGAACTGTAGCCCTTCTCTTTCTTCTTCTGTCAACAGTTACTACCTAGAACAAATGGAAACCAGGCAACTCATTGAAAGAAGGATGACACAGCCTGTGTTCTTTTCTCATCTTTAAATTCCTGGAAGTAACAGTGGACAGGAACTAGATTTGTTTTCCCAGATCTTTTACCTTTCCTTTCCTGAAAAGTTGCAAGAACAATATATATAACCTTCCTGCTTTCTTTGAGTAGACTTAAAATAGCATGGTGATTGGTCTGGGGAGGTCTCAGGTCAGTACAGTTTAGTCGCTCAGTCATGTCTGACTCTTCACGACCCCATGGACTACACCACGCCAGGCCTCCCTGTCCATCAACCACTCCCAGAGTTTACTCAAACTCATGTTTGTTGAGTCAGTGATGCCATCCAACCATCTCATCCTCTGTTGTCCCCTTCTCCTCCCACCTTCAATCTTTCCCAGCATCAGGGTCTTTTCCAATGAGTCAGTTCTTCACATCAGGTGGCCAAAGTATTGGAGCTTCAGCATCAGCCCTTCCAATGACTATTCAGGACTTATTTCCTTTAGGATGGACTGGTTGGATCTCCTTGCTGTCCAAGGGACTCTCGAGTCTTCTCCAACAACACAGTTCAAAAGCATCAATTCTTCAGCACTCAGTTTTCTTTATAGTCCAACTCTCACATCCATACATGACCACTGGAAAAACCATAGCTTTGACTAGATGGACATTTGTTGGCAAAGTAAGGTCTCTGCTTTATAATATGCTGTCTAAGTTGGTCATAACTTTTCTTACAAGGAGCAAGCATCTTTTAATTTCATGGCTGCAGTCACCATTTGCAGTGATTTTAGAGTCCCCCAAAATAAAGTCTCCCACTGTTTCCACTGTTACCCCATCTATTTGCTATGAAATGATGGGACCAGATGCCATGATCTTCGTTTTCTGAATGTTGAGCTTTAAGCCAACTTTTTCATTCTCTTCTTTCACTTTCATCAAGAGGCTCTTTAGTTCTTCTTCGCTTTCTGCCATGAGGGTGGTGTCATCTGCATATCTGAGGTTATTGGTATTTTTCCCGGCAATCTTGATTCCAGCTTGTGCTTCTTCCAGCCCAGTGTTTCTCATGATGTACTCTGCATATAAGTTAAATAAGCAGAGTGACAATATATAGCCTTGACATACTCCTTTCCTGATTTGGAACCAGTTTGTTGTTTCATGTCCAGTTCTAACTGTTGCTTCTTGACCTGCATACAGATTTCTCAGGAGGCAGGTCAGGTGGTCTGGTATTCCTATATCTTTAAGAATTTTCAACAGTTTGTTGTGATCTACACACTCAAATGAATGAAAATGATTCCAGGCTAAATTGGGCGGGGGGCGGGGGGGGGGGGAGAATCCTATTTTCAATGCTTCTTTCTCTCTCAGTCTCAATCTCTCTCTCTCTCTCTCTGTGTAGCTGTCTTGCTTGGACTTTATTTTGACTTTTTCCTGTGCAGGCATTTGCTCAGTACTCTTCTGCAAATCCAGTGCTCCTCTTCAAATCCTTATTTGAGAAGTTCCCCAAATCCATTTTGCCATCAAAACCTAGACACTGTATTTCAAGTTATACAGTGTATGGAGAAGGGGGCTCAATGGACTTTTAGTGATAAGCAATGTCAAATTAGCCTATATAACACCATTTGAAGACAACTAACAAGTCTAAAAAATGCCCCACATTTTAAACTGCAAGGAAGCCTTCTATTATAAATCTTTCAGTTATTTTTAGGATGAAAATGCCTAGAATGTGGACTGTTAGCTCACCAAGTAGAGATATACGGTCTGGTTGCAATGGCCCCATTGATTTGAGTTCACTCCCAACTATGATTTTTGATAACTCTTTAGTTTCATGTATTCAATTCTGCTTTGTCATTCGCTTACTTTGGGGATGGATATTTTTAGACTTGATATCCAGCAAGTCAATTTCTTTCTCAGTTATATACAGAGCTTTAAATATTGTTAATCCTTTACCTCCAGGAAAGGCAGACAATTTGAACTAAAATAAAATATTAGCACTCACTCCTTCTTTGCACAGTAGCACTTTTAATTATGGAGGAGGTACAAAAATTAAGATCATTTTGAAAATATGAATTCCCTCCTCTTGTTATTAAAGTATATACAAGTTGGAGAGTGGATTCATGCATTAATAAGTGCTTTTTAAAAAAATCTGCTTATTGAGAAGAGGAAGTTGATTTTTGCTAGAGCCGTTTAATTCTTTAAGAGTAATGAAGTATCTGAAGGCATCTATACTTAGTTTTAAGAGAAATAAATATAGGGTTCTCACCCATAAAGAGTTAGGATTATATTTCCTTTCTTTGCATGAAAGATGCATAATTCATAAGCTAATGAGTTATTAAGGTCTTCTCACAAGTAAAATTATAGTATCACTCCCAAGAGTAAGATAGTCAAACTATTCTGTAATAACTAATTGAAGTTTATTTTATCTTAACATTTAAAATGTAATCTGTTCTTTTTAAATGTGCAATTAAAACAATACTCAGATACAGAGAAGGTGAGAGTTACTAGAATGAGAATGGAGAGAAATCTTAAGACAGTATGTATGTATTTGTCTTTTGATGAAGATGAAATTCAATTGTTTAAAAAAAAACCTAGATGTATAAGCATAGACCTTTTAGCAGCTCAAATATAACTTAAATGTTTTCAAGAATCTGATTTCCTTTGGCCTTTATGGTTTCATCCCTGTAGTACAGAGTCTTCTCTGATGACTGCCAAAGATTTATGCCTTTGTGAACCCCCCTCATTTGCATATGGGCTCAACCTACTGACTTACCTCTAACAAATAGAATATGGCAAAAGTGGGGGGACATCAAATGTAATATCAAACTATAAAAGACTGTGACTTCTGTTTTGCTTACTCTCTCTCCCTCATTTTGGCACTCTCTCTGGCTTTTCCCTCTCTAGCTTGTTCTGATGAAACAAGATGCCATATGGAGACGCTTATGTGGCAAGGAATTGAAGGTAGCCTCCGACCAACAGCCAGCAAGAAACGGAAGTCCTCTGTCCAACAGCCCTCGAGGAACTGCACTGGGAAAACAACCACGTAAGTAAACTTGAAAGCAGATTCTTCCCTGACAGCTTTCACATGAGATCATAGCCCTGTACAACACTTTGATTACAGCCTCGTAGTTCCTGAGCACCTGGATTCCTGGCCTACAGATTCTGTGAGCTAATAGATGTGTGCTGTTTTGAAGCACTAAGTTTGGGAATAATCTGCTATGGAGAATTAAGTAATTAATAAAACCCCAAATAAATATTCACTACTATACTGCATTTTATATATTTATATTTCTATAGTGTGTAAATTTATCAAAGCTCAATGACAGCTGTTACGTAAATTAAACATTTATAAATATGAAACATCTTCATAGTCCCAGAAGCCATTTTTAAACCAGGCCACTTTCATGGTGAATTTCTTTGTCACTAAAGAAAGAGGAAACATTATTTGGGATCTGATGGACAAGTAATTTTCCTCTCCACTATAATGTTAATCTGAGGTCCTGAGATTCATGACAGGTTATTACAGACATTTTGAGTGAGAATTTTTTTTCTCTGCAAGAAGTTTATAATGCCTGTTCCTCTCACTAAATGACAGCAGTGGGTCTCAGATATTGGGACAACAAAAATGCACCAAGCAATTCAATATCCACCTGGAGAGGACCATATTGTTTCTAGATTAGAAGTACAAGAAATTTCTGGATGGGCTTCAGCTTGTCTATGGGCCTTCTCGTCAAAAAAATCAATGTCAACTGTTGACTGTTTCTGTGCTTTTTCTAGTGAAAGGATTCATGACTTTCGTGTTACTAAAAAAGGCTCCTGGTTCCCAAATCTGTCAGGGACTGCTAGGGAAGTCCTTAAATATGTGTGTCTTTTAAATGTGTGAAGTTTTAACATATAGAGAGTAA
The DNA here is from genome assembly GCF_023091745.1 of Budorcas taxicolor. Lineage (NCBI taxonomy): Eukaryota > Metazoa > Chordata > Mammalia > Artiodactyla > Bovidae > Budorcas > Budorcas taxicolor. Next base: position 116,993,304 of record NC_068935.1, on the reverse strand, counting down.
ATTAGAAGAGAGTATAAGTAGATGCTGGTACAACAGATAAAAGGTTATTGTAGTAAATAGTGGCTCAAGTTTGGGCAGTGTTGGATAAAATCCTAAAGCTATTCAAAGTACTTGTGATGTTTTTGATATCAGGGTAAATCGGATAAGTGCATGCTCAGTCACTTCATTCATGTCCAGCTCTTTGCAATCCTATGGACTGTAGCCCACCAGGCTTCTCCATGGGATTCTCCAGGCAAGAATACCGGAATGGGTTGCCATGCCCTCCTCCAGGGGATCTTCCTGACTCAGGGATAGAGCCTGTGTCTCCTGCATTTCCTGCATTGCAGGTGAGTTCTTTACCACTGAGCCACCAGGGAAGCCCAAATCAGATGAGGTAAGGGAAGTGACATAACTGACTCTCCTTGGCAAAAATGTGAATGATGATGCCATTTAGTGGGTTAGAAAAATTAGAGAAAGAATAGATTTGAGAAAGAAGATAATACAAGTTGATTGTGGATCTGTTAATCTGAATGTTTTTGGAAACATAAAAGTCTTATTTGTTAGGATGGCAGCATTGGATTTACCATTAAAAATCCTCTTAACTGGATTTACCTACTTTTGCCTTGGGTGATCAGCTAGCCAAAAGCTGATCTGGACATATTACAGGTTAGATGAACATTTTAATTGCTATCTTGGTAAGATAAGCATTTCCATCCTGAAATCTTTTAAATAATTTAACTGGAAACCTTAGTTTAAGCACATAATATTCATTTTAGTGTGTCTATTTCCTCCATCTCTTGACATATACTAGAGACTTAATAAAGTTTTGGAAACCAGAAATATGTTTTTCTAAATGACACCCACTGCTTTTCCCTCCCAGACTAACATTGTCCATCATTTAGCAAATGGAATGAATTTTAGAAATGCAATAACTATTTTAGTTTGTGGTGATAAATATGGTCCTATTTGAAGACTGAGTATGAGGGAAAAAATACAATGCCAAACATTTTCTACATTTCAGAGGTAAATCAAGAGATAAAATGCTAATTTAAAATTTCAGAGTTCAGAAAATATGAATTCCTTTAGGTTCCCTGAAAAAGAGCTAATTATTTTTACTCATTTAAAGTTCTTGACATAGCTTCCTCTTTAATCTTCCTTCAAAACTCACCTTTAAAAATGCTATTGCAATATTTTCAAAGTATATGGAATGAAAATGTGGACATCTATTTGGGTCATCACTAAAAACACTGGACAAATTTAACAATACCAGGAGGAAAAAATTGATTTTTTAATATATATACTTGGTACTTTGAGAACACTCTCTTAAAAAAATCTTAGGGTATTTTAAATGAACTCTCTTAAGGTTTTGTAGAGTATTAGTGGGAAGAACTTGTAGAGAAAATGTGGTGGACAACTTCTCTTGAATATAAGTTATTAGAGTATCACCTCATTAACATTCTAAGCTCTTTTCATTATGTCAAGAAAGACATCTCTCAAGATCACATAATCTGTTATTTTGAGACTACCACTCTGTATTTATAATAGTATCTAATTTATCTTTCAAGCAAGTCTACTGTACCCAAAAGAAGAATTTCAAATTGGCTTATTTTTCTCTGTATGTGTGTGTTTGGTGTCTTCATTCTAGGTGTGGTTTGATTAAATCATTGATAACATAAACCTTCAAGTAACTATCATCAGTAATCTAGCAGCTGCTTTTTTGAGAGAATTTAAGACAATTTTTAAACGTTTTATATGTTTCAGAGAGAATTTAAAACAATATTTAAAAATTTATATCAGTTTATCATATTGATTTTGGTAAAAACTCCTGTGAGTAATGCAAAATCACATCATAAGAGAGAGTGTTCTACTTCAAATAGAAGAGCACAAACTGTTCGACCATCTCTGTGCATAGTGCAGGACAGTATGTTCTCATTTTCACAAAAGGCATGCAAGACGGACTTGGAATATTCATCATTTATTAATACAAGATATGATGAAAGGGTGATTTTTAAAGTGCTTAATGCATAAAGGTTATATAACTTTTTGAAAAATACTGTGTAATTGGTGTTGGGGAAGAAAACCAGATAAACTGGCTTAATGTGCATAAGGTTATAATAAAACCATTGTAGACATACTTCGGTATTGTTATAGCACATCTAATTGTGTCATTTAATATAAAAATCAGGGGGGGCGGTCCTAAGATGGAGGAGGAATAGGACAGGGAGACCACTTTCTCCCTCACAAATTCATCGAAAGAACATTTCAACACTGAGTAAATTCCACAAAACAACTTCTCAATGCTGGCAGAGGACATCAGGCACCCAGAAAAGCAGATCATTGTCTTCAAAAACAGGTAGGAAAAAATATAAAAGACGAAAAAGGAGGCAAATGAGGTAGGGAGGGAGCTCCGTCCTGGGAAGGGAATCTTAAGAAGAGGTTTCCAAACACCAGGAAACACTCTCGCTGCCGAGTCTGTGGTGAGCCTTGGAAGCACAGAGGGCAACATAACAGGAAGGAAAAATGAATAAATAATTAAACCCAACAGATTACAAGTCCAACAGTAACTCCCCCAGTGGAGAAGCAGCGCAGATGCCTGCATCTGCCACTAGCAAGTGGGGGCTGGGCAGGGAGGCGCGGGAGGCACGGGAGGCGCGGAGTGCAGTGCTTTGTAAGATTCAGGCCAGAATGCCCCGTGCGTAACCAGAGCGAACTAATGTGGGCTAGCAAACCAGACTGGGATAGCTACCGCACGAAAAGCTCGAACATAAGACACCACCAGGACCATACACAGAACAAAGGACGGAACAGAAATAGCCGGCTGCAGACCATCCTCCTCCGGTGACAGGCAGCCAGAGCCGTAAGGGCTGGAAGGGTGCAATCGCAGCCCAAGAGAGGCATTACCTACCAAAACGCAAGCAGGCTTCTTTGCTAACTAAGACTTCTGGGGTTCTTGACAATCATCATTCGCCCGAGAAGGGACGCCAGCAATACACCCAGAAAACTAAGCAGCAGAGACGGGAAAGGTGGTAAGTCGCAGCGACTGCACTCACCAAACACCCGAGCTACTCAGTCCTGGGAAGGGCACAAAACACAGGCCCAACCAAATCTGCACCTCTGAGCGCTACCTGAGCACCAAGCCTGAGCAGCTTAGACCGGGGAGATGCATGCAGCCTAGGGCTGGTCTCAGACGGTTCCCGGCAGAGCAACGTAGAGCCTGAGTGGTGTGCACTGCGAGCAGGGGCAGGCCCAGCAGGGCTGAGACACTGTGAGCACATGACAGTGTTATTTGTTTGTAGCATCCCTCCCTCCCCACAGTGCAACTGAACAAGTGAGCCTAAAAAAAAAAAAAAAAGTGTCCACCACCACCCCCACTGTGTCAGGGCAGAAACCAGACACTGAAGAGACCAGCAAACAGAAGAAGTTAAACAGAGGGAACCGCCTTGGAAGTGACCCCACACGGCCCACAACACCAGAGAAAGGGCCAGATATATCTTTACTATTTTTATGATCATTCTTTTTTTGTTGTTGTTGTTGTTGATATTGTTGTGTGGTTGTTTTTTCTTTTCTTTTTCTTCTTTTTTTTAACCTTTTTAAATTTTTAAGTCCTATATTTCTCCTTTAATTTTTATTTTTATAACCTACTATTACTTTTCAAAAAAAAAGACCCTATTTTTAAAGCAAACGCTGTATATAGTCTTTTTGTGGTTGTCGTTTTTTAATAATTCCTGTGGCTTTTTTTTTCTTCCCTTTCTTCTTCTTCTTTTCTTTAATATTGTGTTTTTGAAAATCCAGCATCTACTCTAGATTTTTAATCTTTGCTTTTTGGTATTTGTTGTCAATTTTGTACATTTAAAAACCCAATCTTCAGTACCCAATTTTACCTGAGAGCGAGATTACTGGCTTGACCACTCTCTCCTCCTTTGGACTCTCCTTTTTCTCCACCAGGTGGCCTCTGTCTCCTCCCTCCCCCTTCTCTTCTCTACCCAACTCGGTGAATCTCTGTGTGTTCCAGACGGTGGAGAACACTTAGGGGAACTGGTTACTGGCTGGATCTGTCTCTCTCCCTTTCATTTCCCTCTAGTATCCTCCTGGCCACCTCTGTCTACTTCCTCCCTCTCCTCTTCCCTATATAACTCCATGAACACCTCTGAGAAGTCCAGACTGTGGAGTGCACATAAGGAAGTGATTACTGGCTAGCTTGCTCTCTCCTCTTTTGATCCCACCTCATCTCATTCCAGTCACCTCTAACTACCACCTCCCTCTTCTCCATGTAACTCAGTGAACCTCTCTGGGTGTCCCTCAATGTGGAGAAACTTTTCATCTTTAACCTAGATGTTTTATCATTGGTGCTATATAGATGGAGAAGTCTTGAGGCTACTGTAAAAATAAAACTGAAAACCAGAAGCAGGAGGCTTAAGTCCAAATCCTGAGAACATCAGAGAACTCCTGAATCCAGGGAACATTAACTGATAAGAGCTCATCAAACGCCTCCATACCTACACTGAAACCAAGCACCATCCAAGGGCCAACAAGTTCCAGAGCAAGACATACCACGCAAATTCTCCAGCAACACAGGAACACACCCCTGAGCTTTAATATACAGGCAGCTCAAAGTTACTCCAAAACCAGACGTCTCATAACCCATTACTGGTCACTTCATTGCACTCCAGAGCAAAGAAAAATCCAGCTCCACCCACCAGAACTCCAACACAAGCCTCCCTAACCAGGAAACCTTGACAAGCCACTGATACAACCCCACCCACAGTGAGGAAACTCCACAACAAAGAGAACTCCACAAATTCCCAGAATATAGAAAGGCCACCCCAAACACAGCAATATAACCAAGATGAAGAGACAGAGGAATACCCAGCAGGTAAAGGAACAGGAGAAATGCCAACCAAACCAAACAAAAGAGGAAGAGATAGGGAATCTACTTGAGAAAGAATTCTGAATATTGATAGTGAAAATGATCCAAAATCTTGAAAGCAAAATGGAATCACAGATAAATAGCCTGGAGACAAGGACTGAGAAGATGCAAGAAAGGTTTAATAAGGACCTAGAAGAAATAAAAAAGAGGCAATATATAATGAATAATGCAATAAATAAGATCAGAAACACTCTGGAGGCAACAAATAGTAGAATAACAGAAGCAGAAGATAGGATTAGTGAAACAGAAGTAATATGGTAGAAATAAATTAATCAGAGAGGAAAAAAGAAAAACGAATTAAAAGAAATGAGGACAATCTCAGAGACCTCGAGGACAATATGAAACGCTCCAACATTCGAATTATAGGAGTCCCAGAAGAAGAAGACAGAAAGAAAGACCATGAGAAAATCCATGAGGAGATAATAGTTGAAAACTTCCCTAAAATGGGGAAGGAAATAATCACCCAAGTCCAAGAAACCCAGAGAGTTCCAAATAGGATAAACCCAAGGCGAAACACCCCAAGACACATATTAATCAAATTAACAAAGATCAAACAGAAAGAACAAATATTAAAAGCAGCAAGGGAAAAACAACAACTAACACACACGGGGATTGCCATAAGGATAACTGCAGATCTTTCAACAGAAACGCTTCAGGCCAGGAGGGAATGGCAAGACATACTTAAAGTGATGAAAGAAAATAACCTATAGCCCAGATTACTGTACCCAGTAAGTCTCATTCAAATATGAAGGAGAAATCAAAAGCTTTACAGACAAGCAAAAGCTGAGAGAATTCAGCACCACCAAACCAGCTCTCCAACAAATGCTAAAGGATATTCTCTAGACAGGAAACACAACAAGGGTGTATAAACCTGAACCCAAAACAGTAAAGTAAATGGCAACTGGATCATACTTATCAATAATTACCTTAAACATAAATGGGTTGAATGCCCCAACCAAAAGGCAAAGACTGGCTGAATGGATACAAAAACAAGATCCCTATATACGCTGCCTACAAGAAACCCACCTCAAAACAAGGGACACATACAGACTGAAAGTGAAGGGCTGGAAAAAGATATTCCACGCAAAAAGAGACCAAAAGAAAGCAGGAGTAGCGATACTCATATCTGATAAAATAGACTTTAAAATAAAGACTGTGAAAAGAGACAAAGAAGGCCACTACATAATGATCAAAGGATCAATCCAAGAAGAAGATATAACAATTATAAATATAAATGCACCCAACATAGGAGCACCACAATATGTAAGACAAATGCTAAAAAGTATGAAAGGGGAAATTAACAATAACACAATAATAGTGGGAGACTTTAATACCCCACTCACACCTATGGACAGATCGACTAAACAGAAAATTAACAAAGAAACGCAAACTTTAAATGATACAGTAGACCAGTTTAGACCTAATTGATATCTATAGGACATTTCACCCCAAAACAATGAATTTCACCTTTTTCTCAAGTGTGCACGGAACCTTCTCCAGGATAGATCACATCCTGGGCCATAAGTCAAACCTTGATAAATTCAAAAAAATTAAAATCATTCCAAGCATCTTTTCTGACCATAATGCATTAAGATTAGATCTCAATTACAGGAGAAAAACTATTAAAAATTGCAATATATGGAGGCTGAACAACACGCTTCTGAATAACCAACAAATCACAGAAGAAATCAAAAAAGAAATCAAAATATGCATAGAAACTAATGAAAATGAAAACACAATAACCCAAAACCTGTGGGATACTATAAAAGCAGTGCTAAGAGGAAAGTTCATAGCAATACAGGCATACCTCAAGAAACAAGAAAAAAGTCAAATAAATAACCTAACTCTACACCTAAAGCAACTAGAAATGGAAGAAATGCAGAACCCCCGAGTTAGTAGAAGGAAAGAAATCATAAAAATTAGGGCAGAAATAAATGCAAAAGAAACAAAAGAGACAATAGCAAAAATCAACAAAGCCAAAAGCTGGTTCTTTGAAAGGATAAATAAAATTGACAAACCATTAGCCAGACTCATCAAGAAACAAAGGGAGAAAAATCAAATCAATAAAATTAGAAATGAAAATGGAGAGATCACAACAGACAACACAGAAATACAAAGGATCATAAGAGACTACCATCACCAATTATATGCCAATAAAATGGACAACGTGGAAGAAATGGACAAATTCTTAGAAAAGTACAACTTTCCAAAACTGAACCAGGAAGAAATAGAAAATCTTAACAGACCCATCACAAGCACGGAAATTGAAACTGTAATCAGAAATCTTCCAGCAAACAAAAGCCCAGGTCGGCTTCACAGCTGAATTCTACCAAAAATTTAGAGAAGAGCTAACACCTATCCTACTCAAACTCTTCCAGAAAATTGCAGAGGAAGGTCAACTTCCTAACTCATTCTATGAGGCCACCATCACCCTAATACCAAAACCTGACAAAGATGCCACAAAAAAAGAAAACTACAGGCCAATATCACTGATGAACATAGATGCACAAATCCTCAACAAAATTTTAGCAATCAGAATCCAACAACACATTAAAAAGACCATGCACCATGACCAAGTGAGCTTTATCCCAGGGATGCAAGGATTCTTCAATATCTGCAAATCAATCAATGTATTTCACCACATTAACAAATTGAAAAATAAAAGCCATATGATTATCTCAATACATGCAGAGAAGGCCTTTGACAAAATTCAGCATCCATTTATGATAAAAACTCTCCAGAAAGCAGGAATGGAAGGAACATACCTCAACATAGTAAAAGCTATATATGACAAACCCACAGCAAACATTATCCTCAATGGTGAAAAAGTGAAAGCATTTCCCTTAAAGTCAGGAACAAGACAAGAGTGCCCACTTTCACTGCTACTATTCAACACAGTTCTGGAAGTTTTTGCCACAGCAATCAGAGCAGAAAAAGAAATAAAAGGAATCCAGATTGGAAAAGAAGAAGTAAAACTCTCACTGTTTGCAGATGACATGATCCTCTACATAGAAAACACTAAAGACTCCACCAGAAAATTGCTAGAGCTAATCAATGAATATAGTAAAGTTGCAGGATATAAAATCAACGTACAGAAATCCCTTGCATTCCTACACACTAATAATGAGAAAGTAGAAAAAGAAATTAAGGAAACAATTCCATTCACCACTGAAACGAAAAGAATAAAATACTTAAGAATGTATCTACCTAAAGAAACTAAACACCTATATAAAGAAAACTATAAAACACTGATGAAAGAAATAAAAAAGGACACTAATAGATGGAGAAATATACCATGTTCATGGATCGGAAGAATTAACATAGTGAAAATGAGTATACTACCCAAAGCAATCTACAGAGTCAATGCAATCCCTATCAAGCTACCAGCGGTATTTTTCACAGAACTAGAACAAATAATTTCAGGATTTGTGTGGAAATACAAAAAAACCTCGAATAGCCAAAACAATTTTGAGAAAGAAGAATGGAACTGGAGGAATCAACTTGCCTGACTTCAGGCTCTACTACAAAGCCACAGTCATCAAGACAGAATGGTACTGGCACAAAGACAGAAATATAGATCAATGGAACAAAACAGAAAGCCCAGAGATAAATCCACACACCTATGGACACCTTATCTTCGACAAAGGAGGCAAGAATATACAATGGAGTCAAGACAATCTCTTTAACAAGTGGTGCTGGGAAAACCGGTCAACCAATTGTAAAAGAATGAAACTAGATCACTTTCTAACACCACACACAAAAATAAACTCAAAATGGATTAAAGATCTAAACATAAGACCAGAAACTATAAAACTCCTAGAGGAGAATATAGGCAAAACACTCTCCGACATAAATCACAGCAGGATCCTCTATGATCCACCTCCCAGAATACTGGAAATAAAAGCAAAAATAAACAAATGGGATCTAATTAAAATTAAAAGCTTCTGTACAACAAAGGAAACTATAAGCAAGGTGAAAAGACAGCCTTCGGAATGGGAGAAAATAATAGCAAATGAAGCAACTGACAAACAACTAATCTCAAAAATATACAAGCAACTTAATTCCAGAAAAATAAATGACCCAATCAACAAATGGGCCAAAGAACTAAACAGACATTTCTCCAAAGAAGACATATGGATGGCTAACAAACACATGAAAAGATGCTCAACATCACTCATTATCAGAGAAATGCAAATCAAAACCACAATGAGGTACCATTTCACACCAGTCAGAATGGCTGTGATCCAAAAGTCTACAAGCAATAAATGCTGGAGAGGGTGTGGAGAAAAGGGAACCCTCTTACACTGTTGGTGAGAATGCAAACTAGTACAGCCACTATGGAGAACAGGGTGGAGATTCCTTAAAAAATTGCAAATAGAACTGCCTTATGACCCAGCAATCCCAGTGCTGGGCATACACACCGAGGAAACCAGAATTGAAAGAGGCACGTGTACCTCAATGTTCATCGCAGCATTGTTTATAATAGCCAGGACATGGAAACAACCTAGATGTCCATCAGCAGATGAATGGATAAGAAAGCTGTGGTACATATACACAATGGAGTATTACTCAGCCATTAAAAGAATACATTTGAATCAGTTCTAATCAGGTGGATGAAACTGGAGCCGATTATACAGAGTGAAGTAAGCCAGAAAGAAAAACACCAATACAGTATACTAACACATATATATGGAATTTAGAAAGATGGTAAGGATAACCCTGTATGCGAGATAGCAGAAGAGACACAGATGTATAAAACAGACTTTTGGACTCTGAGGGAGAGGGAGAGGGTGGGATGATTAGGGAGAATGGCATTGAAACATGTATACTATCATGTAAGAAACGAATCGCCAGTTTATGTTCGATACAGGATACGGGATACTTGGGGCTGGTGCACGGAGATTATCCAGAGAGATGATATGGGGTGGGAGGTGGGAGGGGGGTTCAGGATTGGGAACTCATGTACTCCCATGGTGGATTCATGTCAATGTATGGCAAAACTAATACAGTATTATAAAGTAAAATATAGTAAAAATAAAAATTAAAAAAAAAAATCAAGTCCTTTACCTAGATTTGAATAGACTCATTTCTACTTTTGTCTCCTTGGGCTTACTTAGGTTTAAAGCATGAAGGAGAATATTATTGTGCACAACCATGGTTTGGGTTTTCGAAGTGAAGATGTAACAAGTTGCAAGTGATAACTGGCTCCCTTCCCTTTCCGTTTCCCACTCCCATTTGTAAGTCATTTTTAAAAGTTTTGAGGTGCCATGTGTTCAGAGAACCTTCATCAAAAAGTGATTCTCTGCTTCAAACAAACTGACCTAAGTTGAGCAAGAAAATGTACAGGGGTTGTAGAGGAAAGAATGTGTGACTTCAATGGATTTAGATGCTCTGTTGTATAGTATTCTAGTATGCAGAAAATTAATGTGAATAAGTTAAAATTTAAATCAACATATAAGAAACTCAAGTGGTGCAGTGGTTAAGAATCTGCTTGCCAATGCAGGAGATGCAAGAGACGCAGGTTTGATCCCTGGATCGGGAAGATCCCCTGGAGAAGGAATGGCAACCCATTCCCGTATTCTTGCCTGGAAAATCCCATGATAAGAGGAGACTGGCAGGGTACAGTCCATGTGGTTGCAAAGACTCGGACATGACTGAGTATGCACGCAACCACACATATAAGAAACTCAAATAAATAGTTCTGGTGTTTGCCATTTCTAATCAATGTCATTTCAAGAGTAAAGATATATTGTTTGTCTCTAGGTGAATTCTTTTAAGTATTGTTTTTTGATAATGGTATTAAAGGATTTGATTATCTGAGCACTGCAGATTCAGTTCAGTTCAGTTGCTCAGTCCTGTCCAACTCTTTGCGACCCCATGAATTGTAGCACATCAGGCCTCCCTGTCCATCACCAACTCCCGGAGTTCACTCAGACACACGTCCATCGAGTCAGTGATGCCACCCAGCCATCTCATCCTCTGTCATCCCCTTCTCCTCCTGCCCCCAATCTCTCCCAGCATCAGAGTCTTTTCCAATGAGTCAACTCTTCACATGAGGTGGTGGCCAAAGTACTGGAGTTTCAGCTTTAGCATCATTCCTTCCAAAGAAATCCCAGGGCTGATCTCCTTCAAAACGGACTGGTTGGATTTCCTTGCAATCCAAGGGACTCTCAAGAGTCTTCTCCAACACCACAGTTCAAAAGCATCAATTCTTTGGTGCTCAGCTTTCTTCACAGTCCAACTCTCACATCCATACATGTCTACTGGAAAAACCAGTCTTGACTAGACGGACCTTTGTTGGCAAATTAATATCTCTGCTTTTTAATTTGCTGTCTAGGTTGGTCATAACTTTTCTTCCAAGGAGTTAGCGTTTTTTAATTTCATGGCTGCAGTCACCATCTGCAGTGATTTTGGAGCCCCCAAAAATAAGTGATGAAGTGATGGGACCAGATGCCATTATCTTTGTTTTCTGAATGTTGAGCTTTAAGCCAACTTTTTCACTCTCCTCTTTCACTTTCATCAAGAGGCTTTTTAGTTCCTCTTCACTTTCTGCCATGGTGGTGTCATCTGCATATCTGAGGTTATTGATATTTCTCCCAGCAATCTTGAATCCAGCTTGTGCTTCTTTCAGCCCAGGGTTTCTCATGATGTACTCTGCATGTAAGTTAAATAAGCAGGGTGACAATATACAGCCTTGACGTACTCATTTTCCTATTTGGAACCAGTCTGTTGTTCCATGTCCAGTTCTAATTGTTGCTTCCTGACCTGCATACAAATTTCTCAACAGGTAGGTCAGGTGGTCTGGTATTCCCATCTCTTTCAGAATTTTCCAGTTTCCTGTGATCCACACAGTCAAAGGCTTTGGCATAGTCAATAAAGGAGAAATAGATGTTTTTCTGGAACTCTCTTGGTTTTTCGATGATCCAGTGGATGTTGGCAATTTGATCTCTGGTTCCTCTGCCTTTTCTAAAACCAGCTTGTACATCTGGAAATTCATGGTACACGTATTGCTGAAGCCTGGGTTGGAGAATTTTGAGCATTACTAGTGTGTGAGATGAGTGCAATTGTGCGGTAGTTTGAGCACTCTTTGGCACTGCCTTTCTTTGGGATTGGAATGAAAACTGACCTTTTCCAGTCCTGTGGCCACTGCTGAGTTTTCCAAATTTGTTGGCATATTGAGTGCAGCACTTTCACAGCATCATCTTTCAGGATTTGAAATAACTCCACTGGAATTCCATCACCTCCACTAGCTTTGTTCGTAGTGATGCTTTCTAAGGCCCACTTGACTTCACATTCCAGGATGTCTTGCCCCAGGTGAGTGATCACACCATCGTGATTACCTGGGTTGTGAAGATCTTTTTTGTACAGTTCTTCTGTGTATTCTTGCCACCTCTTCTTAATATCTTCTGGTTCTGTTAGGTCCATACCATTTCTGTCCTTTATCGAGCCCATCTTTGCATGAAATGTTCCCTTGGTATCTCTAATTTTTTTGAAGATATCTCTAGTCTTCCCCATTCTGTTCTTTCCCTCTATTTCTTTGCATTGATTGCTGAGGAAGGCCTTCTTTTCCCTTCTGCTATTCTTTGGAACTCTGCATTTAGATGCTTATATCTTTCCTTTTCTCCTTTGCTTTTCACTTCTCTTCTTTTCACAGCTATTTGTAAGGCCTCCCCAGACACCCATTTTGCTGTTTTGCATTTCTTTTCCATGGGGATGGTCTTGATCCGTCTCCTGTATAACGTCATGAACCTCAGTCCATAGTTCATCAGGCACTATATCTATCAGATCTAGGCCCTTAAATCTATTTCTCACTTCCACTGTATAATCATAAGGGATTTGATTTAGATCATGCCTGAATCGTCTATTGGTTTTCCCTACTTTCTTCAATTTAAGTCTGAATTTGGCAATAAGGACTTCATGATCTGAGCCACAGTCAGCTCCTGGTCTTGTTTTTGTTGACTGTATAGAGCTTCTCCATCTTTGGCTGCAAAGAATATAATCAACCTGATTTTGGTGTTGACCATCTGGTGATGTCCATGTGTAGAGTCTTCTCTTGTGTTGTTGGAAGAGGGTGTTTGCTATGACCAGTGCATTTTCTTGGCAAAACTCTATTAGTCTTTGCCCTGCTTCACTGTGCATTCCAAGGCCAAATTTGCCTGTTACTCCAGGTGTTTCTTGACTTCCTACTTTTGCATTCCAGTCCCCTATAATGAAAAAGACATCTTTTTTGAATGTTAGTTCTAAAAGGTCTTGTAGGTCTTCATAGAACCGTTCCACTTCAGCTTCTTCAGTGTTACTGGTTGGGGCATAGACTTGGATTACTGTGATACTGAATGGTTTGCCTTGGAAACGAACAGAGATCATTCTGTCATTTTTGAAATTGCATTCAAGTTCTGCATTTCAGACTCTTTTGTTGACCATGATGGCTACTCCATTTCTTCTGAGGGTTTCCTGCCTACAGTAGTAGATATAATGGTCATCTGAGTTAAATTCACCCTTTCCCGTCCATTTTAGTTCACTGATTCCTAGAATGTTGATGTTCACTCTTGCCATCTCTTGTTTGACCACTTCCAATTTGTCTTCATTCATGGACCTGACATTCCAGGTTCCTATGCAATATTACTCTTTATAGCATCAGACCTTGCTTCTATCACGAGTCACATCCACAACTGGGTATTTGTTTTTGCTTTGGCTCCATCCCTTCATTCTTTCTGGAGTTATTTCTCCACTGATCTCCTGTAGCATATTGGGCACCTACTGATCTGGGGAGTTCCTCTTTCAGTATCCTATCATTTTGCCCTTTCCTACTGTTCATGGGGTTCTCGAGGCAAGAATACTGAAGTGGTTTGCCATTCCCTTCTCCAGTGGACCACATTCTGTCAGACCTCTCCACCATGACCCGCCTGTCTTGGGTGGCCCCACGGGCATGGCTTAGTTTCACTGAGTTAGACAAGGCTGTGGTCCTAGTGTGATTAGATTGACTAGTTTTCTGTGAATATGGTTTCAGTGTGTCTGCCCTCTGATGCCCTCTTGCAACACCTACCATCTTACTTGGGTTTCTCTTACCTTGGATGTGGGGTATCTCTTCACAGCTGCTCCAGCAAAGCGCAGCCGCTGCTCCTTACCTTCGACGAGTGGTATCTCCTCACCGCCACCCCTCCTGACCTTAAAAGTGGGAAGATTAACAAGTATTAACGATTTCAAATAGAATTGGAGGATTATTAAACATCATTCATCTGTTCAGGGACAGAAAAACAAACAAAAAGCTGCTAGAGATAAGAAAGTGTATAGTGTTTACACATCTCTTGACAATGTCTTAACTAGTAATCAGTGAAAATTCAAATCTTTCAAAATTATTTTTGGTCTCATAGTGATTTTCAGATTAAATTCAAATCCTTCTACAGAGCTTCACAAATCCTCTTCTATTAAAACTTGTAAAATCTTTATTTTACTAACTTAAGAAGCTCAGAAAACATGACCCCTGAACTGTAGGAATTCCCCATCCGGCAGCGATGTCAAATGACTACTACACAAGATTACAATAATAATAACTTCAAAAACAAAAGCAAAACAACTTGTGGTTTTATTTTTATGCTAAATAAAATATATCTTGTATACTTTATAGATATTGATAATGAGTTAGAATCAGATCAGTCGTGCTTGGAAACAATGAGTACATAATCGAAGTTACACTTTGTTTAAAATATTTCCAATTACTTGTATGCCTCAAGTCCCCTTCTCTTTTGTGCAAAAATATTGTTATGTTAGATCCACGGACTACTGAATGTTCATTTATATATAAAAGTTCTAAAAATTCTTACGTTCATTGAATTGTGTATTGAAAGGAGAAAAAGAAGCATAGACTCAACAAGGCACCAAGGCAGAAAATATGAACAAATGCATAAATGCAGAAAAAATGAAAAAAATCCACTGTAAAAAAGAAATCAGAAGGCATTTGAGTTATCTCTTGATAAAGAGAATAGAAATGCAAATATAACCTGATTTTGAGAAAGAGGAGTTTACTTCAAGATTTTAAGCCATGAGCACTAAGGATTTTCACAATTTGAGAAATAGTTAAAATGACTATGCAGAACCTGCAGTGGAAATGATCGAACAGTATACAATTTCTTACAAACTGAGTCTGTTGGTAATACAGTATATTGTTGGTGTTGGGGTGTGTTCATGAGATTAAAAAGACACAACAATTCTCAGTCCTGGGGTCAGAACTGGATAGGTAAAGTCATGTAAAAAGCTTTACTAAATAAAACTTTTGAGCTAATATGTGAATGTACTGAATCACTAGCATGCATGTTGTAGTCAAAAGTTCCACATATTCTAATAAAATCAATTTTAAGGCTTATAGCTATTAGTGAACTGCCATGGAGGAAGGATGGTGAAGAAAAAAACAACCACAGAAAGGGCATGCTATGGGCCAGAAGTTTTTAGCTTAATTCTTTCACTTTTAGGTGGGTTTTGATATAAAAGTTGATTAGAGTTGAAGTTCAGTATCCTTTCGTATTAGAGCAGCCTGTAGAGATTTTATCATTATCTGGGATCCAAAGAATAAAGTAAAAATAACCCAAAATATTTCTTAACTATCTCACATCCTAATATTTCAAGTAGCTATAGGGTATGTGCCCGGTTACAAAACCTGTATCAGTTTAAAATCATACACATCTCATTAAAATGAAAGTGTTGACACATATGCAACCTCTATTTTCTTTATTCAATGTCATAGGAATTCAGTTTTAATAAAATCTAGGCCATAGTAAAATATTTTATTGTGTTCCACTCTAGCGCTTTTTCTTTTTAAAGCAACAGATGAATGAAGCAGACATACAACTGCGATTCCAATATTGGAAATGAAAGTAGCAGATATGTATGAGCTTCATAACAAAAATTTTTAACTCTAAATTTCAGGATTTTCTCCATTTCATTTTCAGGTTGCTAGTGAACAGAAAGGCAATTATTTTAAAATTTTATTGAGGTATTATTTATATGCCATAAATTCTCCAATTTTAAGTGTACAGTTCAATGACTTTTCATAAATATAGTAAGTTGTAAAAATTTTACTAAAACCTAATCTTTTTCATGTATCTATCACCTCATTTCTTTCATGTGCTTTTTTTCCATTCATATGTCTTCTTGGATGAAATTTCTATTCACATCTTTGCCCACATTTAGATGAGTTATTTGTGTTCTTTTAGAGTTGAAAGAGTAATTTATGTATTCTGGATACAGTTCTCTTATCTGATACAAGATTACCACTTATTTTCCTCAGGCTGTGACTTATTTGTGACTTTGAATTCTGTTCCATCAATCTGCATGTCTATCCTAAGGTTGGTACTACTACACTGTAACTGCATTTGTAGTAAGTTTTATAAATAGAGTAAATTCTTTAAATCATCCTAATTTTCAAGATATTTTGGCTATGCTGTGTCCTTTAAATTGGCATATGAAGTTTACCCTTCATTTGTCAATTTCTGCAAGAAAGTTTAGTGATATTTTGGCAACAATGTAGTTGAAACTTCAGATCTACTAGGCTTGTTGTTGTTCAGTTGCTAAGTTGCGTCTGACTCTTTGCAACCCCAAGGATTGCAGCATGCCAGGCTTCCCCGTCCTTCACTATCTCCTGGAGTTTGCCCAAACTTATGTCCATTGAGTTGGTGATGCCATCCAACCATCTCATCCTTTCTTGTCCCCTTCTCCTCCTGCCCCCAATCTTTCTCAGCATCAGGGTTTTTTTTAATGAGTCAGTTGTTAGTATCAGGTAGCCAAAGTATTGGAGCTTCAGCTTCAGCATCAGTCCTTCCAATGACTATTCAGGACTTATTTCCTTTACGATTGACTGGTTTGATCTCCTTGCTGTCCAAGGGACTCTCAAGAGTCTTCTCCAGGACCAGAGTTTGAAAGCATCAATCCTTTGGCGCTCAGTCTTCTTTAGCGTCCCAACTCTCACATCTGTACATGCCTACAGGAAAAACCATAGCTTTGACTACAGGGACCTTTTTCAGCAAAGTGCTGTCTCTGTTTTTTAATATGCTGTCTAGGTTTGTCATAGTTTTCCTTCCAAGGAGCAAGTGTCTTTTAATTTTGTGGCTGTAGTCACCATCCACAGTGATTCTGGAGCCCAAGAAAATAAAATCTGTCACTGTTTCCACTTTTCCTCCTTTTATTTGCCATGAAGTGATGCAACCGGAAATAGATGGGGAAACAGTGGAAACAGTGTCAGACTTTATTTTTGGGGGACTCCAAAATCACTGCAGATAATGATTGCAACCATGAAATTAAAAGACGCTTACTCCTTGGAAGAGGAGTCATGACCAACCTAGACAACATATTCAAAAGCAGAGACATTACTTTGCCAACTAAGGTCCATCTAGTCAAGGCTATGCTTTTTCCTGTGGTCACGTGTGGATGTGGGAGTTGGACTGTGAAGAAGGCTGAGCGCCGAAGAATTGATGCTTTTGAACTGTGGTGTTGGAGAAGACTCTTGAGAGTCCCTTGGACTGCAAGGAGATCCAACCAGTCCATTCTGAAGGAGATTAGCCCTGGGATTTCTTTGGAAAGAATGATGCTAAAGCTGAAACTCCAGTACTCTGGCCACCTCATGCGAAGAGTTGACTCATTGGAAAAGACTCTGATGCTGGGAGGGATTGGGGACAGGAGGAGAAGGGGATGACACAGGATGAGATGGCTGGATGGCATCACTGACTCTATGGACGTGAGTCTGAGTGAACTCCCGGGAGTTGGTGATGGACAGGGAGGCCTGGCGTGCTGTCATTCATGGGGTCACAAAGAGTCAGACACAACTGAGCGACTGATATGAACTGAACTGAACTGATGGAATCGGATGTCATGATCTCAGTTTTTTGAATGTTGAGTTTTAAGCCAGTTTTTTCACTAGGCTTATTGACATCTAACCATAGAGACTCTTTGAATCCATTAGCATAAAATCTTTCCCCAATAATTTGGATCTTTATGTTCTACCAGCAATGTTCTGTAGTTTTCAGTGTATAAATTTCACTATACTTATTTATTTTATATCAATTATTCTCTTCTGATCCATGCTATTGATATTGGTAATTTCTTCTCAATTTGTATTTCTGATTTTGTTATACATTGCTGGCAGAAAGAAAGGGAATTTATATTTTAGAAATTTTATTGAGATATAATTTATATAGTCCAAGATTCACTACTGTTAAGTGTAAAATTCAATGAATTTTAATAAATATGGAAGCTGTATACATTACCAAAATCTAATTTTTAATGATGCTACCATATCAAAGAGAAACGTTAGACCTATTCCCAGTCACTTCTCACTTCTACTCACAGCTTTAAGCAAACACTAATTCACAGTATGTTTTCCTTCTTCAGACATTTTAAATACTTGCTATTTTTGAGTAGCTTCTTTCACTTAATGACTTTCAGTTTCTTTCATGCTACTTTACATATCCATTGATTTTCCTTTTGTGGATATTTGGCTATTATGAATGGAGATACTATAAAACTTCTGGTGAAAGGCTTTAACTTGGATAGAAATTAACTTTTTAAATGCAGAATCCTATACTAAACATTTGTTTAACATTTTATTATCAGGCAAGGTTTTCCAAAGTGATTGTACTAGCAATATGTGAGGTTTCCGGTTTTCCTACATCCTCAACATGTTTTATTTTATTATTAACATTACAGTGGGTATGAATTGGTATCTACTTGGCATTTTAACTTGCATTTTCCAAAAAAACTAATGATGTTGATGAGCATCTTTGCATGTTCTTCTTTCCTATTTGTATATCTTCTTGAGGGAAATGTCTATTAATGTCCATATTTATTGAGTTATTTGTACTCTGAGTATATTATTCTTTATTTTTCACAAAAATAGATCCTATTCAACTTTGTTGGAAAATAGAGACTTAGAAATATTATTTCCCTGATTTCCTTAGTAAGTGGTAGATCTCATTTCGGAATCCTGGGTGTAAGGCTTCAGCATCTAAGTTCTTTCCTTTCACATCACTGTTCCTCACACTAGTTACAGTGATCTTTCAATCTGTAGACCTGATTCTACTGGCATTTTAATAATACTGAATCATGTAATCCATGAACATGGTTTTCTATTCCACAGATATATATTCCATTGTTTGGTTGCAACTTTTTTATATATATTTTCTAGTTGAATGACATTTTTTCCTTTTCATTTATTTGGTGCTATAAATAATGCTGCTATGACTTTGTGTCCATGTTGTCAGGTGAATGTAAGTTTTCATTTCTTTTGTGTAGTTTAGTAATCTTCCTATTGCTGGATAATTTTCCTATCAAAAATAAGTATTAGAAACTGCCATACTGTTTTCCGAAGTAGCAACAAAATTTTACATTTCTATCATCAATATAAAAGGGTTCCTGTGACTCACATTTGAGTATGCTTGTTATTTCTTCTATTTTTTTTTTATTATGGCAACTCTTCAAGACAAAAGTGTTATACTTTTTCATTTTAATTTGCATTTCACGTTAACAAACAGTTTGGAGCATTATTTCATGTGCTTCTTGATCATTCATATTTCTGCCTTTGTGAAATAACTCTTTAAAATTTGACCCATTTAAAAAATTTGATTATTTGTGTTCCACTTACTTCCTCAGATGAAAATAATCTTTATATATTCTGAACTCATTTTCATTACCTGTTATGTGACTTGCAAATATTTTTCCAGTGTGTTTCTTGTCTTTACCTTTCCTTAATGAAGACTTCTGTAGTGCAAAGGTTTTTAACTTACTGAAGTGTAGATTAATTTTTATTTGTATTTTTTGTTGTATTTAAAAAGTTTTTGCCTATACCAGAATCACATGTGTTTAGTCAGTGGTTTTATTTAAGATTTTAGACATTGTTTTCCTTCTATTCATGTATATAATGTATTTTGAGTTAAGTTATTGTCAGTGAGCTGTCTATATTCATCTTTCTCAATGCGGATATTCAAATGCAGCATCTTTGGGAAAAAAGATTGCCATATTCCTCATTAAAATATTTAATAGAAAAAAGTAATAGAATTTATTTTTAGAGCAGACTGAATTAACACAGAAATGGAGCAGAAGGGACAGAGAGTTCCCATACATCCCCTCTCTCCTTTTCTCCATCCACAGTTTTCCATTATTAACATCTTGCATTGGTGTGGTACAATGGCTACAACCAATGACACAATATTTTAAATTTAACTGAAGTCCATAGTCTATATTAGGGTTCATTCTTATGCTGTACAAATCCATGGATTTTGACAAACAAATGCATAATTTTATTCAACCACCACTGCAGTTATCAAAATAATTTCACAGCCGTAAAAATCCCCTACCTAATCAATCATCCCTTCTCCCCACTCTGAAACCCCTGCCAAATACTAATCTTTTCATTGTCTCTGTATTTTTGCCTTTTCATTTTTTTATTGTGGTAAGAACACAACATGAAGTCTATTCTTTCAACAAATGATTAAGTGCACAGTATTAATGATAGGCACTACATTGCACAGCACGTTTTGGACATTTCAGCCAGTCATTCACTTAACTACTTAAATTTAACACATCTTATGAAGTTTATGACTTACAAGACATTTGCTTACTTATTGGTCCTTAACAAATCCTATGAGCTTCACCTATATTTCATAACCTGATCATCTTCTTTACAAAAGCCCATGCTTGACATTTTCTTTGGTGGAGTGTCTATCCAAGCCTTTGCCCATTTCCTACTTGGATTGTTCATTTTCTTATTGTTGCATCTAGAGTGTGCTTTATATATTATTTTTACTTTCATAAATATATAATTGATGTAAAATGGATGTTAAAATTGAAGCTCCAATACTTGGCCATCTGATGTGAAGAGCCAACTCACTGGAAAAGGCCCTGATACTAGGAAGGATTGAGGGCCGGAGGAGGGGACAACAGAGGACAGGATGGTTGGATGGCATTACCGACTCAATGGACATGAGTTTGAGCAAACCAGGGAGATAGTGAAGGACAGGGGTCACAGAGTCAGACACACCTTAGCGACTGAACAACAACTGATACAAAACGCTGTGTTAAGTTTGAGGTGTACAAGGTGTTGATCTTATATATTTATATACTTAATGAGTTCTTTGTAAGATATGTGATTTTTTTTTTCAAATATTCTTCCCAGTGTGTGGCTGTGGCTTGTCTTTTAGTCCTCTTAACAGGGTATTTTGCAAAGCAAAAAGAAAAAAATTAACTTGGTCATGTCTATCCAATTTTTTTTTAATAGATTGTGATTTTTTTTTTTTTTTTGGTCATGTTTAAGAACTCTTTGCCTAAACCTAGCTCACGATTGTTTTCCTGTCTTCTCTTCTAAAATTTTGCCAGTTTTACATTTATACAATTACCAGTACATTTGGTAATTTTTGTATAAGATGTGAAGTTTAGGTAAAGATTCTGTTTTTGTTTGGGGTTTTATTTTTGGGTTTTTGCCCTAGGATGTCTATTCATACATTGTTTGTTGAAAAGACTATCCTTCTTCCATTGAACAGTTTTTACACTTTGGGGACACGTGTACATCCGTGACAGATTCATGTTGATACAATATTGTAAAGTAATTAGCCTCCAATTAAAAGAAACAAATTTAAATTAAAAAAAAGAAAAATCAATTGGAAATATTTGTGCGGGTCTATCTTTTGGCTCTCTTCTGTCCCACTGATCTAGGAGATTCTGTCAATGTCACTCAGTAGTTACATAGCAATTCTTAAAATTGAGTAGTATAGGGCTTCCCTGGTAGCTCAGCTGGTAAAGAATCCACTTGCAAGGCAGGAGACCCTGGTCGATTCCTGGGTCGGGAAGATCCCCTGGAGAAGGGATAGGCTACCCACTCCAGTATACTTGGGCTTCTCTGGTGGCACAGATGGTAAAGAATCCGCCTGTAATGCGGGAGACCTGGATTCGATCCCTGGATTGGGAAGATCCCCTGGAGAAGGGCATGGTAACCTACTCCAGTATTCTTTCCTAGAGAATCCCATGGACAGAGGAGCCTGGTGGGCTACACTCCATGGGGTCACAAAGACTTGGACATGACTAAGTGATTAAGCACATGATTCTTCCAATGTTCTTCTTTTTTACAAAATCATTTTAGCTATTCTAGTTCACTTTAATTTATTTAGTCCCAACAAATATGTTTGTGCTTTATTTATACTGCCAGCACATAGCATTACGTACATGTATAGACTACTCATTCCTGGTTTTACCTTAAAGAGCATTTTGTTGTTCAGTCACTAAGTTGTGTCTGACTCTTTGTGACCCCATGCACTGCAGCATGCCAGGCCTCCCTGTTCCTCACTAAACATATTAAAAAGCAGATTGAAAAATATAATAGTATTTTCTTTAGAGTTTTAGAATCAGAGAATTTTATTATTTATTTTCCTGCTCATCATGCTACATGTGAAGAAACAGACCTAATGATTATGCTTATGAACCTGAATTTTCTGGCTTCGCCAGATAAGCTGCAATAATTAGTGTGCAACATCCATTACATTGTGTTGCAATATTGTTTTGTGAAAATACTTTTTTCAACATGGAAAAACAAATAAAATGAAAATGAACACAAAGTCATATAAAAGGTTCATTAATTTAAATGATTTGATTCTATTTTGGATCAAACTAATCTGACACTAATTCTAGCATTTTACTGACAGTGAGGATTATAGTGGAAATTCATTTACTTTGCCTTCAGAAGACCTGTGTCTGAACTGAGTATGTGCCATTTACATAGCTCTGTGATTTTAGGCATATCTTTTCAAATTCAGATTTCTCTTCTATACAAATGATGTAACAACTCAAAGTCAGAAATAATATGTAGGGTGCACATGTGTGTGTGTTGTTCATGAAAGTGTTTGGCAAAGAGTAAGACATATGTACTTATTCTTTTTAACAGTCTGATGTTCACGGGCCAATAAGTCCATGCAAAAACAAACAAGGGGCACATATGAGGGGAAAGTGGGTAGATATCCTTCTCTGGTACTGTATCATCATCCAGAATGTTTACAGCATCACCTAAAGTTCCACTGATTATTAGTGAAAGAAATTCAATGTGGATTCAAGGAAGATGAAGAACTGGACTGACTCATGGAGACAACCATGGGCTTCCCAGATGGCACTAGTGGTAAAGAATCCACCTGCCAATGCAGGGGGCATAAAAGACATGGGTTTGATCCCTGGGTTGGGAAGATCCCCTGGAGGAGGGCATGGCAACCCACTTCAGTATTCTTGCATGGTGAATCCCATGGACAGAGTAGCCTGGTGGGCTACAGTCCATAGGGTGGCAAAGAGTTGGACACGACTCAAGCAACTTAGCATACACGCATGCATAAAGGCAACCAATATACCACAGACTTCAAGCTGAATCTTCAGCAAGGAATAGGTCAAAAATTGTCATACACGTGTGAGTATCAGTAAAACCAGTCCCTGGGGTGAAAGCTATCTTTGCCAGGAATTACTACCAAATTTCACAATCCTGTCTTTTTATACCTGAATGTATGGTGTATTCCCCAACTTTATTCCTTGCACTTTGAGTCCATTTTGCTTCAGTTTATATGCAGATTATTTTTTACCAGTTCACTGATTGCTTTGTATTTTTTCTTGACATAAATGAAGCTTATACCTTTGACCACTGGTACTCCTGATATCAATAATTATATTCTGACTGATACTGAAACACTCTTTCTGTTCTAATTATAATTCTCTTTCATTGCAGAGCAAATGATCATCTTAAAGTAGTAAAACTCATAAAATAACAGTGGTTATTATTTATTCATGTTAAATATCTTACATGTAAGGTCAGATTTAAATCTCTAATATGCAGACATTAATATCCTCACTTTATGGATGAAGAATAGAAACTCAAAACTTTAAATAACCTGTCTAAGACACACAACTAGGAAGTGGTAGACCCTATATATGACTTAGGGCTTCCCAGGTGGTGCTAGTGGTAAAAAATCCTCTTTCCAATGCAGGAGACGCAGGAGACCCGAGTTCAATCTCTGTGTTGGGAAGATCCCCTGAGGAGAATGGCAACACACTCCACTATTCTTGCCTGGAGAATCCCATGGGCAGAATACTTTGGAAGGCTACAGTTCATAGGGTTGCAAAGAGTTGGACACAACTGAAGCAACTGAGCATGAATGCACATGCATATATGGCTTCAAAGATTTTGCTTCTTGTCCACTAGAGAATGTACAAAACTGCTGGCTAAATATTTCACACTGATATATGAATTTTCCAAAATACTAACTTGCAATTCTCATTTTCGTTTACATTCTCATTATAATTTATGTAATTTCTTTATTTTGATTGCAAAGTGTTTTTATAAGGTTATTTTACCTAGTTATTGATTTCAGCTTATGAGAAGCTGTTATTATTATTTACTTCTTATTGCCATAAACAGACATATCATCATTTAATGGTAGTGGGCATATGTATCATTGACCCCACAATTGTATGCAGGCAGCTTCTAGTATGGTTCCCAATGATTCTAGTTGCCTGACGTTCATACCCTTGTGTAATCACCTCCCTCTGAATATAGGTTGGACCTAGTGACTTTTAATAAACAGAATTATAATTATTAGAATATTTTACTCTAATGAATAGAATATGGCAAAACTGATAAGATGTCACTTGTGTGATTACATCACAAAAGTGTGAGCCTTCTATCATATTGGAACTTGTTTTTTTTTTGCTGGTACTCTTACTTGCCCTCTCACCTGATGATAAAACAAGCTTCCATGCTGTGAGATACTCTAAAGAGAGACCCACAAGGCAAAGGAATAAGGGAGGCCTCCAGTTAACAGCTCATGAGGACCTAAGGCATCAATCCGATAGTCCACAAGGAACTGAGTCCTGCCACAACTACATGAATAAAGTAGGAAGCAGATTCTTCTCAGCCAAGCCTATAAAGGAAAGCAGCCTTGAGAGAAACCTAAAGCCAGAGGACCCCGTTAAATCATGTCTGGATACCTGACTCACAGTAACTGAGATAAAAACTGTCATTGGTTTAAACCATTAATTTTGTACGTAATTTGTTCCATGGTAATAAATGACTCATACAAATAAGTTAGCATGCTTTTTAAAACTGTGGTATTCTGGTGGTATGCTGTGGCCAGGGCTCCATATCAAAGTGAAATACGATCTTGAAGCAATTATCAAATAAGTGAGGCTAAAGCTTCAAATACTCTTGATAATTTAGATGAAAATATAGCTTGGCTCAATCTCTGTTCTAGTTCATCAAGATTTGAACAAACAGCAATAAAGAATAAAATCATTTTTATCATTGAAGATAAGGAAAACTCTTGTAATCACAGATTTATAAAACAGTGAAAAAACTTTCATTCTCACTTCAAATTTTTGTCAAGAATGAGAACATAGCCATGTTCAGGTATTTACAGAGTGAAAATTGAGAGTTTCACACAACTCTCCACTCCCAAAATAACTTTGTATACTCTATGGCCTATAAAAAGATAAGTGTGGAGGGTTTCTGTCACTTTTATTTTGGCTTTTGCTTTTTTTTTTTTATAATGAAGATTTTAAAAGTAGTGTATTAGTTTCCTAAGTACCTAGTCTTGGCGGCTTAAAACAACAGACATTTATTCTCTGTAAGTTCTGGAGTCTAGACATTTGAAATCAAGATCTTGGCAGGGTCTTACTTCCCATGAAGCTTCTGAGCCTCTGAGGAAGGACCCTTCCGCTTTACTTCCAGCTATTCCTTGGCTTGTGGTAGATTACCCCAATCACTGCCTTCCTCTTAACATAATTTTCTTCTCTTGTACATCAGAGATTTCAGATGTCATTCTCCTGACTGTGCCATGTCTGAAATTTCCCTCTTACAAGTAAATACTGGATGAAAACTCACCCTAACAAACTCATCTTAACTTGATTACAACTGCAAAGACTGTTTCCAAATAAGATCACATTCAAAGTTTCCTAGGCTGAGGACTTCACCAAAATTTTGGGGGAGATACAATTCAACCCATAACAATTAGTATTTTTTTCCTTTGCCTTATAACAAGATCCTTTGTTTTTAAACATTTATCCTTTTTTTTTTCTTACAACATTCAACTTTTTCTATGACAGTCAAATTATACTTTCTGTCATCTCACTCCTTTCTGAAATGTAATTGTCTACTACCCTATTTTCCCTGCAATAGTTTAATTGTTGTATGCCTCAAGAGATTATGGTCAATGTTGTAGCACAGTTTTCTTTATATAACCCATTTAAATAATAGCTTTATTTCTCAAAGAAGCATTTAAAAAGCTTATCTGTTAAATCAGAATATTTTTCCCTTTGTTACAGCTGATCTTAACACTCTGAAATTTATGTTAATTTTAGGAGTTGCCAAGTGTCATGAAATTCTCTATCATAGATTATGCTAATATAAAAGTTGGCTATAATATCAGCCATTTATTTTCCTGTCATCCACAAGTTCAGTGACATTGTACCCCCTCTACAGGGTGAGACAATAAAATATTATACCAATAAAGCAAACTATAAAAGTAATTTATATAGGGCTTCCCTGGTAGCTCAGCTGGTAAAGAATATGCTTACAATGCAGGAGACCCTGGTTCAATTCCTGGGTCAGGAAGATCTACTGGAGAAAGGACAGGCTACCCACTCCTATTTACATGCATTATATGTAATTTATATGCATTCATCAAATGTATATTACTTACATACTGTGTCCTAGTCACTGAATTAATCAGTGGTGGCATTATTACTTGAGAAATTATAGACCTTAGAGTCAGATAAATTTATTTTTTATAAATTTTTCAGAAGAGATTAAGAAGAAGTGTCAAGAATACACAGAAGAACTATACAAAAAAGATCTTAATAACCTAGATAACCACGATTGTGTGATCACTCACCTAGAGCCAGACATTCTGGAATGTGAAGTCAAGTGGGCCTTAGGAAGAAGCATCACTACAAACACAGCTAGGGGAGGTGATTGAATTCCAGTGGAGCTATTTCAAATCCTAAAAGATGATGCTGTGGAAGTGCTGCACTCAATATGCCAGCAAATTTGGAAAACTCAGCAGTGGCCACAGGACTGGAAAATGTCAGTTTTCATTCCAATCCCAAAGAAAGGCAATCCCAAAGAATGCTCAAACTACCACACAATTGCACTCATTTCACATGCTAGCAAAGTAATGTTCAAAATTCTCCAAGCTAGGCTTCAACAGTATGTGAACCAAGAACTTCCAGACATTCAGGCTGGATTTAGAAAAGGCAGAAGAACCAGAGATCAAATTGCCAACACCTCTTGGATCATAGAAAAAGCAAGAGAATTCCAGAAAAAACATCTATTTCTGCTTCATTGACTGCACTAAATCCTTTGACTGTGTGGGTCACAATAAACTGTGGAAAATTCTTAAATTCAGCTGGGAATACCAGACCACCTGACTTGTTTCTTGAGAAACCTGTATGCAGGTCAAGAAGCAACAGTTAGAACTGATCATGGAACAATGGACTGATTCCAAATTGGGAAAGTAGTTCATCAAGGCTGTATATTGTCATCCTGCTTATTTAACTTACATGCAGAGTATATCATGTAAAATGCCAGGCTGGATGTAGCACAAGCTGGAGTCAAGACTGCTGGGAGAAATATCAATAATCTCAGATAGGCAGATGATATCACCCTTATGGCAGAAAGTGAAGAGGAACTAATGAGCCTCTTGATGAAGGTGAAAGAGAGTGAAAAAGCTGGCTTAAAACTCAGCATTCAGTCTTATCACTTTATGGCAAACAGATGGGGAAACAAGGGAACCAGTGACAGACTTTATATTCTTGGGCTCTGAAATTATTGCAGATGGTGACTGCAGCCATGAAATTAAAAGCTGCTTGCTCCTTGGAAGAGAAGCTATGACAAACCTAGACAGTGTTTTAAAAAGCAGAGACATTACTTTGCCAACAAAGGTCTATAGTTAAAGCTATGATGTTTCCAGTAGTCACGTATGGATGTGAGTGAGTTGGACCGTAAAGAAGACCAAGTGCCAAAGAACTGATACTTTTGAACTGTGGTGTTGGAGAAGACTCTTGAGAGTCCCTTGGACTGCAAGGAGATCAAACCAGTCAATCCTAACGGAAATCAATCCTGAATATTCATTGGAAGGACTGGTGCTGAGGCCGAAGCTCCAATACTCTGGCCACCTGATGCCAAGAGTGGACTCACTGGAAAAGACCCTGATGCTGGGAAACACTGCAGGTAGGAGTAGACAGAGATGACAGAGAACGAGATGGTTGGATGGCATCACTGACTCATTGGACGAGAGTTTGAGCAAGTTCCAGGAGATGATGAAGGACAGGGAAGACTGGTGTGCTGTAGTCTGTAGGGTTGCTAAGAGTTGGACACAACAGAGAGACGGAATAACAACAAATACATTAGGTTCTTATATTACCTATCTATTTTATATGTAGTAGTGTGTATATGTCAATCCCAGTCTCCCAATTTATCCCTCCCACACCTTATCCCCTGGTAACCGTAAGTTTGTTTTCTGCATCTGTGGCTCTACTTCTGTTTTGTCAATAAGTTCATTTGCACCTTTTTTGTTAAAGATTCTGTATATAAGCAATATCATATGAATGATATATCATTTTCTGTGTCTGGCATCACTCACTATGACAATCTCCAGGTCCACGCGTTTTGCTGGAAATGGCACTATTTTGTTCTTCTTTGTGGCTGAGTAATATTCTATTGTGACTATGTAGCACATCTTCTTTATCCATTCCTCTGTCGATGGACATTTAGGTTGCTTCCATGTCTTGGCTATTGTAAATAGTGCTGCACTGAACATTGGCATGCATATATCTTTTCAAATTATGGTTTTTCTCTGGGTATATGCCCAGGAGTGGGATTGCTGGGTCATACAGTAGTTATATTTTTATTTTTTAAAGAAGCTCCATACTGTTCTCCATAATGGCTGCACCAATTTACATTGCCACCAACAGTGTAGCAGGGTTCCCCTTTGTGCACACTCTCTCTAGTATTTATTATTTGCAGATTTTTTTTATGATGGTCACTCTGACCTATGTGAAGTGATAACCTCATTGTAGTTTTGATTTGTATTTCTCTGATAATTAGCAACGTTGAGTATATTTTCATGTGCCTCTTGGCATATCTATGTCTTCTTTGGAGGAATCTGTATTTAGATCTTCCACCCATTTGTGGATTGGGTTGTTTTATTGATATTGAGCTACATGAGCTGTTTATATATTTTGGAGATCTTGTTGGTTGCTTCATTTGAAACATTTTCTCCCATTCTGAGGGTTGTCTTTTGTTTTGTTTATGGTTTCCTTTGCTGTGCAATAGCTTGCAAGTTTAATTAGATCCAATTTGTTTATTTCTGTTTTTATTTTCATTATTCTACGAAGTGGATCAAAAAAGATCTTGCTGCAATTTATGTCAAAGAGTGTTCTGCCTATGTTTTCTTCTAAGAGTTTTTATAGTGTCTGGCCTTACATTTAGGTCTTTAATCCATTCTGGGTTATTTTTGTGTATGGTTATAGAGAATGTTCTAATTTCATTCTTTTAATCCGGGAGTTGGTGATGAACAGGGAGGCCTGGCGTGCTATGGTTCATGGGGTCACAAAGATTCGGACACAGCTAAGCAACTGAACTGACTGACATGTAGCTGTCCAGTTTTCTCAGCACCACTTATCGAAGAGGCTATCATTTATTGTATATACTTGCCTCCTTTGTCACAGATTAGGTGACAGAGTCAGACAAATTTATATTTCAATACTTGTTTCACTGCTGCTGCTGCTAAGTCGCTTCAGTCGTGTCCAACTCTGTGCAACCCCATAGACGGCAGCCCACCAGGCTCCACCATTCCTGGAATTCTCCAGGCAAGAACACTGGAGTGGGTTGCCATTGCCTTCTCTGACTTGCTTCACTATATGCTACTAATTCTTTTAAATACCCATTTCTTTTATCTATGAAGTGGGATAATAAGAGTATTTATCTTATAGACTTGTTTTAAATATTAAATATGATAGTATTAATACAATGCTTTTGATAAAGTTGATAAAATATCTTCGGTTTCTAGCAGTTATACTTAATAAAATGCAAATTACCAAGAAATAACCACTCATAGCTTTTGATTTTCTTATGTAAAATGAATAGAGTGTCTTTACTGATGGCTTGTGTTATATAATCTGTGTAAATATATGGCACAGCATATACCCTTAATATATACTGGGATCCTCCATCACAGGTTGTATAAGATACAACAATTGAGTACAGTTATTCTTTATTTTTTTAACACATATTATCATATATTTACTAGGTTTTTTCTCATTCATGAAACCATTTACCTTTCACAAAAACTTTATATGTGTTGTATAATTTAAATAATGTTATGAGATATAGAAGAATACCAATAAGAAAGTGAAGCTTCAAAAAGTTAACTGATTTTCTCAGGATAAAATAGCCATTGAGTTTCAGAGCTAGAGTGCAAATCCAGATGTGTATAAGCCTGACAATTTTGATCAATCCACCTCAGTGCCACATTTATACACTTAGGGATGGAAGAAAGGGTAGGGGCTTTTGAAGTAAAATCAAAAGTATAGTAAGAGAAGCAGGAGAAAAACAACAACAACAACAACTAGGCTCATACCGTAATAGGGAAGCCAGAGATATATTCTGAACATGAAGCAGAAGCTCGGTGAAATAGATGTGGTCAACCAGAGGGAGTGATCTAAGTATGGACTGACAATCACCCTCATGAGACACAGTACACTGTTACTCTTTAAGAAGGGTTACTGGGCGGGCAGCAACACAGCATGCCCAGAAACACTGTGGTGATCTTGGGATTCATAAACACAACTTCCAGTGTCCCAGTCACTTCAGGCTTAAAACATGTGTGATCACACTAGATGAGAATGGATTGGCACAGACTATTTCAGTTCAGGAAATTCAGTGTCTCTGAGTACTTTTCAGCTTTTGTTACTTGCCAGCAATGTAGTTCCTTCAAGGTGAAAAAGAACCTCCTATTCTCAGTGCAACTGTATCTCATCAATAATGAGTCACACATCACTTGATAAACCACTTTGACAATGAACACATTTAGTCTGATAAATAGCATTTAAGAGGACTTTCTTGGATCTTACCTGGCCCCCATAAATTACTTGAGTTAGTGTTGCAAGAAGACCGAACTAGGATCAAATCCTTATACATCTTTGAAGATAGAAAACCTAAAACCCACTGTCATACCAAGAATAGCTGTTCTACTAGAATAATAGTTTATGTTTTTTCCCCTATTAGGTATCAGATTGCTATTATTAATAGCTGAGGTGGCTTTTCATTGGCTTTTAGAGAGTCAAGGTGAAAACATGGAGCATATAAGAAACTCAGAAACTAAGATTTGAAACATCTCCCCTAGCCCTCCTATTTTGACACCATGTCATGCCTCTCCATCTTCCCCAAGGTATTCACCTTCCTTCTCTTAGCTGAATATTTTTGAATGAGATCCAGCCCTTGACTTGGTATCCTTGATTAATTTGTAAGGGTTTGTATAAAGCTTCTGCCTGTTAAAAAAAACCTGAGGATAGATATTGCTGTAAATCTGGCATTTGAGAACATTTGTCAGTCAATTTGACATTTCTTGACTTAACAGACACTATAATTCTACACAAAATATTCTTGTAAATGAAAATTTAAAAAAGAAAAGCAATTGCAGGTTGTCTAATGATTACTGTATTTCAGAACATTTAAATTTGCTTTTACACCATTTCTGTGAATGTTTACTGATTTCATTCTCTGTGAGAACAGATGCAAACTTATCACTGAAATGAAGATCAAATACATCATAATAAGTTCAACTCTCGTTCTTTTGCTTACAACAACATGTGTTAATGAAAGGAAAAATTAAGGCTTGGCTTTAATTATAGTTTTGAACATTAATGAATAGAGTTTGTGGAACACCATACAACACAAAGAAAGTGAATATGTGCATGATGTACATATTGAATATTTATGAAAGTCATAATATCTATAGATAAAAGATATTTTCAATGAACATGGAATGAGGAAGCAATAGTTCAAAAATAAATAATGAAGCACCTTTTTTCTTTCCTTTAATTCCCTAGGAAAAGCCTGCTTAATTAAAGATATTTATTACAACTTGATCAAAAAATCAAAATTCTATGTGTCCTACATCTAGCTACTAGAGTATTCTCTGTCATAGGCCTCGTGGGTCTGAAGACGTTGACTTGTTAATGAAATCATCAAAGGAACAGGCTAAGTCTTTAGTTAAAACTGTTTGTTCCAAGATGCTCTGCATAATATGCTCCAGGCTTTTCCAAGGCAACTCTTTCATTTTTTCCTTCTTAACTTAAAACTAAAGCCTCCTTGTCATGCTTAATTAAACATCTGAATCAAATTATTTTGTAACCAGACTGGTGTGTAGGATGTAAATTTCAAATTTAGCATGAGGCATTAATTGAAGAGGCACACTATTCTTTATAAAATATGATTATCTTTTTTGTGCCTTCAAAAATACAATATATAGAAACTGGGAATGGACATGAAAATTGTCCAAACTTATATACAAGATAAAAATAAGAGATATTCTAACATGGTTAGCAAAGAGAAATATATTATATTCTTAGACTTCAAGCAAGTGATGTATGTGTGTGTGTATTTATACTCAAAATCCTTCATGAAATTAGAAAGAATTTTCATCTTTTTGTCAATTATCTCTTTGTTTCTACGTAAACTGTAAACATGCTTAAGTAAGAAAATGCCTGATGCATTCCTCTTACTGATTTTTATTATCTTAGAAGATCAAGAATGATTATTGTGAAAGAAAGTCTAGTTTTGAAAAATGACATCCATCTGTTCAATTTTTTATTGGCCTGCTGACAATTCACTTTGAGATAATCTGGGTCAGGGTCTGTTACTTTGCACTGAAAGCAAATTATGCAAATAGGGTAACTGATTCACATAATGTTACACGTTGGGAGTATTAACTCGGTTTTAAAGGAGAACCGGAAGTAAAAAGTAATATATATTCTGTCCTTAATTTGTTTTTCTACAGTATTATCTCAAGTAATGTTTTTGGATTCTCATAGATAATATTTAAAAGACTCAACTACTAAAAATAGTCTAGATTTTGTAATAGATAAGTGAAGCAGTATGTGCAGGAGGCAGGCTCCAAAGCCTGTACAAGTTTCTGCCTGTGTCATGTACCGCATTGTACCATACAGTTTTAAAATGTCAATTACTGTCATTTTACATTAAAGATAAAGCTTGCAAATGAAGTCTTAATCTCTTTATTGTTGACAGCTTGTGGGGGTAAGTTATGTAATTTAACCACCTTAAATAATTCCCAGAGCAGTCTCCCTTTGTAAAGGTAAATTGACTTAATTCTCTTATCCTTAGAATCACCAAAATTCTCCCTTATACACAAATTGAAATTTTTCACATGTGCATTTAAACAGCTGTTCATATTTCCAAGCATAAGTGGAATAGAACAGTTTGACACCATATAAATTCATTAGTTATCACTTATGAAATATTTTTAGTAAATTGCATAAAATAGAAGAACTGCATGCTCTAATGTATTAGGGGAAAGATGAATTACCAGTTCTTTAAAGAAGGTAACAGGCTATGATAACAAAACCTTTCTAAGCATCAGTTCTGTGTTCTAGGCCCCTCTATATGAAATCTGAATCAGAGAGTAAGTTCTCTGCTACTTGACTGCTCAGTGACCTTGGGATAAGCCATTTATACATTTGGCCCCTGAGCCAACTTATCCGAACTGTAAAAATGATGATAATTTTTCCTTCCAAACGAATGGATTGCTTGGGGGGTAAAAATTAAAGAGATGTTGAATCTGGAAGAAATCTGCCAGCTGTGAGGAAAGCAGAAGAGTACAGTTTTTTTTTTTTTAAAGCTTTTGAATGTTTCCTTTCTGTGATATTTTCATTATATACTTTTATTATAATACCAAACTTTTTAAAACCAAACTGTCAACTATAGAGTATATTAAAATTATTAAGTTAGATGAAATTTAAAGTTCATGTATTTATATAAAAGTTAGTTTTTAAAAATAATCCATTCTTTTCCTTTAGATACTGTTTCTTTATATTATGTATTTTGTTACATTAAATTGGAAAATTCTATCATTATAGAATAATAACACAATTGTTTAGAAGTTCAAGCAAATTGATCATTTTATTCTCGAAAAGTGTTTTCTTCCTAAATCACGTTTTTTGAAAGAGACAATTTTATTTCAAGTTCTAATTTTATAAAAAGATGAAAGACACACAACATGAATTTAAGATTCCTCATAATCAATATTTGGTATTATAGATTTATATTTAGAATTACATTGAGAGATCTTAAGGTATGGAGAGAATATTAATCTATTCAATGGCAAGTGTAGAATTAACTGACTCCTGTCAACTAACAGTGCATTTTACAAATTTCATAAAAGCTTACAGTTAAGTCCCAAAGAAAGGCAATGCCAAAGAATGTTCAAACTACCACACAATTGCAAAGTAACGCTTAATATCTCACACACTAGCAAAGTAATGCTTAAAATTCTCCAAGCCAGGCTTCAACAGTACTTGAACCATGAAATTCCAGATGTTCAAGCTGGATTGAGAAAAGTCAGAAGAACCAGAGATCAAATTGCCAACATCCACTGATCACTGAAAAAGCAAGAGAGCTCCAGAAAAACATCTACTTCTGCTTTATTGATTACACCAAAGCCTTTGATTGTGTGGATTACAACAAACTGTTGAAAATTCTGAAAGATGGGAATATCAGATCACCTGACCTGCCTCTTGAGAAATCTGTATGCAGGTCAAGAAGCAACAGTTAGAACTGGTCATGGAACAACAGACTGGTTCCAAACCAGGAAAGGAGTTCATCAAGGCTGTATATCATCACCCTGCTTATTTAACTTATATGCAGAGAACATCATGAGAAATGCTGGGCTGGATGAAGCACGAGCTGGAATCAAGATTGCTAGGAGAAATATCAATAACCTCAGATATGCAGATGACACCATTCTTATGGCAGAAATAAAGAACTAAAGAACTTCTTGATGAAAGTGAAAAAGGAGAGTGAAAAAGTTGGCTTAAAACTCAAGATTCAGAAAACTAAACTTGTGGCATCCAGTCCCATCACTTCATGGCAAACAGATGGGGAAACAGTGGAAACAGTGACAGACTTTATTTTTTTGGGCTCCAAAATCACTGCAGATGGTGACTGCAGCCATGAAATAAAAAGATGCTTACTCCTTGGAAGAAAAGCTATGATCAATATAGACAGCATGTTAAAAAGCAGAGACATTACTTTGCTGACAAAGGTCTGTCTAATCAAGGCTATGGTTTTTCTAGTAGTCACGTATGGATGTGAGAGTTGGGCTATAAAGAAAGTTGAGCACTGAAGAATTGATGCTTTTGAGCTGTGGTGTTGGAGAAGACTCTTGAGAGTCCCTTGGACTGCAAGGAGATCCAACTAGTCCATCCTAAAGGAAATCAGTCCTGAATATTCACTGGAAGGACTGATGCTGAAGCTGAAACACCAACACTTTGGCCACCTGATGTGAAGAACTGACTCACTGGCAAAGACCCTGATGCTGGGAAACACTGAAAGCAGGAGGAGAAGGGGATGACAGAGAATGAAATGGTTGAATGGTTCACCAACTCGATCGACATGAGTTTGAGCAAGCTGCAGGAGTTGGTGATGGACAGGGAGGCCTGGCGTGCTGCAGTCCATGGGGTCACAAAGAGTTGGACATGGCTGAGTGACTGAACTGAACTAAATTATAGTTAAGTATGAATTATTTGAATCTTAGCTTTCATCAGGTGTCTTCTATTTTCAATTAGTACTCCTGTGTATAATGCCTTTTAAGTTGAAGGAGTGAATCATTTATCATATGTTCAAAGATAAAAAAAGAGTTCAAAACATTAGTAAAATAGAAAGGCCTACTTCTGTCCTTGTGAGTGTATGGTTAGTTGCAAATAATAATAATAACATATCTGTGAAGTAATAAAGAAATATTTTAGTACTTCTTATCTTGAAGTATTAAGATAAGGTCAGGTGATGAGAAATAATTCCTTCAGTAACTGAATATATCACTGTCTCTAAATATCTGAACTCACAGCCAGGGATGACAAGAATTGTAAGCTACCCTCTTCCTAAGAATTTTAACCAATTAAGTTTCATTCTCAAAGTATGAATACTTTACTAATATGTGAGTTTTTAAGAATACATAGAATTTTTAGGAGAAATACAAAGCCATTAATCCCCTGGGAGAAACAAATCAGGAGTTTATTTCCATATGAATATTTCAACAATATTATTCTGATGATCACTAGTGTTGGCATAAATTTCCAACAAGTAAATATAAGTCTTTCACAAAAACATAAAATAATAATTGTAAACTTAATTTTATTCAACTAATTTACTCACACACACCACACATACACATAAATTTATTTTTAAAATATTAAAAATGAACTAAGTATATACCATGACATAATCGTTGGATTGTCTTCAGCATCATATGACATTGAGAACACATGGCTGTCTATATTTTCCCTTTATATCTAAGTTTCAAGTAATTTTTCTGACACCAAAACTCGCTCAGAAAACATCTTCCGAAAGAGATTTGGATGTATAAAGCACAACTCTACTGTGTCAGTTAAGAAGCCACATTCAACTTCAATTTTCAATCTTGCTTTGCCATACTCCTGTAGAAACAGCTTATGTTTTTACACATCTCTATCTCTTTCAAGCTATTTCATTCTCTATTGCTTAACCTGAAGTCCCAAAGTTAAGCTTTAATCTCCATAAAACACTTCAACAGAAGATAAAAAAAGGAACACTTGAACAGTTGTACAGAAAACTATGGAGAACACAGTGAAATATAGAAATGCATGATTTCAGTCTTGAGTTAAAGATTGTTTCTTTGTGAAGTTTTATAGCTATATGTACAGGATAAACTATGAAGTTATGCATAAATCCAAAATTATTTTAACTCATAACTATAGAAAATAAAAACTAATATCTTGTTTTGACATATATTAATACCAGACAAATATTTCCTATTTTTCAAAAATACTTGGCATAGGAAAATCTGTGATAAAAGTACAATTTTAGAATTGGAAAATACATCTATGCTTACTGAAAAAAAGCCAAGAGAAATTAAACATATTTGCCTTTTTTCTAAAGAAAATGAATAAAGTTATTAATATATGCAGGATAACAGATTTCAGGACATCTCTCTTTGGAAAGACTTGTTTTGTGGAAAAAGTCTCATATCTTTGGGAAATTTTTATGCAGATTTGCCAAATAATGCTTCTCCTCTCTGAATAAATATTTCAGAAGCATTGCTGTTTAGAACCTCACATGTATTTATGTGTGTATGTATGTGTGTGTGTGTTTTATATTTGCTATCATTCAGTTTTGTAATATTTCTTTGCTCTTTTAGTGACTGCTATATTTTTTTTAACATGGCAACAAGCACACAACATTATATCTACCATCATACACAAATTTTAAAGGTATAGTACAGTGAGTTAAGTGAAAGTCACTCAGTAGAGTCCGACTCTTTGCGACCCCATGGACTATACAGTCCATGGAATTCTCCAGGCCATAATAGCGTGGGTATTCTGGATTGGGTAGCCATTCTCTTCTCCAGGAGACCTTCCCAAACCAGGGATTGAACCCAGGTCTCCCACATTGCAGGTGGATTCTTTAGCAGCTTAGCCACCAAGGAAGCCCAATAGTACAGTAATGTTAACTATAAACACAATGTTGTACAGCAGATATCCAGAAGTTACTCATCTTGCATGACTGGAAACTCATACCCATTGAACAGCAACTCATTTGACTCCTCCCCCAGCCCCCAGCGATCACCATTCCATTGTCTGCTTGTGTGAGTTAGACTATTTTCAATTCAGTTCAGTTCAGTAGCTCAGTCATGTCCAACTCTGTGACCCCATGAACCACAGCACGCCAGGCCTCCCTGTCCATCACCAACTCCTGGAGTCCACCCAAACCCATGTCCACTGAGTTGGTGATGTCATCCAACCATCTCATCCTCTGTTGTCTCCTTCTCCTCCTGCCTTCAATCTTTCCCAGCATCAGGGTCTTTTCCAATGAGTCAGTTCTTCCCATCAGGTGGCCAAAGTATTGGAGTTTCAGCTTCAGCATCAGTCCTTCCAATGAACACCCAAGACTAATCTACTTTAGGATGGACTGGTTGAATCTCCTGTAGTTCAAGGGACTTTCAAGAGTGTTCTCCAACACCACAGCTCAAAAGCATCAATTCTTCGGTGCTGAGCTTTCTTTATAGTCCAACTCTCACATCCATACATGACCACTGGAAAAACCACAGCCTTGACTAGATGGACCTTTGTTGGCAAAGTAATGTCTCTGCTTTTTAACATGCTGTCTAGGTTGGTCATAACTTTCCTTCCAAGGAGTAAGCATCTTTTAATTTCATGGCTGCAATCACCATCTGCAGTGATTCTGGAGCCCAGAAAAATAAAGTCAGCCACTGTTTCCACTGTTTCCCCATCTATTTGCCATGAAACTATTTTAGATACCTCATATAAGTAGACTCATGAACTATTATTTGGCCTTCTGTGACTGGCTTATTTCATTTAGCATAATGTCCTCCAGGTTCATTCAAGTGGTCGTATATAACAGGATTGCCTTCTTTTTAATGCCTGAATAATATTCCATTCTACGTGTAGGTCTTATTTTTAAATTAATGCATGTATGCATTTATTCATTTTATATTGCTATATAGTTGACATACAAATTATGCCAGTTTCAAATGTAATCATTTGACATTTGCACACATTATGAAATGATCACCATGATAAATATAGTAATCATCTGTCTCCATATGAATTTATTATAATATCATTAACCATATTCCTTGTGATGTATATTACATTCCTATGGCTTATTTATTTTATAACTAGAGGTTTGTTCTTAATCCCCTTCACCTGTCTCACCTTCCCTACCAAGCCCCCTCTTCTGGCAACCATCCATTTGTTCTCTGTATCTTTGAATCTGTTTTCACATTGTTTTGTTTGTTTTTTTTAAGTTCCACATATGAGTGAAATCACATGATATTTGACTTTGACTTATTTCACTTAGTATAATACCCACTAGATCTATCCAAGTTACCACAAATGGCAAGATTTCTTTTCTTTTCTTTTTAAATGGCTGAGTGATATTCCATGGTGTATGAGTATGTGGGGGTATATGTGTGTGAGTGTGTGTGTATGTGTATATATATATCACATCCTTAAGAATAAGTGTATGATTTTGCACATTTTCTTAGAGGTGACAATACACTATGATGAAATGAAGAGTCTTTCAATCTGGTTTGCTGAATGCATACAATGAGGAAAACCCCCAGATGACCCATATTGGCCACATTGAGTAAGAATTAAAGTTTGTTATGTTAAGTCATAAATATTTAAGGGTTGTTACTGCAGCATAACCTGGATAAAATGACAGATTAAGAAAATGCATAAGAAGTATGTTGAACCAACTCCATTAAAATAATCAAGGCCATATAGAAAGTTTTCTTTCTAACAAATCAGCAAAAAAATAGGGAACATCAAAGCACTAGAAACTTGGAAAGATTTATGAAAAACAATCTGCAAAGAAATGCATTGCCTTAATTTCATAATACCAAGAAAAACAGAAGGACTGAGGAATAGAAACCATTACGTCCACACTAACATTGCCTTGCTCAAAGGGGTATAAAGTCAAAGACAAAGAAAAGTCATACAATATATGAGGGGTTCCATCTAATTTCCATCTATGTGTTTGGGAACAGGCCCTGGTCCTAAAGCCTACAAAAAGTGTTGAACCAATAATGGGAGGCTTAAACCTATGGTTGTATATTCAGCTGTACTAGGGAATGGACATTGTCTACCTAGATTTCTCTATGTATTATATATGGAAAAGGAATTCTTATCACAATGA
The DNA here is from genome assembly GCF_023091745.1 of Budorcas taxicolor. Classification (NCBI taxonomy): domain Eukaryota; kingdom Metazoa; phylum Chordata; class Mammalia; order Artiodactyla; family Bovidae; genus Budorcas; species Budorcas taxicolor. Next base: position 116,953,405 of record NC_068935.1, on the reverse strand, counting down.
ATGAGCTATTAGCTAAAAATTCTTTCAATCTAGCTCTCAGGTTATTATATAATGTTAGATCACTAACCTGATCAAGGAATTAGAAATTAAATTACAAGCTCATAGTTTTAAATATACATAGATGGATGGATAGCTGCATGGATAGATGGACAGACAGGCAGAAACATAAGTATTTAGTAGATTAAAAAAACAGACATAAATATTAATAGATATAACATAGACATATGACTTAATAATATCTACTGAGAGAACCCAGAAGCAATAAGCTTCTAGAGAACTAGGTAGCAGTAAGCATACTTAGAGTAGTAGCAATGACCACATTTAGGGCCAGATCTTGGTTCCTTAAGGGCTTCCTTGGTGGCTCAGCGGTAAGGAATCTGCCTGCCAATGCAGGAGACATGGGTTCAATCTCTGGGTCAGGAAGAGCCCCTGGAGGAGGAAATGGCAACCCACTCCAGTATTCTTGCCTGAAAAAAATCCCATGGACAGAGGAGCTTGGTAGGTTACAGTCATGGACTCGCAAATAATCAGACACGACTGAGCGGCCGAGCATACGCACACACTTGGTTCCTAAATACCATCATCAACTAAGAAGAGTAAGGTTTCCTTAACTGAATGGCTGATTGCAAGGCTAGGAATGGGAAAGTAAAAATGAGCCTGGAATATCCTGTTGTGCCATAAAGTAAAAGATTGCTCAGAGAATTGATAAGAACTCGTCAAAGGAACACAGCCACCAACTTGAAGGCACTTACACTAGCCAAATCTGGGACACTTTGAGAATTCATATAAATAATGATAGCAGTGAGCTATAATTCACAGAGGAAAATAAGAATCCAAGAGTTTTTTTAAATAGTTAAATAAATAAATAACTGAAAAGAGTTATTTGGCAACTATCATAGCAGTACTTATCTCAGTCAAGATTTATCAGTGGATGTTAAAATCAGGATGAACCTGTTATGGGAAAAATGTATTAATACTTTATATAGTCTTAATATTTTATTATTTATAAAATATCTACTTTATGATAAGAAACCTAATACATGTCACTTTTATTAAATCATTAATGTTAATTTTGTCACTAGTGGGCAAATATGCACCATGTGCTTCATGCTGAAGAATACATCACTTTCTTTATATTTTTGCCAAAAATGAACAAGCTCAATCTAAGCAAGAGGAAACCCAAACTGAAGGGCATTCTGGAAAATATATGATTTATATTCCTCAAAAATGTCAACATATTTGAGACGGTTGGAGGAAGTTTGCATTAAGAGAATGTGGCCGCCGGGTGACCTGAAAGCTGAACCCGGGTAATTAGAACCCCCCCACCCCCATCTTTGGAATGTTCTGCCCACTGTGGGAACCATTTTCAAGGACGTAGACTTAAAAGAGCAACGTGTCGTTGAGACCATCCAGACAGCATACATGACTGAAATCTGTTAAGACCTCTATATAGACTTAAGATTCTGGTGGGTGGGCTATTGCAGCACCCAAGACAAGCCTCCTACATAATCACTTCGCTGCTTAAACCTGCCACCTACCGAGGTGAACTGCCTGTCTCTTTCTTCATCTCTCCTTGCCCTCCCTGTACTGGGACCACTTTCAGATTTTACCCAGAAAACTGTCATGGTTTCGAACCAAAAGAGGTAGAGCAACTGAATTAAAATTGTAATCCAGGATTGGATTCTAGACCAGATTTGATTTTCTATAATGGACAGTTCAGTTCAGTTCAGTCGCTCAGTAATCTCTGACTCTTTCTGATCCCATGGACTGCAGTATGCCAGGTTTCCCGGTCCATCATCAACTCCCAGAGTTTACTCAAACTCATGCCCACTGAGTCAGTGATACCATCCAACCACCTCATCCTCGGTCTCCTCCTGCCTTCAATCTTTCCCAGCATCAGGGTCTTTTCCAAAGAGTCAGCTATTCGCATCAGGTGGCCAAAGTATTGGAGTTTCAGCTTCAACATCAATCGTTCCAATGAATATTCAGGACTGACTTCCTTAAGGATGGACTGGTTGGATCCCCTTGCTGTCCAAGGGACTCTCAAGAGTCTTCTCCAACACCACAGTTCAAAAGCATCAATTCTTCGGCACTCAGCTTTCCTTATATCCCAACTCTCACAACCATACATGACTACTAGAAAAACAACAGCCTTGACTAGATGGACCTTTGTTGGCAAAGTAATGTCTCTGCTTTTTAATATGCTGTCTAGGTTTATCATAGCTTTTCTTCAAAGGAGTAAGTGTCTTTTAATTTCATGGCTTCAGTCACCATCTGCAGTGATTTTGGAGCCATGAACTTTGTTTTCTGAACGTTGAGTTTTAAGCCAACTTTTTCATTCTCCTCTTTCACTTTCATCAAGAGGCTTTTTAGTTCTTCTTCATTTTCTGCCATAAGGGTGGTGTCATTTGCATATCTGAGGTTATTGATATTTCTCCTGGCAATCTTGATTCCAGCTTGTGCTTCATCCAGCCCAGCATTTCTCATGATGTACTCTGCATATAAGTTAAGTAAGCAGGGTGACAATATATAGCGTGACGTACTCCTTTTCCTATTTGGAACCAGTCTGTTGTTCCATGTCTCTTTCTAAGTGTTGCTTCCTGGCCTGCATACAGATTTCTCAAGAGGCAGGTCAGGTGGTCTGGTATTCCCATCTCTTGAAGAATTTTCTACAGTTTATTGTGATCCACAGTCAAAGGCTTTGGCATAGTAAATAAAGCAGAAATAAATATTTTTCTGGAACTCTATTGCTTTTTCTATGACCCAACAGATGTTGGCAATTTGATCTTTGGTTCCTCTGTCTTTTCTAAAGCCAGCTTGAACATCTAGAAGTTCACAGTTCATGTAGTTCTGAAGCCTGGCTTGGAGAATTTTGAGCATTACTTTACTAGTGTGTGAGATGAGTGCAATTGGGTGGTAGTTTGAGCTTTCTTTGGCATTGCCTTTCTTTGGGATTGGAATGAAAACTGACCTTTTCCAGTCCCGTAGCCACAGATAAATTTTCCAACTTTGCTGGCATATTGAGGGCAGCACTTTCACAGCATCATCTTTCAGGATTTGAAATAGCTCAACTCGAATTCCGTCACCTTCACTAGCTTTGTTCGTAGTGATGCTTCCTAAGGCCCACTTGACTTCACATTCCTGGATGTCTGGCTCTAGGTGAGTGATCACACCATCGTGATTATCTGGGTTGTGAAGATCTTTTTTGTACAGTTCTTTTGTGTATTCTTGTCCCCTCTTCTTAATACCTTCTGCTTCTATTAGATCCATACCATTTCTGTCCTTTATTGTGCCCATCTTTGCATGAAATGTTCCCTCGGTATCTCTACTTGTCTTGAAGAGATCTCTAGTTCTGTTGTTTTCCTGTACTTCTTTGCACTGATCACTGAGGAAGGTGTTCTTATCTCTCCTTGCTATTGCTTGGAACTTTGCATTCAGATGGGTATATCTTCCCTTTTCTCTTTTGCTTTTCGTTTCTCTTCTTTTCACAGCCATTTCTAAGGCCTCTTCGATAACCATTTTGCTTTTTTGCATTTCTTTTTCTTGGGGATGGTATTGCTCACTGTCTCCTGTACAATGTCACAAACCTCCATCATAGTTCATCAAGCACTCTATCAGATCTAGTCCCTTAAATCTATTTCTCACTTCCACTGTATAATCATTAGGGATTTGATTTAGGTCATACCTGAATGGTCTAGTGGTTTTCCCTATTTTCTTCAATTTAAATCTGAATTTCGCAGTCAAGAGTTCATTATCTGAGCCACAGTCAGCTCCTGGTCTTGTTTTTGCTGACTGTATGAAGCTTCTCCATATTTGGCTGCAAAGAATATAATCAATCTGATTTTGGTGTTCTCCATCTGTAGAGTCTTCTCTTGTGTTGTTGGAAGAAGGTGTTTGCTATGACCAGTGCGTTCTCTTGGCAGAAGTCTATTAGCCTTTGCCCTGCTCCATTCTGTACTCCAAGCCCAAGTTTGCCTGTTATTCCAGGTGTTTCTTGACTTCTTACTTTTGCATTCCAGTCCCCTATAATGAAAAGGAAATCTTTGGGGGGTGTTTGTTAGTTCTAAAAGGTCTTGTAGGTCTTCATAGAATCGTTCAACTTCAGCTTCTTCAGCATTACTGGTCGAGGCATAGACTTGGATTACCGTGATAATGAATGGTTTGCCTTGCAAACGAACAGCAATCATTCTGTCGTTTTTGAGATTGCACCCAAGTACTGCATTTCGGACTCTTTTGTGGACTATGATGGCTACTCCATTTCTTCTAAGGCATTCTTGTCCACAGTAGTAGATATAATGGTCATCTGAGTTAAATTCACCCATTCCAGTTTGTTTTAGTTTGCTGATTCCTAAAATGTATAATGGACACTAAGTGGTAATTGGCATAATTTGTTTAAAGGTTTTTTTTTTTATTATTATTAATGTTAATATCTTGAGTGTGATAAATTTACTACAGTTATATAAAAGAATGCTTTTTTTTTGGGGGGAAACATACTGTAATTATTTAAAAAGCATTATAACTGCAACTGATTCAAATGTTTGAGGAAAAATACAGTTGACCCTTGAACAAAGTGGGTTTGATATGTGAGGGTTCACTTATACTTGGATATTTTTCAGTAGTAAATACCATAATACTAAATGTCTGTGGTTGGCTGAATCTAGGTATATGAATAAAGCATAAATTATATGCAGATTAATTCTCACATTGTTCAAAGGTCTACTGTATGTAGATACACACATATATACATACAGGCTTACAGATAAGCAGAGAATAAAAAAAACAATGTTTTGAAAATTTAACGTTTGGGAGAGCTTTACACTATTTTTTGCTCTAAGCCTGAAATTATACAAGAAGAAAAGGAAAAAAAAAACGGCAAAGGTCAAAATTTTCTTTCATGCCCTCATTTTATTTGAGTGCTATTTTATTTGATGTTGCTCACCACTCCTCTTGAAAACTCCTATTCCCTGAATTGCATGATTCTGAATTTTGTGATGTTAGATGCACGTCTTTAGAGTGTTATGAAAACACTGCTTTTCCCTATTGTTTCTGGTCTTTTTGTTCTAGACATCCTTAACTAGTAGCATCTAGTTCTATGGCTTACACTTCGACTTTGGAAGTTAAAGAGTTCCAAATTTATATCTCAAGCCTAGTTTTTCCCTGGTATTCTTTGCTTCTTTAACCAATTACTCACTGAGTGCATTCATCCTAATTTCCTATAGGCAACTCATTCAAAAAATGTTCAAAACTATATATGTTTTCTCTTGAAACCCAATTGCTGCTTCTGTGTTTCCATACTTATTAATTGCATCAGTCACCCGAACATCTTAAATCATATTCACCAAGTTATATACTGAAAACACACTAGTCTCTCTTGTCCCCATTCAAACTGACATTCATTCATTCAACAAATATTTATTTTCTATGTGTTAAGCACTGGGACTAGAACACTGAAGAAGATGCACATAGCCTAGTTTTGATTAAGCTTGTTTTCTAATGGGAAAAGTAGGACAATTAAGTGCAAGTCCTCTTTACCAGGTAAAGAAATTTGTATTACTAAGTATCATACAGATTCAGTATAGAAAATCTGAAAAAAGATAAATTAAATCACCTCTATCCCACTGCCATCTAATATTGGGACATTTACTGTCATTAATGTGATCCCTTGAAAAAGCATCTGGATCATGACTCATCACTCCTCTGGTTAACATTCCTCAGTAACCCTCCAGTGGCAATTGGATCACCTCTAAACACCTTGATATGGCTTCACGTTACTTTACACACGCTGGCCTTTGCTTACCCAAAGTTTTTTTCACTTGTTTGTCCTACTCTCACTACCCGAACCTTCCTCACATTTTTTCTAGAGTCATCTTGAATAACTTGACTTTGCCAGTGTGTGTTAGTTGCTCAGTCGTGTCCAACTCTTTGTGACCCCATGGATTGTAGCCTGCCAGGCTCCTCTGTCCATGGGATTCTCCAGGCAAGAATACTGGAGTGGGTAGCCATTCCCTGCTCCAGGGAATCTTCCTGACTCAGGGATCCAACCTGGGGCTCCTGCATTGCAGAAGGATTCTTTACTGTCTGAGCCACCAGGGAAGATTTTGCCAGAGTGCTATATTACATTCTTTCATACTCTGCTGGAATACCATTGGACCTGGTGCATACTTCTACAATGTGAAATCTCACCTAATTGGAGATTTTTATTTATGTCTTTCTTTACTGAGCTCCTGAAGTTAGAAAAGACCTATTGATCCTTAAGTTACCAGTACTTACCATACTTGATGAATAGTAGATATCCACAATATTTACTGAAATAATTAAATGAATGTATAAGAGATAATACAGTCATATGTATTATCTCTTAGAGTATAGAATAAACAAAACATATTCTGAATTTTAAGAATTTAGTCATTGCAAGTTGTTATTACCAATAATTACATTGTCTTGAGGGGACAAATGTAATTAGTGATGTCCAATGTCACATAATTTGAAAAAATGTACTCTTATTCAACTTTTAAATTCTTAATAATTTGGCATTTTATTTATTTCTTCAGAAAAACCAGACTCAATAAACACATAAATCAATATATTAATTACTTGTGTTTTTAAACTCTCGGTTTTGACCAATGTACTTGAAGTTTGGCCCTAGGCCAAGACAATTTTGAAGGTGAGATAGGCTTCTGGTGTTCTTTTGGAACGGGTGTTTACTTCTTGAAACTGAGTTAAAATATAGCACCTTGACCTTCCTTAATTTTTCCATATAGAGTAGAAGATAAAAATCCCACTGATGGAATCACTTCTAAGGAAGAAGGAGGAGTACAGACCATATTATCTTTCTTTGTTATATTTTGCAATGAAAATCAACTGTTGGGAGTCTGCTCATGCTTTTATTCCTGTAAGTACTTAGGAATAAAAAAAAATTATTTTTTGCCTTTCTCATTTGATAGGTGCATATTAAACTTAATATCTTTATTAAACTTATTGTTATCTTTATCTTTATTAAACTTATTGTTACACCTTTTCCTAAATAATCATTACTTTAAAAACATTTTATTTACCTGTAGAGGTGTCTATAGATGAAATTCAGTGTGATAATTTGTATAATTGGTATATTTAAAACATTGAGTGTATTTTTGCTCAATGTACAAAGAATTTACAGTAGAGCAGAAACTTATAAAAGTCAAAACAGAAAGGTAAAAAGAATTGGTTAGAGGTCTTCTTGTTGATATGGAAAAGTGAGTATGCAATATAATAAAAACAAAGGCTTTGGTTTTTGTTATTCCAGGTTGTTTATCCTCTTTGGTAATTATAGTTCAAACAACGAATGGCAAAAGTATCTTTGAACTATGAAATTGTGGTAGTAAATCATCTGGATAGCACTGAATTTTATAGCCTATGGGGGATTTAAGTTAAATGCTTAAGACAGAATATGCCAAAGACTTGCAAGTTTTAAAGTTAATCAATTTGCTTAAAACAATACAGCAAACTAAATTTTATTGCTTAAATTGTCTTTTAGCAATTACAAACTACTTACATCTTTCTAGACTCTGTCAACTTCTCATAATCTAGTAAAGCAGAGCAACATACAGACACCAAAATGCAATGAGAGATTGGAAAGAATGGCATAGGTTAGTCTGTACATGTGTGCACATGCACACTCACATTCTCAAAAGTGCATCTGGGATGGTTTTACAGAGAAGGCAATATTTTATGTGCATGTTAAAGAGTGCACAGCAGTTTGTGAGACAGAGATTGGAAGAAGTATGCTTCAACTCACACAAAGACGCTAAGTTATGAATGAGCATGGTATAGCGAGCAATTAGTGAGAAATTTGTTATATACCACTGACAACATTTTATGTTATCCATTATTCTCAAAAGAATGTTTTCCCAATATCATTTCACCAAGTGATCCCTTCTTCAGATGCAGTATTTGGAAAACCCATTTGTAAACAAATTATCTGAGATAATCTAAGAAACAGATGCTTTGTTAGATTAGTCTACAGAGAACTCCCTTCCACCCTCAACTCCCTCAGGTGATTTCTGATGAGATGCAGAGAAATCCCTAGAGATCACCACCCCAGCACAGTTTGAAGTTCACTTCCCTAGGTTGTCTGGCTAATATTATTTGTATGCTGATTTCCCTCTAGTTTACATGTTTGTCACCTTTAGTTTACATGTTTGTCAGATTCCAAGCTGAGACATCAAACAGTTTTTTTTCTAACTGCCTGTACATCACTTCAGAGTTTTGCTACCACAGCTATTTGCAGCCTAGCTTACACTTAGCTTTATCAGGCAGAATGGGTGAGGTTATACTGTTATAACAAACAAACCCCAAGCCTTAGTGGCTTAAGACAACAAAATTTATTTTTCACACATGCTGTATGACACAGGGACCTAAAGACTCTGCTCACAGTAAACATTCAGGAACCCTGAATGATTAAACCACCTTCTCAACAACTTCTTCCATGACAGTCTTGACAGAGAGAAGAGAATTTACCTCTTAACTCTGCCACAGAAGAGGTATATTTCATTTCCATTTCACATTTTATTGGCCAGATGAATCCATGAATCTATGCCAAACTTAACCAGTGTCAGGGAAATGTAATTCTAACATGTACCTGAAGGTACAGAAATGCTTAGAAAACTGCACTAATGACTTGTACACTACCCATGTCTATTCTTCCAACTGATGAACTTCTTTCTTAATTATAAGTGTATTTAATTTATATATTTTTTTGGTATCTGTGTGATAAAAAAGAAGTTCATGCCTCTCTCTGAAAAAGGAGCTTCAGAATTTGATAGATAGCTAAATAAGCAACTTGGTCTTGGTTATGACTTTCAAATCAGACTATGACTATGGCAGATGATGGCTGGACAGCAGAAAAAGAATCCAGTATAATCAGAAGCAACATAGTATAAGGAGCAAAAATTAGAAGAAGAGACAGTGTAACACTGGTGCCTTTTTATCAGTGATGTACTTCCTAGTGTGTCTTATTTAGCACCAGGTTACTGAATGCTATAGGACTTCCCTGGTGGCTCAGATGGTAAAGCATCTGCCTACAATGCAGGAGACCCAGGTTCGATTCCAGGATCTTCCCTGGGTTGGGAAGATCCTCTGGAGAAGGAAATGGCAATCCACTCCAGTACTCTTGCCTGCATAATTCCATGGATGGAGGAGTGTTGTAGGCTACAGTCCATGGGGTTGCAAAGAGTCGGACACGACTGAGCAACTTCAAAAAAAAAAAAAAACTGAATGCTATATACATTTGGTTTCATCTATTTTAACTATATTCCCCTAACAATACCTGAAGCTGATCCTTGCAATATTTATTTGAAAATAAAATCATTAAAAGTTTTGTTGAGAGAACCCTTATTTTGTGTGTGCATATGTCTGTCTGTATATACACATGCATATACTTAAGGAGTAAAAGTGAAAGTGTAAGTCGCTCAGTCATGTCTGACTCCTTGTGACCCCCATGGACTATAGCCCGCCAGGCTCCTCTGTCCATGGGGTTGTCCAGGCAAGAATACTGGAGTGAGTTGCCATTTACTTCTCCAGGGGATCTGCCCGACCCAGGGATTGAATCCGGGTCTCCTGCACTGCAGGCAGATTCTTTATGGTCTGAGCCACCAAAGTTAGTCATAATTAAGTGCAGAAAATTATACGATATATATCTGGTGTAAGGCCTGAACTAAATCATTTTTTGGTTTTGTTTTCTGTTTCTTAATGGGATGTTGATAGCTGCCTTATCCAGAAGGCATTATAGAGTCTTTATCTAGGTTGAGGTCTCAGTCTTCAATTGAGGTCTGTATCTCTCACCTGTTGTAACTTCTATGTTCCACATTTTATCATGCTGTGCTAGTTGCTTGAGGCTATCAGAAATGTTAATTGTGGTAATTTGTCAGTGTCCTTCTGCTTGCAGTTGCTTTCATTTCAGTCCTTAAATCTCTCTTCCCGGATGTAGAATTAATCAACTGTACTATTAGGTCAAGCACTGTTACTACTTCTCTTCCTAATTGCCGTTGTGCTCATCTGTATGACACTGGAACTGCCACTGCCACTGTAAACCAAGCACCACTCCTCTGTTACATCTCTCAATTACTCCTGCCTTTTTACTGCTCCTCCTTTCTTCTGCAGTAAAGATATTTTATAGGACTCTTACTAGGGGCTGAAAAGCAAATTTTTTTCCTGAAAGACATTTCCCCTCCCCTTTAACAGTACATTTAATAAACACTTACAGAGCGCCTATTCTGGCAGATACTGTACTAAATGCTAGGGATTAAAAAATGGATTGAATATGGTCCCTGTCTATATGCACCCACGTACAGATTAGGGGGTCCCAAATCAAAGTATTAAAGTAGTCAGAGAAGTCTGTAGAAAAGAAGTGGACTGGATTTAAGACAATAATGAGTAACCAGGACTATGGCAAACAAGATTGTTGTCATGAGGGTAAATGATCAGAGATCTTTCAATTTATGTGTCAGTGAAAATCTTGAATTTGAAATTTTGTGTTGGCAATAAATCTAAAAATTTTTAAACACTCTATGAATACAGTAGGGAGAAACCAATGGCAACCCACTCCAGTACTCTTGCCTGGAAAATGCCATGGACAGAGGAGCCTGGTAGGCTGCAGTCCATGGGGTCACTAGCAGTTGGACATGACTGAGTGACTTCACTTTCACTTTCATGCATTGGAGAAGGAAATGGCAACCCACTCCAGTATTAAAACATTTGTGGACTGGATAAAAGCTTAAGACCACCGAATTTGACTTCTGATGTAAGCCATTTACAATATGATGGTTTCTTTACTCTTATGCACTTCCTGTAAATGTTTGCTTATATGTGACTTACATATTGATCACACAATCCAGATCGCTCTGGGCCTAACTGATAGAAAAGAAGTTAAAAAATCATGAGTTCAAAATCTAAGAAGCAAATATATGGCTTGGGATCTCAAAGACTGGTAACTTCAACTGAAACTAAGTATTTATTAGGAGCCCATTTGAGGCATCACCCTTTTCTCAGGACCAGGAACTGAGAGAGAGAAGCCAGGCAGCATGGCAATGAAGCAGGAAAGACAGGAGAATTTTAATCAAATATACTTAAATTATTACTCAATTCCTCCCACTAAGCAAACACTTCTTGAGTGTGCTATGCCTTAACAACATTTGCCTAGGCTCAGGTTTGGGCTCCCCTGGTAGCTCAGCTGGTAAAGAATCTGCCTACAATACAGGAGACCCCAGTTCAATTCCTGGATCGGGAAGAGCCCTTGGAGAGGGATAGGCTACCCACTCCAGTATTCTTGGGTTTCCCTGGTGGCTCAGTCAGTAAAGAATCCACCCTGCAATGCAGGAGACCTGAGTTCAATCCCTGGGTTGGTAAGATTCCCTGGAGGAGGGCATGGCAACCCACTCCAGTATTCTTGCCTGGAGAATCCCATGGACAGAGGAGCCTGGCAGGCTACAGTCCATGGTGTCGCAAAGAGTCAGACATGACTGAGTGACTAAGCATAGCACATCACAAGCTCAAGTTCAGGTTTACAAATATTTGTAGATGAAAATCCCTGTGTGTTAGTGTACTAGAAATGGAGATTCTTCAGCAAGATGACTTGTTGAGGGAATGATTTCAGGAGAAAAATTTTGAGGAGAGGAAAGCAGAATACGTTAAGATAAAGAACCTAGGCAAAGACATGGTTTCATGGAAACTTTAGCCTCAGCCTGATCCCACGAGGAGGATGAATCTCAACACATGGCTTCACCAGTCTACAGACGGGGTGGCGGGGTGAACTACTGTATCTCAGTAGTCATTTGTTAGAGCTGCTGAAGTGGGGGAATATAACCTCCCAGTGTCTTCAGGTGTATTGGCTCTAGTGAAGAGTAATGAAAGTCCACACCAACACCACAGCTGTGTCTCTGGCTTGGTAGAGGCAATCTGGACAACAACAGAATATGCTGCATCCTGTGTTCAAAGGGATTAGAAATTAATAGGGGAAGTAGCCAAGTATACAAAACGGCATGAGGAATGTTAAAGCTGAGATGGTTTTTAAGCACCATGAGAACAGTGTGGAGTAAGGAGTACATAAGGGGAGATTGGCAGACTTCATAAAGGACATCATATTGAAGTTGATCATTGAATATGTGTATGAATATTTCAGAAAGTGAAGAGGAACTCAAGAGCCTCTTGATGAAGGTGAAAGAGGAAAATGAAAAAGCTGGCTTAAAACTTTCAAAAAATTAATCATAACATCCGGTCCCATCTCTTCATGGAAAATAGGGGAAAAAGGGAAAGAGTGCAGATTTTATTTTCTTGGGCTCCAAAATCACTATGGACAGTGACTGCAACCATGAAATCAAAAGACACTTGCTCCTTGAAAGAAAAGCTATGACAAACCTAGTCAGCATATTAAAAAGCAGAGACATCACCTTGAAGACAAAGGTCCATTAGTCAAAACTATGGTTTTTCCAGTGGTCATGTATGGATGTGAGAGTTAGACAGTAAAGAAGGCTGAGCACTGAAGAATTGATGCTTTTGAACTGTGATGCTGGAGAAGACTCTCAAGAGTACCTTGGACAACGAGGAGATCAAATCAGTCAATCCTAAAGGAGATAAGTCCTGAATATTCTTTGGAAAGACTGATGCTGAAGCTTAAATTCCAGTACTTCGGCCACCTGATGCAAAGAGCTGACTCACTGGTAAAGATTCTGATGCTGGTAAAGATTCTGGACGACAGAGGATGACATGGTTGGATCACATCACGGACTCAATGGACATGAACTTGAACAAACTCTGGGAGATAGTGAAGGACAGGGAAGTGTGGCATGCTTAGGGACTGAACAACAACAATGAATATTCTCAGATGGAGAAAGATGATCAAAACAGAAGCAATAATTTTTATAGAGGCCTAAAGGAGTGATAGAATATTTAGGGTGTACCAGGGATTAAAATGAAGAGAGTTTCTTGAGGAGCTAAAATTGAAAAAGTTACCCTAACTAAAGAGAGTCTTTATTATTATTATGCTTGGATATTTGGACTCTTTCTTCAAAGTGGTGTGTAAGAATTAAGGATTCTAGCCAAAGAAGAGTGCTCACACAAACAGAAGAGAGAAATAAGTATAGTATATGTGTGCCTACACCAAAAGAGATTCAGAACAGAAGCAAAATGCAAGGCTGTAACCCCATGTTTGCAGAGTGGAATGTATCCTTAATCTTCTGGCTGACTACAGAGGAAGTTGCAGGAGTGAACACAGACAATTATTTTTATTATAGAACCAGTGGGAGGCAGCATCATTCAGAGTAAATTGCATTAATTAGTACATAAGAGAAATATCCCTCTAGTTTATCCCCTTCAAATTCTGAAATAATCACTCTTTTCTTTTTGGGAAAAAATCTCCTTAACCTGAAAAATAGGTGAAACAGGACAGTTATAATATATAAGGAATACACAGTGATTCCTTTTTCAGTTTGTGAAAAAAAGATTATTGATCACAGGCACCTTGAAAATATTTATGATGGTATCTGGCTAATTGCCATTCAGCCCAGTCAGTTGAAAATAATGGTCTATAGCAGCACAGTATCTATACCAAGTTTTATAGGAAGGACAACTTTAAGGAAGGAAATGTTGGTGAAAGTTTACTACAGAATCTAGGGATTGCCTAAAAATAGGCAATGGGCAAAGAATATTCAATTTGATAATTATTAGTACTATTATTACATTTTTATACATTCCATATTCAGGCTAAAGATTTTAATGGCAACACTAATAAATAAAAGAAGGTTTGAGAAAACACCACTGAGGGCCATAATTAAAAGCCTATTAGTTTACCTTAGTTAAAGGAGACATACATATATATATCACAATTGAGACAGCTTCTTAGCACTGATTTATAGATTAATGATTGTAATGGTTACTGTGGTAAGCCATTCAGATTTTCCCTTTGGATCAGAGGCACTCGTTTCCCCAGGGGCTGGAAGTGTTACAGAGACACCCAAGTCCCTCTCCTAGAGCTACTCTCTGCCAGAAAAAAGCTGCCTTACCCAAGGTCATGACTGCGTTAATTTGTTACTTAGTAGCTCCAGATTCACCCTTCAATATCTACTCTTACAATGATGGACATAATTCTTTAAGCATTTCCCCTTTGTGGCAAACACGATGATACGTTTTCTCACTAGAGGTCGCTGTAGTGACACTGCAGAAGGGAAACATTTCTACTGATTCCTGCTGCTGTGCCACTGGTCCCAGATGCGAGTATGAGGACCTCAGGTGTTATTCTATCCCATCCAGGGGTGAAGAACATGTGGTCTCCTGGCAACCTCATAGTTCTGGCTCTGCCTGTTGATCATTTTCCCCGGCCCTCCTAACAGTAAGATCAAATGGTCCCAGCCTTTCTTTGGCACGGATGCTCACACTCTCTTCTGCACACCCACTGCACCCACCACCTTACGATGCTTGCTTGACTGACCAGTGACTATTGACCCAGCTTTGCCTAGAGAAAGCAGCAAACGTTCATGCCATCCAGTGAGCTGCCAGTCTACCTTCCTCCAGTGAAATCTGCATGCTTGTCCTGGGGTAGGAGGTCCCCTTCCAAGTTGGTACCTCCTTGGGATACTCTCTTCTCAGTCACAGGGTAGTATATTAAGTTCTCTTACATCTTATAATTATTATTTTATCATAGCTTAATAGTTATTTATGTTAAATTCTCCTGTTTTAATTACAGTTTCTCAGGGTCCCAGTACTTCCTTCTATAAAACAGGCACAAAAACCCTACAAAGATCACATGTTGTTTCTGAGGATCAATTGATATGATGTATGCACAAGCATTTGTTAAGTGCAATATGCAATATAAATATAAGCAATTTTATTTTTATATTAATAATAATGGTAAATGACTGGCTTTGCAAACTTCATATCTGTATTGATACAACCATTTGGTTATTATGACATCACCATTCCTGATTCTGAAAAATTGTCTAGTTGTTTGTGGATTACTTCCAAATTATCATTCTCACTCATGCAGAAAAGTTGAAAATTCAGACTGTGATATGATGAAACTTCCCCTTTTCTATCATAAAATTTTACTTAGAGGAAAGAATTCCGCCTGAAGTGCCATAAGCATATGATACAAAGTTGAAGACTAGAAGTGCAAAATCACCTAAGCAAGTTTATAAAGCTTAGAAATTCCAGGCAGTTGATATTTATCACACAGCTGAATGCTAATGCATCCAGGAAAATAACATCAGCTCCAGATGTAACTATTAGGAATGTGCTCTGGGACAGGTCATCTGTGCTTTTCATCTGCCAAATGCATCCTTTAAAGGGAGTCCATGATGAACTTTGGAGAGAAAAGGACCATAGAGAGTTTAAATACCTATATTAATTTTGTCTTACCTCTGGAGATACTCTGACCTAAATAACACATACATAAATAATTTAGCGTATTTTTTACTGGGTAAATGGCTTTGAAATATTATTAAGTATTCAAATTAGTAGTGTAGAAAAAATTGAGTCAAGCAATTGAGATGTAAGTCCTTCTGTATTAATTGTGCAAAGTGATTTTGAAAGATTTCTAAGTATTCAATTCAAAGGTGTAAAAAAGAATAAAAACAGCCAAAAGAGTCAAACATAACTTTTTCTGTAACAAAGCTACTTCTATTAACTTGAATGGTCAAAATATCATAGGTATTTTTGATTAAATTATCTTGTTATCAAATAATTTTTAATGTCCTTCCTGGTATCTCATAGATAGTGAAAATGTGAAAATTGAATGTTTACCTTTGGCAATATCATAATTTAGATTAATAGTGACATTTTCATGTTCTAGGAGAGTATTTCACCAATTGAAAGGAATATAATAGTGTGCACTACTACCATAAGTGTCTGGATCTAAATAAAAATTACTACTAAATTTGTTGTTTCAAATTCAATTCTGCAGGAGCAGTTGCTGCCACAGAGTTTGGAGACAAGATGTTTATGAGAGGAGAGGAAGCAATTAAACAGTGATGCAGGAAGCTCTGGAGTGAGCAATGCCTTTCATAATGTGTCATCTTGGGTTGTAGTGGCTGGACCTTTATATTCCTGCTTTGCTTAGGGAGAGATGTGGGCTATTCTGGGGGAGGATGTGACCTCAGATGAGCAAGTTCTCTACAGCTAAGAGACTCTGAAGAGGCTGTCAGCTGGAGGCTGCATGCAGATACTCCCCCCAGCTGAGCAGCAAGTCTTTCTTTGAAAATGGATCTGGGTGGTGTATCTCCATGTCTACCACAGTCCACACCCTATGCCTCATAAATTCACATCTCTATGAGTGTTTGGAGAACAGCCTACAAAATTCTAGTGGGCATCTCTTTTCTGTGGGAACACTTAGAAGGAGGAGGCTAGTGAGATAAACTACAGTCCCTGGCACTGCAGTTGAGCTCTAGGGCTACAATCTTTATTTATCTCCTTCCTTCATTTTCACTCTACATAACCCACCATCTGCTACCACATATATTGACCTCAGTGACTTACCCGGTGTCATGACCTAGATCCTCACTCCTGAGTTCCCTGGTCACTCAGTCCTTCTCATAAGGGGGTGGCCATACCTGTTTCTTTACATTCACAGTCGGCCAAGGGGATACCAAGGCTCACTCAAGTGAGTCACTTGCATTCCACACACATTTCTCTATGCCCCCATCATGTAAGCTGCCCTACTTTATCCTCTTGATTAGAGTCAGTTACTCTTGCTAAGACAGTGACTCCTTTTCTTGTGTACTTTATAATTCAATGTGACTCTGCTGCATCCTTGGGGGAAATGATGCCCTATTTTGAGAAAAGTTTGTCTAACCATATAGAGCCCCGAGTTGCAGAAATGGAGAGCACATTATTTCCAATGACTCATTCCTAGTGGGTCATTGGGAATAATGGTAAGTGAATGGAAACTCCTGGTTCCACTTTTTGGTTCCCAGGTAGTCTACCTCTGGTAGCTTGTTCCAACACTCTATCAGGGCCACATATTCTGAGTCATAAAATATGACTGTGGATCCCAAGATCAAGGACCTATTTCTAGATCACCTTTGCTGTAAAAAGAGATCCCTGGTCTGTCACTATGTTATGTGGGATCACATACAAGAAATCAAACACTATATAAACCCTTGGACAACAGTGCAGGCTGAGGCTCTGCAGGAAGAAAGGCAAACCAGTATCCAGAGTGTCTATTCCTATGAAAACAAGCCACTAGCCTTTTCAGGTTAAAAAGGGCCCAGGGGCCTAGAAGGGTTAACATGCCCCCAAATGGAACAATTGTGCTCCTTAAGGAATGGGATCATATTAAGGATAGTAACTAGTTTATGCCGCTGCCAGATTGGATAATCATTGGTTGCAGTAGCAAGGTCAATCTTGGTCTGTGGGAGTCCATGTTGTTAGGAAAATGTCACCTTACCTCTGTCACCTTGGCTATATTGTTTCAGCACCAGGATGGCTGATGACAAGGACTGCCCACCATAACTGGCTGGGTAGGTCACTGTTTACTTTGCTGTTTAGTGCCTCTACAACCGGAGAAGGCAATGGCACCCCACTCCAGTACTCTTGCCTGGAAAATCCCATGAATGGAGGAGCCTGGTAGGCTGCAGTCCATGGGGTCGCGAAGAGTCAGACACGACTGAGTGACTTCACTTCCACTTTTAACTTTCATGCATTGGAGAAGGAAATGGCAACCCACTCCACTGTTCTTGCCTGGAGAATCCCAGGGATGGCGGAGCCTGGTGGGCTGCTGTTTATGGGGTCGCACAGAGTCGGACACGACTGAAGCGACTTAGCAGCAGCAGCAGCAGCCTCTACCATAGCAGATGATTACTTTTGAGTGTTACCATGTGATATGAAGAATTGATGCTTTTTGGACTGTAGTTTTGCAAAAGACTCTTGAGAGTCCCTTGGACTGCAAGGAGATCAAACCAGTCAATCCTAAAGGAAATCAATCTTAGAATATTCATTAGAAGGACTGATGCTGAAGCTGAAGCTCTAATACTTTGGGCACCTGATGTGAAGACCTGACCCATTGGAAAAGACCCTGATGCTGGGAAAAATTGAAGTCAGGAGGAGAAAGGGATGACAGAGGATGAGATGGTTGGATGGCATCACTGACTCAATGGACATGAGTTTGAGCAAGCTCAGGGAGATGGTGAAGGACAGTGAAGCCTGGCATGCTATAGTACATAGGGTCGCAAAGAGTCAGACACAACTGAGGAACCGAACAACAACAAAATGTGATACAAAGACCTCCTGTTTATACTTCATGCCCACTCTTGTGCCTCTACTCTGGAACTTCTTTCACTCTTTTTTCCTTCTAGGTCCCTGACAAGCCAACCAGAATACTTGCTACTATCCATGAGTCTGTATATACTTTTAACTTGGGATACTCCTCTTTTTACACAAAAAGTATGACTAGGTGAACTGCCTTAAGCTCTGTTCTCTGGGAAGATTTTTCCTTACCACTGTCTGTGAAGGTCATTACTGTGTAAGGTGGTAATTCAGTTACCATCCACTTTTCAACTTCTGCCCACATACTAAGTTAAGCAATGTATAAACCATCTTTGGGTTTTTCTTCAGGTGGTGATATAGCCTTCTCCCATGTAGCCATAAGAGTGAGCTAGGAGAGTGATTCTGACAGTAATTAGGGGGCTGGGTTACCTGTCATGCAGCTTACTTCTGGCCATTACTCCTTCTCATGATCAATGCTGTAGATACCACTGGCATCTTACATTGGATTTTTGGTGGCTTTATCCAACCTTATGATTTGGTGACTTTCGCAGGCTCTAACTTATGATGAACAGCTCTGGCCATATGGTGACTTGGTGTCCTATGAGCAACCATTCCATCTACAACAGGGACCAGTAGCACACTAGAAGCTGTTTTTTCCCAAAAGAATATAATTATTTGTTGCTGATAGCAACGCTTTGTTTCAGAACTTCCAGGATCCTGCATTGTGATTCTCTTACTAGGGCTTACCACAATTTCTACACAGCATCTTTTCTTATTATTGATATTTCTAACATGATAGAGTCTGCGCAGTCTTATGGCCGAAGCAGAAAGGCTGCTTGCACTGCAGCACTGAACTGCTGCAGAGCCCTCTTATTCTCTGGTTCCTGTTCAAAGCCGGCAGCCTTTTCATGTTACACAGTATTTGGGTGGGAGCAGTATTCCTAACTGTGGAATATGATGCTTTCAGAACCTGAAGAGACCTGCTTGAGTTTTACATTGAACGGAATGTTTCAGCATGCCCTGACTAAAGGACTTCTAAAATTTTATGGCTGTCAATGGCTCTGCCTTTTTGCAGGGTTTATCTCCCATTTCTTTGAGTTTGTGTGTTTTTCCAAGGCCTCTATATTCTAGCCATTTCTTGCTTCTTTATATGCTACCAAAGAAGTTCATGGACTTTCACATCTGTTTTTCAACTGTCTGGCACTCTCCCTCAGCTGTCTGTTAACATTTTCTGCTGCAACAGTGGCACTTAGCTATAGCCATCCAATCCCATTGTATTTTTTCTCCATGAAGAAGACCCTTGTGTTCCCAGATCAGAGTGGGTTTAACCTTTTAACACCATTATTGAGATATGATTCACATACAATATCATACCCCAATTTAAAAAGTCTATATTCAATATTGTTTAGTATATCCCCAGAGTTGTGCAACGATCACCTTGATCTAACTTTATGATATTTTTGTCATCCTGAAGGAAAACCATACCCATTACCAATCACCCTGCCTGCTACTACCCTACCACCCTTCCTGCTACTCCTAGCCCTAACAACCATTAGCTAACTTTGTATCTTTATAAATTTACCTATTCTGGACATTTAATATAAATGGAATAATAGAGTATGTGATTTTAATTGACTGGCTTCTTTCATTTAGTATATTTTTTTCCAAGTTTCATTCATGTGGTGGCATGTATCAGTATTTCATTTCTGTTTATTCTTGAATTACAATTAAATAACTGTAAAAGTTAAATTTTAAATGTAAAATTTTAAATTGTAAAGCTCAAATTTTAAATTGTAAAATTTAAATGTAAAATTGTAAAATTACAATTAATTGTCCATACAACTCAACAGTATGGGCACATCATATTTTCTTTATTCATTCATCAGTTGGTAGACATTTAGGTTGGCTCCACTTTTGGCTATATCAATAATGATGCTATGAACATTTCTGTACAAGTTTTTTAGTAGACATATTATTTCATTTCTCTTAGGTATATGCCTGGGAATGGGATTTCAGTCATAGTAACTCTATGACTAAATTTTTGAGGAACTGTTTTCTAAAGAGACTAGGCCAATTACATTCCATCAGCAAAATATGAGCGTTTATTTCTCCATATCCCTGTCAGTACTTAGTATTGTCTGTTTTCATAATAGCCATCCTAACTGGATATGAAGTGGTATATCATTGTGGGTTTAATTTCTTATTTCCCTAGTGAATAATGATGATGAGCACATTTTCTGTGCTTCTCTATCCTTTTATTTAATATTTTCTTCATAATTATCACACACCTAGTACATTACACCTTCCAGGACATTCCCTTCTATTGGTACACATGACTAATTCACCAGCAGTGAAGGTTTTAACAATTTAACAGCCACGTTGAAAGAAGAGCTTGCTATGATCTGCTTGGCACCAGAAGTCTTCCTAACAAGCTGGGTGGTGAATGGTCTAGCTCCAAAATACCATCTTATTGACTGCTTTCTCAAATCACTCCTGTGTCTACTCTTGCTGATTGAATTTTCCAGAAGCAGATGTGAGAAGTAGTTTGTGTTACAAGCTATTTTATTAGGAATCAACATTTGTAAAGGGAGATAGAGGAGGATTAGGCAGAAGATGAAATCAAACTGAGATGCAGGCTTGGCAAACTTGGCTAACCTGGTAGAGAGTTCTGAAACAATTGTGCATCATAGTGTCCTATTTGGGGCCCAAATGGTCAAGTCTTTGCATCCTTGTCTGACTCGGCCACCAGATGTGGGCTGCTCTGGGAAGAAAGTGAAAAGAAAGTGAAGTCACTCAGTTGTGTATGACTCTTTGTGACCCCATGGACTGTAGCCTACCAAGCTCTTTCGTCCATGGGATTTTTCAGGCAAGAGTACTGGAGTGAGTTGACATTTCCTTCTCCAGGGGACCTTCCTGACATAGGGATCAAACCCTGGTCTCCCGCATTGTAGGCAGATGCTTTTACCATCTGAGCCACCAGGGAAGTCCTGGAAAGGACTGAGAAGCCCTGAGAAGGGGGTATCTCAATAAGGCCATTCTCTGCAGGTGAGTGCAAAGAAATAGAGGAAAACAACAGAATGGGAAAGACTAGAGATCTCTTCAAGAAAATTAGAGCTAACAAGGGAAGATTTCATGCAAACATGGACACAATAAAGGACAGAAACACTATGGACCTAACAGAAGCAGAAGATATTAAGATGAGGTGGCAAGAATACACAGATCTATACAAAAAAGAACTTCATGACCCAAATAACCATGATGGTGTGATCACTCACCTAGAGCCAGACATCCTGGAATGTGAAGTCAAGTGGGCTTTAGGAAGCATCACTATGAACAAAGCTAGGGGAGGTGATGGAATTCCAGTGGAGCTATTTCAAATCCTAAAAGACAATGCTGTGAAAGTGCTGCACTCAATATGCCAGCAAATTTGGAAAACTCAGCAGTGGCCACAGGACTGGAAAAGGTCAGTTTTCATTCCAATCCCAAAGAAAAGCAATGCCAAAGAATATTTAAACTACCGCTCAATTGCACTCATCTTATACCCAAGTAATGCTCAAAATTCTCCAAGCCAGGCTTCAACAGAACATGAACCGAGAACTTCCAGATGTTCAAGCTGGATTTAGAAAAGGCAGAAGAACCAAAGATCAAATTGCCAACATCTGTTGGATCATAGAAAATACAAGAAAATTCCAGAAAAACATCTATTTCTGCTTCATTGACTACGCCAAAACCTTTGACTATGGAACACAATAAACTGTGCAAATACTTAAACTCAGGTGGTAATACCAGACTACCTGACCTGCTTTCTGACAAATCTGTATGCAGGTAAAGAAGTAAGAGTTAGATCCAGACATGGAAGAACGGACTGGTTCCAAATAGGGAAAGGAGTATGTCAAGGCTATATACTGTCACCCTGCTTATTTAACTTGCATGCAGAATACATCATGTGAAATGCCAGGCTGAATGAAGTACAAGGTGGAATCAAAATTGCTGGGAGAAATATCAATAACCTCACAAAAGCAGGTGGTCTAGTCAAGGCTATGGTTTTTCCAGTAGTCATGTATGGATGTAAGAGTTGGAATATAAAGAAAGCTGAGCCCAGAAGAATTGATGCTTTTGAACTGTGGTGTTGGAGAAGACTCTTGAGTGTTCCTTGGACTGCAAGGAGATCCAATCAGTCCATCTTAAAGGAAATCAGTCCTGAATATTCACTGGAAGAACTGATGTTGAAGCTGAAACTCCAATACTTTGGCCACCTGATGCGAAGAGCTGACTCATTTGAAAAGACCCTGATGCTGGGAAAGATTGAAGGCAGGAGGAGAAGGGAACGACAGAGGATGAGATGGTTGGATAGCATCACCGACTCAATGGACATGAGTTTAAGTAAACTCTGGGAGTTGGTGATGGATAGGGAGGCCTGGCATGCTGCAGTCCATGGAGTTGCAAAGGGTTGGACACGACTGAGCAATTGAACTGAGCAGATAAGCAGATGACACCACCCTTAGGGCAGAAGCTAAAGAGGAACTGAAGAGACTCTTGAAAGTGAAAGATGAGAGTGAAAAAGCTGGCTTAAAACTTAACATTCAAAAAACGAAGATCATGGCATCCGGTCCTATCACTTCATGGCAAATAGATGGGCAAACAGTGGAAACAGTGACAGACTTTCTTTTCTTGGGCTCCAAGAAAATCACTGCAGATGGTGACTACAGCCATGAAATTAAAAGATGCTTGTTCCTTGGAAGAAAAGCTATGAGCAACTTAGACAGCATATTAAAAAGCAGAGACATTACTTTGCCAACAAAGGTCCATCTAGTTAAAGCTAAGGTTTTTCCAGTAGTCATATATGGATGTGAGAGTTGGACCATAAAGAAAGCTGAGTGCCAAAGAATTGATGCTTTTGAACTGTGATGATGGAGAAGACTCGTGAGAGTCCCCTGGACTGCAAGGAGATCCAACCAGTCAATCCTAAAGGAAATCAGTCCTGAATATTCATTGGGAGGACTGATGCTGAAGCTGAAACTCCAATACTTTGGCCTCCTGATTCGAAGAACTGACTCATTGGAAAAGACCCTGATGCTGGGAAAGACTGAAGGCAGGAGAAGAAGGGGCTGACAGAGGATGAGTTGGTTGGATGGCATCATTGACTCAATGAACATGAGTTTGCTCAAGCTCTGGGAGTTGGTGATGGACAGGGAAGCTTGGCACGCTGCAGTCCATAGGATTGCAAAGAGTCGGAAAAGACTGAGTGACTCAACTGAACTGAACTGCAGGTGAGGTAAAACCAGAAGGAATGGACAGCTGGAGGCTGCCTGATGACTTCCCTCCCCAAAACTTCTATTGTGATCTGGGAGTCACATCACCATGTCTACCACATATGTTATACTTAGATACAACTTAGAGGCCTTCCTAATAATTGCTGTATATTATTCAGTAGCTTTTACTCATTTTGAATAATCTCCAAACATCAAATAATTAAGGGATGAATATGAAATGTTGACAGATATCATGTGCAGGGGTTAATTTCCTCCTTTCAGTTATTTACTTATTTGCATGTATTTATATTTTCATGCTTATTTATCATTCTGTAGAAGTACAAACTGGTTTTCTCCTGATGACACATAAAATTGCATAGCCCTAGAGAGTTACTTCGGAGAAAGCAATGGCACCCCACTCCAGTACTCTTGCCTGGAAAATCCCATGCACAGAGGAGCCTGGTAGGCTGCAGTCCATGGGTTCGCTAAGGGTCGGACATGACTGAGCAACTTCACTTTCCCTTTTCACTTTCATGCATTGGAGAAAGAAATGGCAACCCACTCCAGTGTCCTTGCCTGGAGAATCCCAGGGACGGGGGAGCCTGGTGGGCTGCCGTCTATGGGGTCGCACAGGATCGGACACGACTAAAGCAACTCAGCAGCAGCAGCAGAGAGTTGCTTGGTACTAATTGAAAACAACCCATCACTGTCTTTATTTACACACACACACACATATACATACTCATACAGCACAAACTAAACTATGGTAGTTTTTACTGGTTAGCATTAGCATCCCTTTTTTTCTTAAATTTAGCTATTACTCAAATTGATTTTCTCTCATTTGAAAACTCTTGTTCTGCAACAGGCACTTAATTTCATGGCAAAGAAGTTTATCACAAACTGAAAGGTAAAATTTTACCCAGAGTTTCACTAGCCTTGAGGGAGAATCATAGTCATATTCTTCACATTTTTCTAGGCTTTTCTATAATTTGACCTTTTGATGTTAGAACATGACTCCTGCAATATTCAATTGTTATATGGCAAATGCACTGATCTTTTATACTTTGGACATTCACTCTTGGGTATTGAATTGACTGAAATAAAATGTAATACAATACACACTTTGAAGAGTCTAAATCAATTTAGGCCATTTTGTTACAAGAAAGAAATTTCTTTATAAAAGGCAAACTGTATTGTAATTCCTACCTTAAGGGGCAGGTACACTACCCATTTATACTTAATACAAAGTAGTTTCAAATATGCTTATGTAGAGGTGAATAACAAGAACAAATCCTTTTAATATACATTTATATATTGCTTTTTAGTCAATGACTTTCTCATACAGTATGTACTTTAGTTTTTCTCAAGAAGCAGACATTTCATTTGATATGCTCTAATGGCTTCTGTATTTTAATAGCTTGTGTATTTATTTAACTAAAGAGGATCCAGTGTCTGTCTTTTATTATGAGTAATTTATACTGGTCTGTGCTTTCAACACTTTAACTTCGATCTGTCTGTATATCATCTGAAAATTCTAAATTCCAGTGAGTTGCAAGACAACCGAAAGTGAATTTTTAGCATGAGAAATAGTGGGTAAGTTCTTATCACAACTGAAGTGCACACAGACACAGACAGACACATACACACACAGAGAAAGACACACGCATACAACATGGGCTTCTGTGCTGTATCAAGACATCTGGGAGTTTATTTGCTTTTTCTTTTCCTGTATAGAATTTATCACAGTGACTAAGAGAGACACTAGAAATGGGCCGATGGGTGTATCTCAGCTACCAGAATAACAGGATTACTTCTCATCTTAAAAGGCTTCAACAAAATTGCTGCTAAAGAACAGAATGGTAAACTTCCTCTGTGGGAGCACAGCTATCCATACAACTCAACTACTAGTAACTTGGGGGCACACTTTCTTCAAAATCCTTTTCAGTCCTGGCAAAATCCTGAAGAGAGGTGACTCTTATTAAGTGAAATATTATGATTTCTTATTCTTTCCTCTACTTCTAAGTTGAGATAAAATGTGGGTTACAACTTACATTGAAATAATTACTCTTAAGAAAAATAAGTATAGGAATAAATTTGAACTGTATTATATGAGATAGAGATACAGTTGGATTATCAGTCTTATATTCTTTTTTCCTATTGTCGTGTCTTTGCATTTGTTTGTTTTAGCACTAGATGATAACCTTGGCAGCAGAAACTGTTGGTTTATGTATCTTCTATTAATAGGACATCTATAGAATCCAGGGATATATATTTGATTTTGAGGAAAAACCTGCTTTTATTTCCCAAAACATGTTTATTTTAATAAACAACCATCATATATGTGAGGCATATATGTGTGATAATATATATAAATTAGAAAGCTTTTTTGCAAACTAAGACTTATATCATAAGATAGACCAGTCAGTCAGTCAGTCAGTCAGTTCAGTTGCGTCCGACTCTTTGTGACCCCATGAATCGCAGCATGCCAGGCCTCCCTGTTCATCACCAACTCTCGGAGTTCACTCAGACTCATGTCCATCCAGTCAGTGATGCCATCCAGCCATCTCATCCTCTGTCATCCCCTTCTCCTCCTGCCCCCAATCCCTCCCAGCATCAGAGTCTTTTCCAATGAGTCAGCTCTTCACATGAGGTGGCCAAAGTACTGGAGTTTCAGCTTTAGCATCATTCCTTCCAAAGAAATCCCAGGGCTGATCTCCTTCAGAATGGACTGGTTGGATCTCCTTGCAGTCCAAGGGACTCTCTAGAGTCTTCTCCAGCACCACAGTTCAAAAGCATCAATTCTTCGGCGCTCAGCTTTCCTCACAGTCCAACTCTCACATCCATACATGACCACAGGAAAAACCATAGCCTTGACTAGATGGACCTTTGTCGGCAAAGTAATGTCTCTGCTTTCGAATATGCTATCTAGGTCGGTCATAACTTTTCTTCCCAGGAGTAAGCATCTTCGAATTTCATGGCTGCAGTCACCATCTGCAGTGATTTTGGAGCCCAAAAAAATAAAGTCTGACACTGTTTCCACTGTTTTCCCATCTATTTCCCATGAAGTGATGGGACTGGATGCCATGATCTTTGTTTTCTGAATGTTGAGCTTTAAGCCAACTTTTTTACTCTCCACTTTCACTTTCATCAAGAGGCTTTTTAGTTCCTCTTCACTTTCTGCCATAAGGGTGGTATCATCTGCTTGTCTGAGGTTCTTGATATTTCTCCCGGCAATCTTGATTCCAGCTTGTGCTTCTTCCAGCATTAAACTCCCTTAAATAATTTAATAATCGTGCTCATTTTTTCAGATATAGATTTTCTTTACATAAAATTCTTTTATTTAAATCAAGCTTTAGAGTTTTTCACAGATCTGGTTTATGTCTGTTCATGGCAAGATTTTTGAGAACCATAACTTGGCCTTAAAACATGACATGAATTAAAGTATTGGTTTTAAATAAATAATTTTAAATATTTTCCCTGGTGGCTCAGATGGTAAAGAGTGTGCCTGCAATGCAGGAGACCGGGGTTCAATCCCTGGGTCAGGAAGATTTCCCCTGGAGAAGGAAATGGCAACTCACTCCAGTATTCTTGCCTGGGAAATCTCATCGACAGGGGGGGTCTGGCGGGCTACAGTCCATGGCATCACAATGAGTTGGACACAACTGAGAGACTAACACACATTATCTAAATAAGTCATTCTTTCTGAATGCTGGCACTACAAACTTTTCTCTTTATCCAGAACTGTAACTTAAATGGAAACGCAGTTATAATAGCTAGAAGCTAGATATTCTATTTCTTTGTCCTCATGACATTTTTATTCAATTAGGCAGCATGTGGAGCAAGGACCAGTTATAGGAACTAGTTGGCACTCAGTTCCTAATTCTTATCTCTTGTCTCTCACATCTTACCAAGCTTCTGGAACCTAAAATGTATGTACAGGGTAGTTAATTTTTAATCTCTGCTGTCATGAACAATTTGCAGCCTAGAAACCAGCTCAGTTCATCATCTGTGTATTAAGTATCCATTATGAACAAACAACTGTGTTGGAGATTCAAAGATGAAGAGGACATTGCCTTATCCTAATGAGATTATATCTAAATGGATTTCCACATATAGTTTAGATATTTCTGCCCTCTTTCAGAATGCCAGAGCTCAGCCACCTACGGACATTATTTTGACCTAAAGAACTGATAACTTAATCTGAGTCTCAGCAGACACGATGCTTTTCTATTATAAAATCATATATCCCAGATCAAGCAGGAATCTTAAGTTTTCAGTACCTATGTCCAATATTTTTATCTATCTTTCAGTGACTGTTATTGTTTGAACTCATTTGGCAAGATTCATATACTTCCTTGTATGAAGCAGTGTCAGACTTCAGTAGGTTATATTCATACACTGTTTAGAATCAAAATGTTCAACTAGTAAGATTCTCTATACATAGTATAGAAAATATGCTTAAGATAGAAGGAAGCTTTTCCAAAAGTATGCAAAATATACTTGACTTAAAATGCCAGTGAGTCTCAATGGAACACAAGGTACAATGGGGATAGTAGATACGGTTTGGGAATGGAATAAAACTGTTAATATGGTGACTCCATTTCTTACTATATATGTGATATTCAGCAGATTATTTAAACTCTCAAGGCCTCACGTTTGTTGAATGTATTAACTGCAAAAAGTTAATATTATCCTCTTCTGAAAGTTAGTATAAGAATTAAAGCATAATACAATATTTGTAGGTTGAACCACATGACTATTTCTAAGATTCAACTTTTGAGAACCTAAAAAATGGGCAATTTTCTTACGGTTCACAATCTCAAATACATATAAAGCTCTTTGTACACAGAAACCACTAAATAACCTGTAGCTTTTGCTATTTCTGTGAGAAAGCTTAAAAGAACTTCCCCTTCCACCATACTTCCTACTCCACCTCTAGAAGTTTGTTAGTAGAAATAGAATTTTTTTGTTCTCCCTACCTCTAAAAAAGTTATAATTTCCCAGTACAAGTTTTTGGGTGGTAACTCAAGAGTACCCAGAGGGGAAGGGCTAAGAGAGAAGGGATAGAAAAGTAGGTTGACACTTCTAAAAAGTGAGAAACAGGATGTGAGCTAGGCCAGATGTGCTGAGAGTGAGAAAAACTTGCCACTGAGTGAGGGTAGGTTTGAGGCTCCTTTGTTGTGAAGATGCACCCAGTTTCAGTTGGGAGGAGGGATACCTATTGGCTTTTTTAACCCCTATTTCTTTCTACTGATTCTATGGATGAAAAAAATTAATCAATAGTCATTATTGAAATGGAACAGAAAATTCCATTTCTATTAATCTAGAAAGAAATGGAAAACTTTATTCCAGCCAACCTAAAGATTATAACCTAGGAGACTGTCTTTCAGTAAGCTCTGAGGACTGTTCCACCCATTACAGGACATAGCACAGTTATACAAGTTTTTGAGATAAATGGTTCTATGTTAAATGACGTATTATTGACCATTTACACAATCCACATCTACAGGTACAAAGTGAGTAGTGGGCTATGGGACATCATGACCCCTTACAAGTTTAAGAAGGGAGGTTATCTCCTAAGGAGATCTAGTTAATGCAGATGCACAATACACACAAAATAAAACTAAAAGGAAGGGAGGAGGCCCAAAAAGGCAAAGGAAAATTTTGTTTAAAATTTTCTCATCTTGCCATAAAATATGAATTCTATTTCATCAATTCTTTCCATAATCACTAGAATGACTGAAAACCCCTCCCCCTCCTGCAATTCCTATTTTGCTCATGGGTTTTTTGCAGTACAGTGAATTATTGCAGAGTATTTATGAAGAATTCAAGAGAAACTCTCTCCCTTTTTTACCCTCTCCATAACTCTTACTACAGTGAAAGGCAAGGGAAGCCTCTAAAGCAACCAAAAGGAAGACAGAATGAATCTGTAGGTGGTGGTTTAGTTGCTAAGTGCTGTCTGACTCTTGCGACCCCATGGACTGCAGCCTGCCAGGCTCCTCTGTGCATGGGATTCTCCAGGCAAGAATACTGGAGTGGGTTGCCATTTCCTTCTCCAGGGGATCTTCCTGACCCGGGAATTGAAGCCAGGTCTCCTTCACTGCAGGCAGATTCCTTACTGACTGAACTACGAAAGAAGCCCAGAATATTCCATAAAGGGAAAATAAATATGGGCCTAGGGAAGCCCATTCAGGGCCACTCTTCCTAGGTAGGTGTTCATCTATGCCTATAAATTTTCTCTGTTATCTTTAATTATTCATTTAACACACTGTTGTCTTCCCAAATAGACTCTCAGGAATTAATATCAGGGTCCATTTCACATTTGTATGATTTTCGTCCCTCCTCTTTTACTTTGCTACTCAGTTTATCTTTCCCATAATTTTAAAGCCAACAGGCTCTAGGTTCATCCACCTCAATTCAATTGACTCATTTTTCTTCCTTTTTATGCCTGAGTAAAATTCCATTGTATATATTTACCACAACTTCTCTATCCATTCATCCACTGATGGACATCTAGGCTGCCCTAACCCTAACCAAGAGCCTGTTACACAGTGTGAAGTAAGTCAGAAAGAGTAAAACAAGTATCATTTTTTAAGGCATATGTATGGAATCACTAACCTCAGATATGCAGATGACACCACCTTAATGGTAGAAAGCTAAGAGGAACTAAAGAGCCTCTGGATGAAGGTGAAAGAAGAGAGTGAAAAAGCTAGCTTAAAACTCAACATTCAAAAAACGAAGATCACAGCATCCGGTCCCATCACTTCATGGCAAATAGATGGGGAAAAAGTGGAAACAGTGACAGATTTTGTTTTCTTGGGTTCCAAAATCACTGTGGATGGTGACTGCAAACCATAAAATTAAAAGACACTCCTTGGAGGAAAAGCTATGCCAAACCTAGACAGCATATTAAAAGGCAGAGACATCACTGCCAACAAAGGTCTTTCTAGTCAAAGCTACAGTTTTTCCAGGAGTCATGTATGGATATGACAGCTGGACCATGAAGAAGGCTGAGTGCTGAAGAATTAATGTTTTTAAACTGTGGTGTTGGAGATGACTCTTGAGAGTCCCTTGGACAGCAAGGAGATCAAACCAGTCAATCCTAAAGGAAATTAGTCCTGAATATTCATTGGAAGGACTGATGTTGAAGCTGAAGCTCCAATACTTTGGCCACCTGATACTAACAACTGACTCATTAAAAAAAAACCCTGATGCTGAGAAAGATTGGGGGCAGGAGGAGAAGGGGACAACAAAGGATGAGATGGTTGGATGGCATCACTAACTCATTGAACATGAGCTTGAACTACGGGAGATGGTGAAGGACAGGGAAATGTGGCATGCTGCAGTCCATGGGGTCACTCAGACTGAGTGACTAAACAAGAACAAATATTCCATTGTATTCTACCACAACTTCTTTATCCATTCATCTGTCGATGAACATCTAGATTGCCCTAATCCCACCCTAGATCCTGTTATCCAGAGTGAAGAAGTCAGAAAGAGTAAAACAAGTATTGTATATTAACACATATATGTGGAATCTAGAAAAATGGTACTGATGAATCTATCTGCAGAGCAGGAAAAGAGACACAGACATAGAGAACAGACTTTTGGACACAGCAGGGGAAGGAGAGGATGGATGAATTGAGAAAGTAGCATTGAAATATATACATTACCATACATAAAATGAATAGCTAGTAGGAAGTTGCTATATAACCCAAGGAGCTCAGCTTGGTGCTTTGTGATGTTCTAGAGGGTTCAAGATTGCCGGGAGAAATATCAATAACCTCAGATATGCAGATGACACCACCCTTATGGCAGAAAGTGAAGAAGAACTAAAGAGCCTCTTGATGAAAGTGAAAGAGGAGAGTGACAAAGTTAGCTTAAAGCTCAACATTCAGAAAACTAAGATCATGGCATCTGGTCCCATCACTTCATGGGAAATAGATGGGGAAACAGTGGATACAGTGGCTGACTTTACTTTTTTGGGCTCCAAAATCACTGCAGATTTGCAGCCATGAAATTAAAAGATGCTTACTCCTTGGAAGAAAAGTTATGACCAACCTAGATAGCATATTCAAAGGCAGAGACATTACTTTGTCAACAAAGGTCTGTCTAGTCAAGGCTATGGTTTTTCCAGTAGTCATGTATGGATGTAAGAGTTAGACTATAAAGAAAGCTGAGCGCCAAAGAATTGATGCTTTTGAACTGTGGTGTTGGAGAAGACTCTTGAGAGTCCCTTGGACTGCAAGGAGACCCAACCAACCCATCCTAAAGATCATTCCTGGGTGTTCATTGGAAGAATGGATGTTGAAGCTGAAACTTTGGCCACCTGAAGTGCTGACTCATTTGATAAGACCCTGATGCTGGAACCAGGCAGCCGCGACCGGCGCCACCAAGCGCAGGCGGCCGCGACCGGCGCACTAAGCGTGGCCGAGAGGAGCTACCCCACGTCGGAGGTCAGGGGCAGAAGCTGGGAAGACCCAATGCCCGAAGGGCGGTGGCCAAGAGGAGTTACCCCATGCCCGAGGTCAGGGGCAGTGGCCAAGAGTGCCAGGCTGCGACAGCACAGGAATGGCCGAGAGGAGCTACCCCAGGTCTGAGGTGAGGGGTGGTGGCCCGGAGGAGCCAGCCCACGTCCAAGGAGCGGTGGCTGCACTGTTGCAGGAGGGCCTACAGGAACTATCCCACGTTGAAGGTCAGGAAGAGCGGCGGTGAGGAGATACCCTTCATCCAAGGTAAGGAGCAGCAGCTGTGCTTTCCTGGAACAGCCATGAAGAGATACCCCATGCCCAAGGTAAGAGAAACCCAAGATGGTAGCTGTTGCAAGAGGGCATGTTAGGGCAGACACACTGAAACCATACTCACAGAAAACTAGTCAATCTAATCACACTAGGATCACAGCCTTGTCTAACTCAATGAAACTAAGCCATGCCTGCGGGACGACCCAAGACAGGCAGGTCATGGTGGAGAGGTCTGACAGAATGTGGTCCACTGGAGAAGGGAATGGCAAACCACTTCAGTATTCTTGCCTTGAGAACCCCATGAACAGTATGAAAAGGCAAAATGATAGGATACTGAAAGAGGAACTCCCCAGGTCAGTAGATGCCCAATATGCTACTGGAGATCAGTAGAGAAATAACTCCATAAAGAAAGAAGGGATGGAGCCAAAGCAAAAACAATACCCAGCTGTGGATGGGACTGGTGATAGAAGCAAGGTCTGATGCTGTGAAGAACAATACTGCATAGGAACCTGGAATGTCAGGTCCATGAATGAAGGCAAATTGGAAGTGGTCAAACAAGAGATGGCAAGAGTGAATGTCGACATTCTACGAATCAGAGAACTGAAATGGACTGGAATGGGTGAATTTGACTCAGATGACCCATTATATCTACTACTGTGGGCAGGAATCCCTCAGAAGAAATGGAGTAGTCATCATGGTCAACAAGAGAGTCCGAAATGCAGTACTTGGATGCAATCTCAAAAACAACAGAATGATCTCTGTTCATTTCCAAGGCAAACCATTCAACATCACGGTAATCCAACTCTATGCCCCAACCAGTAATGCTGAAGAAGCTGAAGTGGAATGGTTCTATGAAGACCTACGAGATTTTTTAGAACTAACATCCAAAAAAGATGTCCTTTTCATTATAGGGGATGGAATGCAAAAGTAGGAAGTCAAGAAACACCTGGGGTAACAGGCAAATTTGGCCTTGGAATGAGGAATGAAGCAGGACAAAGACTAATAGAATTTTGCCAAGAAAATGCACTGGTCATAGCAAACACCCTCTTCCAACAACACAAGAGAAGACTCTACACATGGACATCACCAGATACTCAACACTGAAATCAGATTGATTATATTCTTTGCAGCCAAAGATGGAGAAGCTCTATACAGTCAACAAAAACAAGACCAGAAGCTGACTCTGGCTCAGATCATGAACTCCTTATTACCAAATTCAGACTTAAATTGAAGAAAGTAGGGAAAACCACTTGACCATTCAGGTATGACCTAAATCAAATCGCTTATGATTATACAGTGGAAGTGAGAAATAGATAAGGGCCTAGATTTGATAGATGGAGTGCTTGATGAACTATGGAATGAGGTTTGTGAGACTGTACAGGAGACAGGGATCAAGACCATCCCCATGGAAAAGAAATGCAAAAAAGCAAAATGGCTGTCCGGGGAGGCCTTACAAATAGCTGTGAAAAGAAGAGAAGCGAAAAGCAAAGGAGAAAAGGAAAGATAAAAGCATCTGAATGCAGAGTTCCAAAGAATAGCAAGAAGAGATAAGAAAGCCTTCTTCAGCAATCAATGCAAAGAAATAGAGGAAAAGAACAGAATGGGAAAGACTAGAGATCTCTTCAAGAAAATGAGAGCTACCAAGGGAACATTTCATGCAAAGATGGGCTCAATAAAGGACAGACATGGTATGGACCTAACAGAAGCAAAAGATATTAAGAAGAGGTGGCAAGAATATACAGAAGAACTATGCAATAAAGATCTTCATGACCCGGATAATCACGATGGTGTGATCACTCATCTGGGGCCAGACATCTTGGAATGTGAAGTCAAGTGGGCCTTAGAAAGCATCACTACAAACAAAGCTAGTGGAGGTGATGGAATTCCAGTTGAGCTATTTCAAATCCTGAAAGATGATGCTGTGAAAGTGCTGCCTTCAATATGCCAGCAAATTTGGAAAACTCAGCAGTGGCCACAGGACTGGAAACGGTCAGTTTTCATTCCAATCCCAAAGAAAGGCAATGCCAAAGAGTGCTCAAACTACCGCACAATTGCACTCATCTCACATGCTAGTAAAGTAATGCTCAAAATTCTCCAAGCCAGGCTTCAGCAATACATGAACCGTGAATTTCCTGATGTTCAAGCTGGTTTTAGAAAAGGCAGAGGAACCAGAGATCAAACTGCCAACATCCTCTGGATCATGGAAAAAGCAAGAGAGTTCCAGAAAAACATCTATTTCTGCTTTATTGACTATGCCCAAGCCTTTGACTGTGTGGATCACAATAAACTGTGGAAAATTCTGAAAGACATGGGAATACCAGACCACCTGACCTGCCTCTTGAGAAATCTGTATGCAGGTCAGGAAGCAACAGTTAGAACTGGACATGGAACAACAGACTGGTTCCAAATAGGAAAAGGAGTCCGTCAAGGCTGTATATTGTCACCCTGCTTATTTAACTTATATGCAGAGTCCATCATGAGAAATGCTGGACTGGAAGAAACACAAGCTGGAATCAAGATTGGCAGGAGAAATATCAATAACCTCAGACAAGCAGATGACACCACCCTTATGGCAGAAAGTGAAGAGGAGCTAAAAAGCCTCTTGATGAAAGTGAAAGAGGAGAGTGAAAAAGTTGGCTTAAAGCTCAACATTCAGAAAACAAAGATCATGGCATCTGGTCCCATCACTTCATGGGAAATAGATGGGGAAACAGTGGAAACAATGTCAGACTTTATTTTCTGGGCTCCAAAATCACTGCAGGTGGTTACTGCAGCCATGAAATTAAAAGACGCTTACTCCTTGGAAGAAAAGTTATGACCAATCTAGATAGCATATTCAAAAGCAAAGACGTTACTTTGCCAAGAAAGGTCCATCTAGTCAAGGCTATGCTTTTTCCAGTGGTCATGTATGGATGTGAGAGTTGGACTATGAAGAAGGCTGAGCACCGAAGAATTGATGCTTTTGAACTCTGGTGTTGGAGAAGACTCTAGAGAGTCCCTTGGACTGCAAGGAGATCCAACCAGTCCATTCTGAAGGAGATCAGCCCTGGGATTTCTTTGGAAGGAATGATGCTAAAGCTGAAACTCCAGTACTTTGGCCACCTCATGCGAAGAGTTGACTCACTGGAAAAGAGCCTGATGCTGGGAGGGATTGGGGGCAAGAGGAGAAGGGGACGACAGAGGATGAGATGGCTGGATGGCATCACTGACTGGATGGACATGAGTCTGAATGAACTCCAGGAGTTGGTGATGGACAGGGAGGCCTGGCGTGCTGCGATTCATGGGGTTGCAAAGAGTCAGACACAACTGAGTGACTGAACTAAACTAACGAACTGATACTGGGAAAGTTTGAGGGCAGGAGGAGAAGGGGACGACAGAGGATGAAATGGCTGGATGGCATCACTGACTCAATGGACATGAGTTTGGGTAAACTCCAGGTGTTGGTGATGACAGGGAGGCCTGGCGTGCTATGGTTCATGGGGTCGCAAAGAGTTGGGCACGACTGAGCTACTGAACTGAACTGGACTGAATTCCTTTTGACCTGTATTCACCAGAAGCTGGGTAATTCTAGCAAAAGTGACAGAATCTCTTAAGAGACCCTGAAACATTATTCTATGCTGGACACTGAAAGAGATGAATTTAAGCATGTCACATGATATTTGTCTCTAGAAGTCACGTCTCCTATGTACCGAAAGATTGGCAGGCTACAGAATCAGATACTGTAGCAAGAGCTTCCTCATATTCCTCCAAAACATCATGTCTTGAAATTAAGGTCTTAACAGATATAGCTGATGAATACACCAGTACTGAAGTAAAAAGGTGGTACCAGTGGAAATTTAAAAGAAATTATGAATGTAAGAATAAATATGAAATAAATATTAGAAAGAAATGCTAAAGTTTTCCTGATAAGGCCCAACAGTGCTGAAAATATTGCTTCCCTACTCAGCTCTCTTTCATCTTCTGCATCAGTGCTATTCAACAGATATATAATGCAAAAATAAACAAAATGTTTATCATAGAAGCAATGTAAAATTTTACAGTAGTAACATTTCAAAAAGTAAAATGATTAAGTGAAATGTATTACTCTTTTATTAACCCAATATCTATATAGTATTATCATAACTTGTGTAACAAATATGAAATTTTTCATAAGATAATTTGTATTCTTTCCTTCATAGTAGGTCTTCAAAATATGGTGTGCATTTTACACTCACAACATGACTGAGTTTGAACTAGCTAGGTAGCAAGTACAAAATAACCACATAAGGCTTGTGGCAGACATGCTGGGCAGCTCAGATCTATTAGGTAATAATTTCAGACTTTCATAAGCAGTTTTAACTTGAGGCCTTAAATATCCATTTTGGGTTTTTTATTGTTCTTATTTTCCTTCTTCTCACTGTGCTAATAAAACATAAGAGATGTCAAAATTCTGTTTCTTTTCTTTCTACTGGGTGTTTTAGGTTGGCACTTGCACTTATTTTTGGATCTTAATATATGTGTTTCTATGAATTATTAAAATATAAGTAAAATTTACTTTTTATAATTTATCTTATCTCAGGAATTAAACATATCACTGCTCCCTCTATTCTGGTTTTGATTGTTGTTTTTACTTTTCTGTTTGAGGTTTATTGATAAAATGGTACTGCCTTTCTCCAACATAAAACCTGCTGTACCATTTGTTCTGTATATTTTTCTTATTCTAAAAGAACTAGCAACTTCAGATTTAATACATTTTTAAATCTGATATCTGACTTCAGATTTTCTGTTGTGAAATAAATGATTAAAAAACAGGTCCCTTTTATTACAGAAATTTGGGTCACTGTTCACCTAAGGTAGAACTTTGGGATTTAGGTAAATTATCTCTCATTATTTTATTTACTCATTCATTTAACCACTATTTATTGAGGCCACTATGTTTCAGGCAATGATCATCTCTGCTTCCTTCCCTACCATGAAGAATCAATTACATTTTTTAAATTATTAACTTTGAACTAATTTTATACTTAAAGAAAAACTGTAAAAACAGTAAAGAGAAAATATCTCTCATCCAACTTTTCCTAAAATTAACATTTTATGTAACAATTATTAAAATCAGTACATTAATATTGGTACAATACCATTCACTGAACTATAAATCTTAATCGAATTTCACCAATTTTTCCACTTATTTCAATTTTTCTGTTCTAGAATCCAATATCCTATTCCATATTGTATTTAGTTGCTGTGTCTCCTTCAGTTCAGTTCAGTTCAGTAGCTCAGTCATGTCCGACTCTTTGCCACCCCATGAACTGCAGCACGCCAGGCCTCCCTGTCCATCACCAACTCCCGGAGTTTACCCAAACTCATGTCCATGGAATCGCTGGACTCATGCCATCCAGCCATCTTACGTCTGACGTCCCCTTCTCCTACTGCCCCCAATCCCTTCCAGCATCAGGGTCTTTTCCAATGAGTCAACTCTTTGCATGAGGTGGCCAAAGTACTGGTGTTTCAGCTTCAACATCAGTCCTTCCAATGATCAGTCCTTCACCCAGGACTGATCTCCTTTAGGATGAACTGGTTGGATCTCCTTGCTATCCAAGAGACTCTCAAGAGTGTTCTCCAACACCACAGTTCAAAAGCATCAATTCTTCGGTGCTCAGCTTTCTTCACAGTTCAACTCTCACATCCATACATGACCACTGGGAAAACCACAGCCTTGACTAGATGGACCTTTGTTGGCAAAGTAATGTCTCTGCTTTTCAATATGCTATCTAGGTTGGTCATAACTTTCCTTCCCAGGAGTAAGCGTCTTTTAATTTCATAGCTGCAATTACCATCTACAGTGATTTTGGAGCCCAAAAAAATAAAGTCTGACACTGTTTCCTATCTATTTGCCATGAAGTGATGGGACCAGATGCCATGATCTTAGTTTTCTGAATGTTGAGCTTTAAGCCAACTTTTTCACTATCCTCTTTCACTTTCATCAAGAGTCTCTTCCAATCTCTGATAGTTCCGGAGTCTTACTTTGTCTTTTATGACTTTATACTATTGATACGTAGTGGTTACTTTGTACATGACCCTCAGTTTGGGTTTATGTGAAGTTTTCTCATGATTCGAATGAGGTCATATACTTTTGACAAGAATAGCAAAAACATAATGTTGCACCCTTCTTTGTGTGCCATCTCATTGTGTCACCATGCCTTATCATTGGTTATGACAATGGTGGTTATTTGGTTAAGGTAGTTGTTTTCAGGTTCTTTCACTGTAAACTTACTATCTCTCTGTGCGTGGCTAATTAATAGTTTATGAGGAGATATTTTGAGATCACACAAATTCTGTTTCTCATCAAACTTTCACTATTTTTAGTATCCATCAGTGGATCTAACCTACATCAATTATTACCATAGTGTGTGCTTTAATAGTGAACATTCTATTTCCCTTTCTTTCTACATGTATCAATTGGAATTCTACTCTCAGAAAGAGTGGTTCCTTCTTTTTTCTTTATTTATTTGG
This sequence comes from Budorcas taxicolor, assembly GCF_023091745.1. NCBI lineage: Eukaryota > Metazoa > Chordata > Mammalia > Artiodactyla > Bovidae > Budorcas > Budorcas taxicolor. The sequence continues at coordinate 116,914,692 of NC_068935.1, read as the reverse complement.
TGATTTACTTATATCAATATGGATGGACTTATGGATATTTACTTTATTCTATGGGTTTAAATCCAATACTATCTTTTTTCTATTTTGCATAAAATATTCCAACTTTGACTATTAGGAACTCATTAAGGTTAACTACTATGTTCTTTCAACTTTCCCCATACCTTTTTTTAAAATTACTTTACTGAAGTTTAATTAACATAAAGAAGCTGTACATATTCACTGGTTTCTTATCACCTTTAAGGTAAAATTTAAACCTCTTCATGTAGCATGCAGAGTCTCTTATGAGCTCCTGTATGTTTACTATTTAGTCTCATTTTCTTTCAGTGCTCATTCACAAACATAAACCATCAGGATAGTTTCAGTTGCTCAAAAAAGCCATGTTTTCCCTTCTCCTTAGGCCTTTGCATATACTGTCCTATAGCCTGGAACTCTGTTCACCTCCACACTGTCCCATGAAGATGGGAATATTAGTATTATTTGAAGTTTTGTTCCTACTCTCCGACTCTTTCTCTTGATGCTTAAGAGAGAGGGCTGAAAATATCAAGTTTTAAATGTTTGGTTGCTGAAATAATCTTAATAAGAAGAACAAAAGAGATTTCTGTAGACCATGGGGAGTTTGTTTTTAAACTATTTAACCTTAACTTGAAGATGGCCTATCCATTTTTTAATTGCCCTTTCTAGGCCATAACTTGCCACTACAAACTTTGCGCTTTTAAAAAGAACATTTTTACCTTCATGTTTTTAAAGTATTATATCTCAATAATTTTATTTTCAAATTCCTTTCCAAAACATTATTACACAGACACAAACATTTATTTATCTCCACACCATGAAACTTTGAATTAAGCCTTTAAAAATGTCTTTTCAACTGAAAAAACAAAAACATTTTTCAATATACCATTATCAAAATATTTATGAAGAATTTTTAATAATAACCTGTTTCCACATGTCTTTCTTATATTGCAATGTATAGTTACATTTAAAGAAATAGATGGTATACACTTGCAAAATCCTTAGAAAATTTTCAATAAAAGAACCATACAATAAGTTCCTTTTTACTGTGTACATTGATTTTATTTTAGAGCAAATATAAGAGGTAAAATGCAAGGTGCTGTGGTATGTAATAGAGCAACAATAAAGATAAAATCATAAAAGAGAATATTTGGGTTGACTTTTGAAGAAAAGAATTAGGAGGCCCATGGGGTAGTTTCCAATATACTCTGCATCCTAAACATTTAGCATCACTTTAGGTATATTTCTCTCCTACACTTTCAATTCACTTGAGTTGAAAGATAATGATGAATGAGTGCTGAAGAATTGATGCGTTCAAACTATGGTGCTAGAGAAGACTCTTGAGCATCCCTTGGACAGCAAGGAGATCAAACCTGACAATCCTAAAGGATCAACCCTGAATATTCATTGGAAGGACTGATGCTGAAGATGAAGCTTCAATGCTTTGGCCGCCTGATGCGAAGAACCGACTCATTGAAAAAGACCCTGATGCTAGGAAAGATTGAGGACAAGAGAAGAAGGGGATGACAGAGGATGAGATGATTAGATGGTATCACTGACTCAATGGACATGAGTTTGAGCAAACTCTGGGAGATAGGAAGGACAGAGAAGCCTGGTGTGCTGCAGTTCATGGAGTCACAAAGAGTTGGACATGACAGTGACTGAACAACAAAATGTAAATTGAAATGTATTTTTATAAAATACAGACATAAAAGAAAATGTAAATGATTTGGAATATTTTCAGTTTGAATGCACAATACTGTTGGAAAATTTCCATTCAGAAATCTAAAATCAAAATAATATGCAAAAGAATATACAACAAGGAGCTCATCAGAGGGTTGATAAAGTAACTTCTCCAAGGGAACTTATGTGTATTGATTTTTCACTGTGGTCAAAACCGCAGATGAACATAAGAAGTAGTTTGAAACGCTTACCCCTACAGAATAAGGCAGTGAATGAATCTTGACAATATGAAGTCTACGCATTTCCCCACCCATCCAGCCTGGTCTCAGCACTCTTAGTCACAGAACTAGCCAGCAGGACTTTATGTGCTATGGGAGAATCTGAGAAACAATCTCATTGCCAAAGCAACTTCGGTAGTGCTTACTGTAAGTTGAAAAAAGGCATTAGGAGAAGTACTGTTTTGAGCCACCTGAAAGAGCAACTCACACAACAAGGCATATTAACTGATTTGAGGAAGTCACTGAGGTTGGAAAGAGTTCATTGAATATAGTCTGCATCCCACCCCACATCCAGCTTCTGAGGAACTGAAAGCAGTGATTCTCATTTACATAAACTGAGAATGATTTTGTTGAAATAATTTATAGAAAAGAAATAATATGTCTTAAGTTAGATCTGTATTCAAGTATGGAAATTGAGACTTCTGAAAAAATTCTAACTTTGTGAATTATACACACAAATCATTTATAATCATTAGATAAGAGAGTAGGGTGCCTACTGGACCTACAGAATCTCTGACAGGAAATAATATCCTGTACTAGTCTCATATTTGGAGTTCTCCTTGTCTTCATTGAAAAGGACTTAAGTTTGCTAGGTAGTAAGAACAGAAAATAAGTTAAAGCTAACTAAAAAGTCACAAAATAAATTGAAAAGCAAAGAGAAAAAGGACGTATCTAGAATCTATCTTAGTAGGTTTTTGGAAATGATTTTAAAGAGTCTCCTATGCTTCACTTTATTAATATTTTAGTATTTGGATTTATTTTTCTTAAAAGGATTCAGAAAGCACTTAACATTTTTTAATCGGAGCTATGGCAGATGAGATTTGTGCATTAGAAAGAGAAGTCCAATGACAGAGGAAGATAGTAGCAGATGTCAGTGTTTTACCCATGTCCAATTTGCACTCACCATTTCAGCATATTCCTGAAGGAAACATCAGCAACTCTCCATTGAGCTTTCTCTCAGCCTGTGAATGGGTCACGACTGGAGTTCTGGTATTGATATCTCCTCCCTGCCTAGGACAATGGGAGTTAGAGGGCAAATATCACAGCTTCTTTTATCCTTCAGTAGATAACTGTGGGCCTCAGTCATGCAGATGGATTGAGGACATCATAATTCATGAGTTAGCTGCTCCATAATAAATAATGTACTGGTTCACTTTCTTCCCAGTCTCATTTTTTCATTCCTGTACCAGTGTTTTCAGGTTCTAGGATTATCTTCCACAGAAACTACTTTCACTCAAATTCTTATCTCAGAGTCTAAAGCTAGGGAAACTCAAACTAAGTGAGTCAGACCTGACAGTGGTTTTAGGAAGCAGATTCTAAGAATGAATCCTAAATAGGATCAATTGCTGGCTAGATAGTAACAAGGAACATACTGCTAGTAGTAAGTGGAGTAGTGATAATCCCTGGAGTGCTTTAGCCTCATAGTGCAAGAATTCTTATAAGTGGAGATTTGAGAAGGTATAAGGCAAAGAATATATATCTGATTATGTAACAGCTCTAGTACTTGTACTTGAAAGCTATGAAGATAGTGGTAATGATACATCTCATGACACTGGTTGATTGCCATATTCATTAAAGATAAAGATTCATATGATTCAGGAATAGAATAAAATATCCATAAAACAAGAAAAACTGCACATCAAGAATCCACATAATGAGCAAACTCAATTATAAAATTTAAGAAATATTCTTATTAATCTTGGGTCAAATATACACAGATTATAGTTACAGTGTTATAGCATTACTTTTACACATTGTGCTGGACCTCTTAGAGAATTCAATAATAGAAGAAAAATGTGGGATGTATTAGAAAAGAGAAATGAAAACACAAAACCGTTCTTATTTTAAACTGATATTATCGATTGCATATACAATTTAAATCAAACTAGTATACCTAGTAAGACTGGTCAGCAATTTTGCCAGATGCAAATCAATATACCAAAAGTCAATGTAGGCCTAAAATAAGCAAGCTGAAAATGTAATAGAAAATATTTAAATGGCAACAAAAATAAGATGCCTAAGAATAAATCTGAAAAATAAAGATATATGAGAACTTTTTAAAAAGTCACAAAGGATTAATGAAAGACAAAAGTTATATAAGAATAAACGGAGACTTTAGGGTTTTCTATGTAGAGGATCATGTCATCTGCAAACAGTGAAAGTTTTACTTCTTCTTTTCCAATTTGGATTTCTTTTATTTCTTTTTCTGCTCTGACTGCTGTGGCCAAAACTTCCAAAACTATGTTGAATAGTAGTGGTGAGAGTGGGCACCCTTGTCTTGTTCCTGGCTTTAGGGGAAATGCTTTTAATTTTTCACCATTGAGGATAATGTTTGCTGTGGGTTTGTCATATATAGCTTTTATTATGTTGAGGTATGTTCCTTCTATTCCTGCTTTCTGGAGAGTTTTTATCATAAATGGATGCTGAATTTTGTCAAAGGCTTTCTCTGCATCTATTGAGATAATCATATGGCTTTTATTTTTCGATTTGTTAACGTGGTGTATTACATTGATTGATTTGCGGATATTGAAGAATCCTTGCATCCCTGGAATAAAGCCCACTTGGTCATGATGTATAATCTTTTTAATGTGTTGTTGGATTCTGATTGCTAGAATTTTGTTAAGGATTTTTGCATCTATGTTCATCAGTGATACTGGCCTGTAGTTTTCTTTTTTTGTGGTATCACTGTCAAGTTTTAGTATTAGGGTGATGGTGGCCTCATAGAATGAGTTAGGAAGTTGACCTTCCTCTGCAATTTTCTGGAAGAGTTTGAGTAGGATAGGTGTTAGCTCTTCTCTAAATTTTTGGTAGAATTCAGCTGTGAAGCCGTCTGGACCTGGGCTTTTGTTTGCTGGAAGATTTCTGATTACAGTTGCAATTTCTGTGCTTGTGATGGGATTAAACATCTAAACGTAAGACCAGAAACTATAAAACTCCTAGAGAAGAACATAGGCAAAATACTCTCTGACATAAATCACAGCAGGACCCTCTATGACCCACATCCCAGAATACTGGAAATAAAAGCAAAAATAAACAAATGGGACCTAATTAAACTTAAAAGCTTCTGCACAACACAGGAAACTATAAGCAAGGTGAAAAGACAGCCTTCGGAATGGGAGAAAATAATAGCAAATGAAGCAACTGACAAACAACTAATCTCAAAAATATACAAGCAACTCCTGCAGCTCAATTCAAGAAAAATAAACGACCCAATCAAAAAATTGGCCAAAGAACTAAATAGACACTTCACCAAAGAAGACATAACAGATGGCTAATAAACACATGAAAAGATGCTCAACATCACTCATTATCAGAGAAATGCAAATCAAAACGACAATGAGGTATCATTTCACACCAGTCAGAATGGCTGTGATCCAAAAGTCTACAAGCAATAGAATGCTGGAGAGGGTGTGGAGAAAAGGGAACCCTCTTACACTGTTGGTGGGAATGCAAACTAGTACAGCCACTATGGAGAATAGTGTGGAGATTCCTTAAAAAACTGGAAATAGAACTGCCTTATGACCCAGCAATCCCAGTGCTGGGCATACACACCGAGGAAACCAGAACTGAAAGAGACACGTGTACCCCAATGTTCATCGCAGCACTGTTTATAATAGCCAGGACATGGAAGCAACCTAGATGTCCATCAGCAGATGAATGGATAAGAAAGCTGTGGTACATATACACAATGGAGTATTACTCAGCCATTAAAAAGAGTACATTTGAATCAATTCTGATTAGGTGGATGTAACTGGAGCCGATTATACAGAGTGAAGTAAGCCAGAAAGAAAAACACCAATACAGTATACTAATGCATATATATGGAATTTAGAAAGATGGTAATGATAACCCTGTATGCGAGACAGCAAAAGAGACAGAGATGTATAGAACAGTCTTTTGGACTCTGTGGGAGAGGGAGAGGGTGGGATGATTTGGGAAAATGGCATTGAAACATGTATAATATCATATAAGAAATGAATCGCCAGTCTAGGTTTGATGCAGGATACAGGATGCTTGGGGCTGGTGCACTGGGATGACCCAGAGGTATGGTATGGGGAGGGAGGTGGGAGCGGGGTTCAGGATGGGGAACACATGTACACCCGTGGCAGATTCATGTTGATGTATGGCAAAACCAATACAATATTGTAAAGTAAAAAAAAAAATTTTTAAAGAAAAAGAGACATAAGCATACTACTAAAGAAAATAATCTTAACACAAGGGAACAACAACAAAAAAGAATAAATGGAGAGATATACCATTTACATTGATGAGACCATTGAGTATATTAAAGATTACATTTCTCTTCAAAATGTTTGTTAAAGTCAATGCAATTCCAAAAAAATTCTAACATCCTTTTTCAGTTAATAAGCTAACACCCAAAGCCTTATGCAAATGCAAAGATCAAGAGTAACCAATATAAATTTACAGATTAAAACTATAAGTGTGTGAACACCCATATATAATAGAAATAAATTTTAGAAATCTAAAGCATTTATTAATATAACACTATATAACATGGGGGCATACATATGTGGACATACAGATCATAAATGAAAAATTATTGAATGAGTATTTCCAAAGCAATTGGTTATTCACACGAGACTATTAAAATTATATCACTGTCTTACAGCATGTGAGATGCAGTTCATGCTACCCATACAACTTAATTTTACATAGATTTATGGCTTAAGTACAAGCAGCAGCAACATCCTAAAACTTCTGAACCTTAGGAGCTCTTAAGGTAGAAAATGATTTCTTAAAAAAGGTCACAAACTTCTAAGAACATAAAGTGAAAGACTGATAAATTGAACCATATTAAAAATTGTAATATGAAGAAATGATGACATTAACAGTATAATACTAGAAAAAAATCTTTTAAAATGTATCAGTGAATAAAAATTAGAACCTATAAATTGCTGACATTTATTAACCAATAAGTAAAAGATCATATTTCCAATAGAAAAGAGGGAGAAGTTATGAAGAAGTAGCTCACAAGCTATGAACCACAAACCATCATATCCAAGAAAGTCTTATTTCAGTATTCTTTATAATAATGAAAACAATTAAAATATCCTGTAAGTCCATCAACATGAGAGAAGATAATTCACTCAATCACACAATGGAGTTATATACATACTACTGAAAAGGAATGAAGTACATGTCATTTAACTTTATATTAAAGATTTGAACGAACAAAGAAGCAGTAAGTTTCACACTGTATATAAATATTAAAATGTGAAATTAAATAATGCATATATTAAGAATATATTAATACGTGCAAGAAGGAAAACATGCAATTCAAGAGTGTCTATATTTTGGTAAACAAGGAGGGTAAATGTCTGAGTAAGGGCACACAGGAGGCTTTAACTATTTTAATATTTTCTGTGTAGTTGGCTAGACACACCTTATTGTTTTCTACCTTTGTTTATGCGTCTAATTTTCAGTAATAAAAAGAATAAACATCAAGAGAACACAAATCATACTCAGAAGAGTAAGTAAACAAGCTGGAATCACAATGGCTATTTCCCCCATTTTAGAAATGAGGGAAGTGACCTCACTCAGGACAAGTAAAATCTCAGGGTTACTCATTTGGTGGTGTACTCAGGACTAGAAAATAAAATTTCCAGATCAAGGATTTTGGTTGGTTCCTTCACCATGCATTGAAAATACTAAGGAATTTCCATTTATCAGCTGCAGAACTTACAATGCTATAGAGTCAACGTGGTTTTAAGACAATGTTCAAAAAGAGATTATATATCATAATAAAAAGATGTATATCCGGCTATGAATGAGCTGTCAACAAAAACTGTTTGTTGGACATGGGGAATTTTAACGAGTTGAGAAGAAACAAATAAGGCAAGTGCATCGCAAGAAACAATTTGTAGAATAGATGTAGCAAACGTGCAATATAGGCACAATGATACATATGGTGAAATGTATTATTTCACATTAATTCAATGTATTAAATACATATTATATTTAGTCAGCTTAGTAACTTCCTAACTGTATCTTACTGCCCCAGTTCAGATCAGTTCATCACTCAGGCATGTCCCGCACTTTGTGACCCCATGGACTGCAGCATGCCAGGCCTCCCTGTCCATCACGAACTCCCGGAGTTTACTCCAACTCATGTCCATTGAGTCAATGATGTCATCCAACCATCTCATCCTCTGTTGTCCCCTTCTGCTACCGCCTTCAAACTTTTCCAGTATCAGAGTCCTTTCCAATGAGTCAGTTCTTCACATCAGGTAGCCAAAGTATTAGAGTTTCTGTTTCAGCATCATTCCTTCCAATGAATATTCAGGACTGATTTTCTTTGGGATGGACTGGTTGGATCTCCTTGCAGCCCAGGGGACACTCAAGAGTCTTCTCCAACACCACAATTCAAAGGCATCAATTCTTCTGCGCTCAGCTTTCTTTATAGTCCAACTCTCACATCCATACATGACTACTGGAAAAAGCATAGCTTTGACTAGATGTACCTTTGTTGGCAAAGTAATGTCTCTGCTTTTTAATATGCTGTCTAGATTGGTCTCTTTTCTTAGAAGGAGCAAGGGTCTTTTAATTCCATGGCTGCAGTCACCATCTGTAGTGATTCTGAAGCACCCCAAAATAAAGTCTGTCACTGTTTCCACTGTTTCCCCATCTATTTGCCATGAAGTAATGGGACTGTTTCACATATTGCTGAAGCCTGGCTTGGAGAATTTTGAGCATTACTTTACTAGCATGTGAGATGAGTGCAATTGTGTGGCAGTTTGAACATTCTTTGGCATTGCCCTTCTTTGGGATTGGAAAGAAAACTGACCTTTTCCAGTCCTGTGGCCACTACTGAGTTTTCCATGTTTGCTGGCATATTGAGTGCAGCACTTTCACAGCACTATCTTTTAGGATTTGAAATACCTCCGCTGGAATTCCATCACCTCCACTAGCTTTGTTTGTAGTGATGCTTCCTAAGGCCCACTTGACTTCTCATTCCAGGATGTCTGGCTCCAGGTGAGTGATCACACCATTGTGATTATCTGGGTTGTGAAGATCTTTTTTGTACTGTTCTTCTGTGTATTCTTGCCACCTCTTCTTAGTATCTTCTGCTTCTGTGAGGTCCATACCATTTCTGTCCTTTATTGAACCCATCTTTGCATGAAATGTTCCCTTGGTATCTCTCATTTTCTTGAAGAGATCTCTAGTCTTTCCCATTCTATTGTTTTCCTCTCTTTCTTTGCATTGATTGCTGAGGAAGGCTTTCTTATCTCTCTGGGCTAATCTTTGGAACCCTGCCTTCAAATGTTTATATCTTTCCTTTTCTCCTTTGCTTTTCACTTCTCTTCTTTTCACAGCTATTTGTAAGGCCTCCTCAGACAGCCATTTAGCCTTTTTGCATTTCTTTTACTTGGGGATGGTCTTGATCCCTGTCTCCTGTACAGTGTCACAAACTTCCATCCATAGTTCATCAGGCACTCTATCTATCAGACCCAATCCCTAAATCTATTTCTCACTTCCACTGTATTGTCATAAGTGATTTCATTTATGTCATACCTGAATGGTCTAGTGGTTTTCCCCACTTTCTTCAGTTTAAGTCTGAATCTGGCAATAAGGAGTTCATGATCTCAGCCAGAGTCAGCTCCCGGTCTTGTTTTTGCTGACTGTACAGAGCTTCTCCATCTTTGGCTGCAAAGAATATAATCAATTTGATTTCGTGTTGGCCATCGGGTGATGTCCATGTGTAGAGTCTTCTCTTGTGTTGTTGGAAGAGGGTGTTTGCTATGACCAGTGCATTCTCTCAGCAAAACTCCATTAGCCTTTGCCCTGCTTCATTCTGTACTCCAAGGCCAAATTTGCCTGTTACTCCAGGTGTTTCTTGACTTCCTACTTTTGCATTCCAGTCCCCTATAACGAAAAGGAAATCTTTTTTGGGTGTTAGTTCTAGAAGGTTTTGTAGGTCTTCATAGAACCGTTCAACTTCAGCTTCTTCAGCATTACTGATCGGGGCATAGACTTGGATTACTGTGATACTGAATGGTTTGCCTTGGACAACAACAGAGGTCATTCTGTCGTTTTTGAGGTTGCATCCAAGTACTGCATTTCAGACTCTTTTGTGAACTATGATGGCTACTCCATTTCTTCTAAGGGATTCCTGCCCACAGTAGGAGGTACAATGGTCATCCAGTTCATTTTAGTTCACTGATTCTTAGAATGTCGATGTTCACTCTTGCCATCTCGTGTTTGACTACTTCCAATTTGCCTTGATTTATAGACCTAACATTTCAGGTTCCTATGCAATATTGCTCTTTACAGCATCAGAGCTTGCTTTCATCACCAGTCACATCCACAACTGGGTGTTGTTTTTGCTTTGGTTCCCTGCCTTCATTCTTTCTGGAGTTATTTCTCCACTGATTTCCAGTAGCTTATTAGGCACCTACCAACCCAGGGAGTCTTTTTTGGCAATGCCAAAGAATTATCAAACTACTGCACAATTGCACTCATCTCACACACTAGTAAAGTAATGCTCAAAATTCTCTAAGCCAGGCTTCAGCAATACGTGAATCGTGAACTTCCAGATATTCAAGCTGGTTTTAGAAAAGGCAGAGAAACCAGAAATCAAATTGCCAGCATCTACTCGATCATTGAAAAAGAGAGTTCCAGAAAAACATCCATTTCTGCTTTATTGACTATGCCAAAGCCTTGAACTGTACGGATCACAATAAACTGTACAAAATTCTGAAAGAGATTGGAATACCAGACCACCTGACTTGCCTCTTGAGAAACCTGTATGCAGGTCAGGAAACAACAGTTAGAACTGGACATGGAACAATGGACTGGTTCCAAATAGGAAAAGGAGAACACCACGGCTGTATATTGTCACCTTGCTTATTTAACTTATATACAGAGTACATCATGAGAAGCACAGGGCTGGAAGAAGCAGAAGCTGGAATCAAGATTGCTTGGAGAAATATCAAGAACCTCAGATATGCAGATGACATCACCTTTATGGCAGAAAGTGAAGAAGAACTAAAGAGCCTCTTGATGAAAGTGCAAGAGGAGAGTGACAAAGTTGGCTTAAAGCTCAACATTCAGAAAACGAAGATCATGGCATCCGGTCCCATCACTTCATGGCAAATAGATCGGGAAACAGTGAAAACAGTGGAAACGGGGTCAGACTTTACTTTTTGGGGCTCCAAAATCACTGCAAATGGTGATTGCAGTCATGAAATTAAAAGATGCTTACTCCTTGGAAGGAAAGTTATGACCAACCTAGACAGCATATTAAAAAGCAGATACATTACTTTGTCAACAAAGGTCTGTCTAGTCAAGGCTATGGTTTTTCCAGTAGTCATGTATGGATGTGAAAGTTGGACTGTAAAGAAAGCGGAGTGCTGAAAAATTGATGCTTCTGAACTGTGGTGCTGGAGAAGACTCTAGAAAGTCCCTTGGACTGCAAGGAGATCCAACTTGTCCATCCTAAAGGAGATCAGTCCTGGGTGTTCATTGGAAGGATTGATGTTGAAACTGAGATTCTAATAATTTGGCCACCTGATGTGAAGAGCTGACTCATTTGAAAAGATCCTTTTGCTGGGAAAGATTCAAGGTAGGAGGAGAAGGGGACAACAGAGCATGTGATGGCTGGATGGCATCACTGATTCAAAGGACATGGGTTTGGGTGAACTCCAGGAGTTGGTGATGGACAGGGAGGCCTGGTGTGCTGCGGTTCATGAGGTCACAAAGAGTCGGACACAACTGACTGACTGAAGTGAACTGAATTGATGGGATCAGATGCCATGATCTTAGTTTTCTGAATGAGTTTAAAGCCAACTTTTTCACTCTTCTCTTTCACTTTCATCAAGAGGTCTTTAGTTAAATAAGCAGGGTGACAATATATCTTATTGCGTACTTTTGCAAATTTTATATTCTGTTAAGTAAGGAAAATGAAACATCAATACAAGGAGGAAATGCCCAAGTCCCTATGTCTGGAATCAGTTCATTTGTATTTTGTCTTCTCACGTTTTGCACATTAAAAAGAAACAGAAGGAAGAAGATTGAATTTGCAAGTCTTTCAAAAATTAAACTTGGTTCTCTGTAACATTAGAGTTGGGACAAATAAATTTTACTCAAGATGCCACATAATAGAAGAATAAACCAAGGAGAATAAGCTTCTTTAAGCTTATGATTTTTATTCATTTCCCCTTTACAATTAAACTGAACTTGCATAATACATAAGGGCCAACCAAAGCAAAGCTATTCCTAACTGATGACATAACCATAGTATACCATTATTAATATTCCTTTAATATTTTATATTTCACCCCTTAAATTTCTGGATCGAATCACTGTATAAGTATGTATGAATTGTATGGAGATGACCAGTACTTTCCTTGAAAGTAAATATCAGGTAAACAAAAATAATCAGTATCTCTCTTGAAGGCAATTGATAAAAGACAAATCATAAGCCATTACTGGTATCCCAAAAGAAAACTAATTAATCTAGTTGGTTTCTTTCTTAAAAGTAGTGGAAATTATAAGATGTTATTACTGAAATTTTACTTGGATGAAACTATAACTTTAGCCACAAAATTTCAAAATAGTTTGTCTTTAAACAATAGGGAGCTTGAGAAAAGATATGCATGCATCTTGCTTATGGCATGGGGAAGAATCACATTAATGGCAAAAAGGAGGTTTAAAGACAATTTATATCTGAGGAATCACATAACTGAGCACCATCTGCAAAGTTATTTGGCAGACATCTTGTTCTGTCCAAATGCAACGGTTTGCGAACAGTTTGATAGTATATAATGAATGCATTCACTAGCCATGGAAGATACTTTTTAACCTGAGGGGAGGAGATCAATTTCTACTTTCAAAGACATCCTTCCAGTGTGAAAATAAGTCATTGGATTCCTCCCTCTATGATTAAAAATTGCCTCAAGTAATAATGATGGGAAAATAGTCTTCTTTCTTAATTATAGAGAAAGTTTTACAGTGAAAAACTGAAAGTGAAGTTGCTCAGTTGTGTCCAACTCTTTGCAAACCCATGGTATGTCTCCTGCCAGGCTCCTCCATCCATAGGATTTTCCAGGCAAGAATACTGGAGTGGGTTGCCATTTCATTCTCCAGGGGATATTCCCGACTGAGGGATCAAATCTGGGTCTCCCAAACTGAGGGCAGACTCTTTACTGTCTGAGCCACCAGGGAATCCCTTTACAGTAGCCTGGGACAAAATAATATCAAAACTAATTTAATCAAAACTAAATTAATATCAAAACTAAATTAATTGTTTTTCTCCTTTAAGGCACCAAGCTTCATTTCAAATAAAGTATATTTTGTCCCAGAACTTTCTATTACATTTATGTTGAAATATTTCTACAAATACACCAAAGATTAAAGTGGAATAAAAATAATTCAAATTATAAAACTAGGTCCATATAATACCAGCAATAATTAATTTAAAATATTTATAAAAGCTTTAGCATTATGTATATATATAATTTAGTAGGTTATGTTAAATTTCATATTTTACCACATAAACATATCATATCATTAGGACTATATTTGGTTTATTATAAATGTTGATTTTTGATCCAGAATTTTAAAATATAGGCACTGGTATATGATTCAACTTATTTAACTCAAATATATGTGTTTCAAAAATATTTTATTGTTATAGCCATTGGCATTTTGAGGAGAATAATTCTTTTGTGTGCTATTATACTATTCTGCTTATTTAACTTATATGCAGAGTACATCATGAGAAACGCTGGGCTGGAAGAAACACAAGCTGGAATCAAGATTGCTGGGAGAAATAGCAATAACCTCAGATATGCAGATGACACCACCGTTATGGCAGAAAGTGAAGAGGGACTAAAAAGCTTCTTGATGAAAGTAAAAGAGGAGAGAGAAAAAGTTGGCTTAAAGCTCAACATTCAGAAAATGAAGATCATGGCATCTGGTCCCATCACTTCATGGGAAATAGATGGGGAAACAGTGGAAACAGTGTCAGACTTTATTTTTCGGGGGCTCCAAAATCACTGCAGATGGTGATTGCAGCCATGAAATTAAAAGATGCTTCCACCTTGGAAGGAAAGTAATAACCAACCTAGATAGCATATTCAAAAGCTTTACTTTGCCAACAAAGGTCCGTCTAGTCAAGGCTATAGTTTTTCCAGTAGTCATGTATGGATGTGAGAGTTGGACTGTGAAGAAGGCTGAGCGCCGAAGAATTGATGCTTTTGAACTCTGGTGTTGGAGAAGACTCTTGAGAGTCCCATGGACTGCAAGGAGATCCAACCAGTCCATTCTAAAGTAGATCAGCCGTGGGTGTTCTTTGGAAGGAATGATGCTAAAGCTGAAACTCCAGTACTTTGGCCACCTCATGCGAAGAGTTGACTCATTGGAAAAGACTCTGATGCTGGGAGGGATTGGGGGCAAGAGGAAAAGGGGACAACAGAGGATGAGATGGCTGGATGGTATCACCGACTCGATGGACGTGAGTTTGAGTGAACGCCGGGCGTTGGTGACGGACAGGGAGGCCTGGCGTGCTGCGATTCATGGGATCGCAAAGAGTCAGACACAACTGAGCGACTGAACCAACTGACTGACTATGCTATTCTGCAGGCTGCAGAAAGCTTACCTCCCAGCCACCCATCCCCATAAACACAACAGCACTTTTCAGATATGGTGACAACAAAAACACTCCCACATTTTCAACCTCCTCATTACCCTCCTTTTCTCCATTTAGGAGATGGGTTTAAAGTAGTGATTTAGAGGATTATGATACTCTTTAATAAGAGAATAAGTAGTTTCTTCTATTTCTCTGTCCTTTCCTTTTTTTAGAAAATGCAATTGAAAACATAACAATAACTAAACAACATCTCTTCATGATACTTAAGAGATAGAAAAGTTCTTCTATATGTATTACTTTATTTGATCACTGCATTATCTATATTAAGAAAGCAGAGGAGATATTATATTTCTCTTTTGACAGGTTAAAAAAAGAAAAGCTTAGAGAAATTAAGAAGCTCTGTTAAGTATTACACTGTAGTCAAGTTAAAACTAATGTCTTGGTCTTGACACGTTTAGATTAGTGTCCGTTCAGCTGCATCTGACTGAAATGTTAATATGTTCCCTGTCCTCAAGAGGGCAACAGTTCAAATGGGGAGAAAATATCAATCGACATAAGTCATGGGCTTCACGATGCACACTGACGTGCACATTGCCTACAGGAAAATGTTAATGGTTAATTGTTAAAGATTAAAATGGGTACTCTGGTTTTATCATTATTCATAAAAATGTATTGAAGCCTAATACTTGTTTAGTGCTCAGCTTTACATAGACATTACAGCACATAAGAAATAACTTAAAACTAAACTGATCTTAAAATAATTACAATTATATAATAAACAAAGTACAGTCAAAATACCAAGCTATAAGGGCCTAGACTTTCAAAAGTAGGAAGGGAAGTAGAGAAGAAATAGTTTCAAATTTGTTTTATTGAAATTAAATCACATGCTTATCTACAATGTGTAAAAGAAATCATTTTTTAAAGCACCAATGCATCTTATAAGTTCACATCAATAATTTTTTATTGATTTTTTATTATTATAAAGCCAGGCAATAAAATAAGGCTTGTTTAGATGAATATAACTGAAAAGTGGCATAATGACTGACAATGGCAGTTTGTGATTTTAAATTTTGTTATTTACTTTTATTTCTGAGTTTTATTTATGTTACCTAATCTGAGGAAAATAAAACTCATGTAGGTAAGACATTGCTAATTGTGTCAGTAATTGCATAGCTTATCTTTAAATTTCAATGTATTCTTAAATTTAATCTATTCAGAATACTTAAAAAATAGTAAGAGTATGTATGTGTATATGTGTATATGAATACATATTAATGGCTAATAACTGAGCATATTCTTTGATTATATACTGGTTTAACTTTACCAATAAATCAGCTTCTAAGTCAATTAAAATTATTGTTATTTGGGAGGAAAATTTTGAAGTGTATCTTGCAATTTTATGAGATTTCTTTATAAAGAAAATGAGAAAGTCTAATTACCAGTTACCACTAATAGTTGCAAACAACTTCTAAATAGTCAAGTTTATTTGCTTTATTCATCAAATCTAAAATTTAGTTTGTATTTACATTTGGTCACTTGATCCAGAGTTGTAAGTGAACAGGTTTTTTAATTTAAATATTTAGGCGTACTTCAAAGTCACATACAAAACACTCACAATTATGACTAAAATGATATGCCATACCATATTACAATGATAAGTAGCCTATGTTACTTATTATTGTATAACTGATCTATGACTTCTATGACAATGAGTATATGGCAAGCAGTTATGTCCACCTAGTTCCTCATCTGTGAGTGTAGAATACATGTGCTTAATGATTGTGTTTGCTTACATAATACTTTATCAAGGGATATTAACAGCCTTCAATTTTTAAAAGGACTAGAGCAGACTTAAAAACTTTCTAATCAATTACACTTTTATGAGAGGTACAAACATGATAAACAAAGAAAGTACTTTAAAATATTTTCTTTAATTGTGGTAAAGGGATAGAGATAAATGAGGGACAAAGATTGAAGTCTCAAAATAAAGTGTATAAAACATGCTTTAAAATTTTTCCTTTTTTAAAACTGAGTCATTACATAATATATTAGAGAAAAATTCAAAATAATTAATAGGACACCATAGACTATAATTCTGGTTTGTAAAAACAAAGTAAATTACAATGGGGATGAAATCTTGACCTCTTTTTGTTCAACTTGCTTATCACCCCAGAACAGAGAGTGGGGTGGCTAGAGTAAGCTGCTTTCTTTTCCACATGAAGATGGTCAAAGTGTTTTATTTAACTAGAAGCTCAATTTGAAACCAAACTGAAATCTCTCATTGCAGTTTAGAAATTTATGAAAGTTATGTATCATAAAGTTGTGTAATCATGTAAAGAGATTAGATATAACTGTATGGTTCTTGAATATGGAGGGATTTTTCCAACTGTGGATGCCAGATTACAGAACTGTAAACAAACGTGAACACATTTAGATGAAAAACATGATGAAGAATCTAGAAATCTGATTATCATGACCAAAACATTATGTCAGGTTCACTAAGAGTTGAAGTGTTGAGCAGTTCTAGATACAAAAAGTGGTTCATTGAAGACCAAGTTGTGAGAATCCAAGGATTCTCTACTTGGAATAATACAAGACGGGTAACAATAATGCAGGATGTGCTGCTGCTGCTGCTGCTAAGTCACTTCAGTCGTGTCCGACTCTGTGCGACCTCATAGACGACAGCCCACCAGGCTCCCCAGTCCCTGGGACTCTCCAGGCGAGAACACTGGAGTGGGTTGCCATTTCCTTCTCCAATGCATGAAAGTGAAAAGTGAAAGTGAAGTCGCTCAGTCGTGTGTCCAACTCTTAGCGACCCCGTGGACTGCAGCCCACCAGGCTCCTCCATCCATGGGATTTTCCAGGCAAGAGTACTGGAGTGGGGTGCCATTGCCTTCTCCATACTCCCAAATATACTGAACACTACAGATGGAGGTCCAGGGGCAGAAAAGTGATCGTAATTATTTAGAAGAATAAGGAAAAGATTTATTTGGTTTTCTTCAATCAGGCATTGGTTAAGTTCATCCTAAAATATTGTGATTATAGCGGAATATGTATGAAGTTGAAAATATGGATAGTGAATTCCACTCTGTATAGGATGTAAAATGGTATAGAATACCTTTTTCCCCACAGTCATCAAGATAAATCCAGATAAAACAGAACCCATACATTTCTAAAGGACTATCAAAGAATAGAGGCACCGAAGCTTAAATGAGGTGATTTCCAGAGAAAGGAGCCCTTCTTCAGGTAACAGTGAGCCAAGGATGCAACCTGAGGGGAAATGTGGGTTTGGCTGATCAAAGATATTGATCAAGGGGTTAGCAGGCAAAACAAAATGAATTCTAAAAGACTCACAAATACAATGATAATTCATTCAGCCTAACAATTCTCCCCTACATCAGTTTTTCTGAGAAAATGACAACAAAGGCAGTACTGCAAAACCAAAATAATTTGCACAGTCTTATGGAGTTTTGTGGTACCTGAAACCAGAGTTCTTAGTACCCATGAATCCAATGCTGAACCATGACCCAGACGTCTCCTGACTCAAATACTAAGTCAAGAAGTCAGTCTGCACTCCTGCACTCCCTCTATCTCTCTCCCTGATGGTCAATATAACTGATATCTGAACACACTCCATAATCTCATTTCCATGTATCCATTTTGATCACTACCTCTTTTCTTTCTCAGTCCCTCCATCTCATAAACTGACCTCCAGTGTGATACAACTCCATGACACCATCAAATTGCTTTCGTGTTTTCCCTATTTGTCAACCATAATCATCACCATCAACCTCACCCAGCCTAGCTGCCCTTATATACATTTTCAGTTTCCTTCCCCCCTCTTCATTCATTTTACTTGCTTGATTAAACCCCAACCACAACTAAATATAATTTCTCTGCCTATTTCATATCTGCACCAGAGTAGCTAAACCTGAAAAATATATAAAGTTGCTAACAGGATTTCATTATAAATGTATGAGTCCTAACGGAATTATACCGTATATCCCTAATGCATTTGTTCTCCTACTTTCCTAGATAACTAGTTTTTTTATACTCTCTTCTCTTTTTTACAAATGAATATGTCCTTCTCTTTCTTTTACTTTCAAATCATTGTTGTTGTTCAGTCACTCAGTCATGTCTGACTCTTTGCGACCCCATGGACTGCAGCACAACAGGCTTCCCTTTCCTTCACCATCTCCTGGAGCTTGCTCAACACCACAGTTCAAAAGCATCAGTTCTTCAGCGCTCAGTTTTCTTTATGGTCCAACTCTCACATCCATATATGACCACTGGAAAAACCATAGCTTTGACAAGACAGACCTTTGGCTTCCAGGACAACGCATTTTCTTGGTTTTCTTTTGATCACATGAGTACTCTTTTTCAGTTTCTAGTGCTCCTCTTCTTCTAGACACCATCAACTGGAAAATTTCAGGGCTCAGCCTTCAGACCTCCTTTCTGCTCCATCTTTTCCTAGTCCCTCATCATCACATCAAGACTTACAGCTTCAAAGACCATCCCTATGTAGATAACTACCAAATTTATAATCCAATATAAATCTCTCACTAGAATTCTAGTCTCATATCAAACTATGTGATACTTCTTTTGGGATATCTAATAGGTATTTTAAAAACAATGTACCTAATTCTAAACTCCTGATTTTTGCCAATGCTCTTCTCCTTCAGTCTTTCTTAACTCAGTGAGTGGTAATTCCATTATTTTAATTATCAGACTCTAAACCTTGGAATCTGCTTTAACAGCTCTAATGTTCTTCCCACAGATAGCCATGTTTTGCTCCCTTGCTACAGATTGCTTCTGAACTTTCATGTAGGAAGACAAAGTTTTTATCATTTCCCTAGAATTTCTCCCTCATTCACTACATCCCATTACTTCATTTCATTTTCTTTTTTTTTTATACAACACTTAGAATCCCAGAGACGGGGGAACCTGCTGGGCTGCCGTCTATGTGGTCGCACAGAGTTGGACATGACTGAAGCGACTTAGCAGCAGCAGTAGCAGTACTGCTATCTATTACATATCACATGTTTAATTATTTTTCTCTCCCTTAGCATGTAAAATGTAATCAGACAAATATAGGCATTTTGTCTTTTTAGTTCAGTATTATAGCCTCAAGTTTAAAATAGTGCCTAAAATACAGTAGGTGCTTAAAAATGTTTGTTGAACAAAGAAAATCTATTGAAATGAAGATAGAATTAGCTTCACTTTGGAAATTTGTAAAAACCTTTATTTAAACTAATTTTCCCTCAGTGACACTTTGGTGACCCTAAGGATTCTCAGTATTTGTTTTGTTGAGAGCAAGGATTTTTTCCTACTCACCTTACTCTCAAATTAGGTTCCTGTATTTTCTCTTTGAATTATGTTCTATGGGAAGTCAGATATGTGGTCAATAGAGGTAAGAAATATTCTAGGATAGTCTTATATCTTAACTCTTTCAAAATGAGAGACTATATTAATTTACACACTTTCTGAATATGAAAAGGCCTAGAGGTGGTAAGAAGATAATTAAAACCTAGATCTGACTAGCTTGTAGAGGAACAAAACTGTTCTTGTTAAATTACTATATCATTGTAGTCTGGAGGGGTTAGAGATCTTGATATGATTATTAATACACACACATTTGATTTGCTCAAGCAATTACATTGTTTAATGGATGAAAAGCAATATGTTTGCTATAAAATTTCACCTGTCAGCCTTCTAGATTTAACTTTCAGAGAATAGTCTATGATAAGAAAGGTTATGGCAAGCATGTCTGAATTAATATATGAAAAGAATCCCATAAGAAACACTCATATGCAAAGTAATAAGCTCTTGATATCATCTAAACTTATGGTCAAAAATTAATTATTTAAGTTTATTTTCATAAAATTCTTATAGCCATTTTATTTTTTGAGTATCAATATTTCTGTGGACACTATTCATCAGTTATATTTTGTTTCCTATTTTCTATATTCAAAAAATCTGTTTCCTGTTGGAATCACATATATAAAGTATTTTAGGATGTGCATAAACTATTGGTCTTAAATTCAGTATTCAAAGAATAACACTGCTGCATTAGAAAAGTGCTTCTGAAACATTTTCATCGACAGAAGTGCTAATTCCAAATGTCTTTGCAAAGAATATTCAAAGTGAGGCCATTTACGTTTAGAGTTAACATGAACAAAATTTTGCATTGATTTTCACACATGTAAAAGATAAATATTATCTAAGAATTTATTTCAATGTTAATGAGTATATATTTTAAATAAAATTTTTAATGTAATTAAAAAGGTAGAAGAAACTGTGTTCTGATTTTCTAGCAGATGTAAGAAAAGACAATATGAAACACTCATATAAACAGAACTTAAAAGTTCTGAATTTTCAATTCTGATTTATTCCCAACAGTATAATGCTGATGTCTTTTCCTTGCAGTACTTCTAGATTTCTTTAGAGCATCAGTTTCACTCAGAAGTCAATTTATAATAAAAATTATGTAAAATGTGACATTAAAATCAGGCCAAATGTTAATGCTGGGTAAAAAGGCCAAAATAAAAATAAAAATTAAGTCTGCAAGGCATTATAGCATGATTTACTTAGTACTAGAGAGAAGTAAACTATGAAAAGGAAAAGCAGCTATAAAAGTAATGAATGTTTTACTGAAAACATAAGGTGTTTTCTCCTCCCATTCTCATACCACGGAAACAGGCTTACTCTCAATGAGAAGCAATCATTCCACTTTAGACTGATGAACAATACAATTCTTTATGCAGCACATAATCAAGCTGTAGAATTCAATTCTATAATATATCATTGTGGTAAATAGTTTAGCAAAATCCAGGAAAGCATTAAATGTTGCTATGAATAAGAATGACATTTACAGCCATGCTAAGTAGGTCACAAAGTTTAAAGGGCTCTCAGTCCTCTAGCAATGGCGCATAGAATTTGTGTGAAGGTCAGAAAGTAATGTTCTCTCCTCTGACATTATTGTGTATCATTCAAGCATTATGGGATGTTTATGTGGCTCTTTCTCAAAGCTTGGAATTAAGGTATTTACATGTACATAAAGAAAAGAAAAACTACTTAATTTTCTTCAAGATGTAAATATTTTTGGATAAAGATGATCAATTATGTTATCAATGACTGTAGTAGTTATACAAAACACAAAGGACAATAAAATATTCTCCATACAGAAGAGTAAAGGAGTGGGAAAATTTTGTAAATGTGGGAAACAGGAAAGGCAAAAATGGCTGAAAAACAATATACTTTGGATGGAAAAATATTTCCTTCTAAAACATAGCAAAGTTCAATCTGAAAAAATAACACTGACTGCTATTTAACTACATAAGTAATTAGTATCTTGATCGGTTAAATTAGAGGTTTGGACTGTTCAGTGCTTAAATTTGTTCCTCTTGTACACTGAGATATGCAAAAGAATAGTCTTAACAACATTATTTATAAAATGCAAACTATAGCTAACCCGAATTTCAAATCAAGAGTCAAATGGAAAGAATTATTATATATTATTATAGAGAAAACTATACAGCAATGAAAATGGATAAAGAGAGTAACAGAAAACTCAAAAATATAATGTAAACCAAAGATCCCTTACAGTAACATCTTTATAAAGAGAAAACATAAAATTAAACTTAAGTATTTAAGAATGGTTGCTATGTGGTAAAACTATGCAGGAAAGTAAGCAGAGGATTACTGCAAATGACAGGAGCATGGTTGTATTTGTGAGACAGCATGGCTGTAACAAGAATGTGGCAAAAGAGAGACTTCTATACTGATACAATGTTCTATTTTTGATCTATGTCAATACTTACAGAGTGTTGACTTTATGATGAATCAATGATTTCCACTTCTTCACTCTCTCTCTATACACACACAAACACATACACATATATGTATTTCAGAATAAAGTTTCAAATACAGTAAAATAAAATAAATGGATAAGACAACATTGTGTGAATACTGAAGAATGTCCTCAATAAAAATAAGTTATTTATTTTCCAATGTGCAATATTAGATAAAATAATCCATAGTCTTTTCTTTTTAGAAACTGATTTTTCCTGTTATGTCAGGGCAATAGTTACCGAATGAAAGTTTTGAAAATTTGAGTTTTATAAAATAGATATGATCATCTCAGCATTTTATAAACTATACAGCATGAGTGATTTATTTAATTTGCATGAAACAAAAGTGTCACATTATAGATATCAGATCAAGACAATGAGTATATTTAAAGCAAGTATCTCTGGAATATGTTCTGAGAACACTATCTTCAAAAGGGAGAGCTTATATCACAAAGAATCTTTCTAGAAGGCATAAATCAAGAAAATGTTCATTAAAAAAAATGAGTGTAGAGTTTTATTTGTTCAGACTATCCTACAGAAAAATTAAGTTTCTTTAGCATTGTTAGAATTACAGGAAATAATTTATCATCAACGAAAACTATAGGGCTCTAACAATTACTTCTAGAGAGTATGGAAATCCAAAAGCTCTAAGTATTTTCAACCTGGTACTTGACTAAATGATGAAGTAATATGTCATCTCATGGAGGAAACATCAATCACGGAAAGTTCACTGCTCTTTGAAAATCCTAATAAGTGAGTCATCCAGGTTAAGAGTGCTCTGGAAATCTAGCAAGGTATTTGTTTATTATTTTCTAAATATCTTTGACAAAAGTTGATTGAAATCAGTGAAACAACCTTTCTTTGTCCACTCGCCTTACTCTTAAATTTAAATTTATACCCTTACTCCCACATGCCAGTTATTTTTGAATAATAAGAAAATTTATGCAAACTACATATTTAGGAATGGCATTATTAAAATATTACCTATTTAAGATATGTCCTAACTTTTTTATTGATAGTTTAAGAGTTGAGCCAATATAACACCAAATTTCAACAGATTCAATTTGTGATGGTTATTCACACTCATCCCACCACAACAAATTTCCATTTCTTTCTGTCAAGCTGGTGACTCCAGACTTCACCACCTGGGCTACCTATTCCTCTGCATTCTGGTAGAGTTTGGCTAATGGAAGCCACCAGCAAGAAATTGCAGTGCAAGAGGAGAGAGATTTATTTTTTTTCTACTGCTCATTCCTGCCCCTTTGCTGCCTTATTCTTAAGCAACACCTATGGTGTCATGGAGAATTCCTTATGACTAGACAACACAAGAGGAAAACTATGTAGGTCTGGTTTAAAGATAGGTCTGCAAGAAATGCTGGCACCAGACAGAGTAAAGGTTGCTGCATCTGCTGAGCAGCAATATGGATTAAGAATCACAAGTGTGTCCACATCCTTGGAATCTAGTAATTAATGATTTTCATCTCATTTTTGAGCTATTTTTCATTTTTATAAATTGTAAAAGAAAGCACATTAACCACTAATTATAATTTCTCATACTCACTTGCTATTTTTGAATGTAATGAGACAGTCCATCTATAGAAAGTGTTCTGTCCATTCATGTCCTGCCCACTTTTCTCCAAATAGCCCCAAGATCCCTGTTTATTAATTCATTTTAAAAATGTGTTGAGTCACTGTCAAACTCTGTCTTTGGTGCCAGAGACATGAAAATAAACAACATAAAACATCTGTTCTCATGGAGCTTATACTCTAGTGGCAGGCTGGGGGAGGTTTGGACAGAGAAAGTATAAAAAGTAAAAGATATAAAAAGTCAGATTGCAGTAACTGCTACAGAAGAAATATTCAGCAAGTGAGAGGGAGATCTGGAGGGATTTAACACTTTTTAAACTTAATTAATAATTGAAAAATATGTTTATATATTTTTAAATTTTATTATATATTTTATAAATTTATATATTTATACATAATATATATTATATAGTATATATTTAAGGTGTAAAATGTGATGACTTGGTATGCATATACATTGTAGAAAGATTACAAAGATCAAGATAACTAACACACTCATTACCTCATATAATTAACATAGTTTATTCTTTCTGTGCCATGGTAACACTAAAGATCTACTCTCAGTGACTCCTAAGCATCCAACATAGTATTTTAAACTGTAGCCACCACCTGTACATTAATCCTCAGAGCTTGTATGAACTATAATCTGTACACTTTGATCTATATCACCCCATTTCCCTCTCCCCCAAGCCCTGTCATTATGGCTATAATAAAAGATGAGAGATAACAAATGTTGGCAAAGATGTAGAGAAAAGGGAACACTTTAGTTTAGTGGTTCTTCAAAAAAATCTAAAATGGAATTATCATATGACCCAGCAATTTCACTTTTGGGTATCTATGCAAAGAAATTGAAATCACTGTCTTGAAGAGATACCTAGCTGCATATCCATGTTCACTGCAGGATTATTAACAATAGCCAAGTGGGATTTTAAATACAGTTACCAAGAAAGGCAACTGAAAGTGATGTCGCTCAGTCATGTCTGACTCTTTGCGACCCCATGTAGCCTACCACGCTCCTCCACCCATGGGATTTTCCATGCAAGAGTACTGGAGTGGATTGCAATTTCCTTCTCCAGAGGATCTTCCCAACCCAGGGATTGAACCTGGGTCTCCCACATTGTAGGCAGACGCTTTACTGTCTGAGCTACCAGGGAAGATAGAAAGGCAACTGATGAAGGGCAAATATCACAAAAGTCAAATATCTGAAAGAATAAGGTAAAATAAATCATATGGATATCTGCACAGGGGGCAGTGACAGAAAGGGGAAAGAGAGAACATGAAACTCAATGACACTGATTAAAATGTATCTAATGCCAGTGTGGCTGGAATGCAGTGTGAGGGGAACAGTAGGAGATGAAGGGAGAGAGGTAGTAGGGAGCCATACAATAAAGGGCCAAAAAGTCATTTTATTCTAGCTTTTTTTGTGTGAGACAAGGAAATACTGGAGAGTTTTTAGCAGAGGATGTGATAGGGGAACTTATACATGAATTTGCAGTTTGGAAGAGAAGTCTGAGTTTTTATCTTTAAAATAATAACCTACATTTAATCTACTTTTTCAAATATACTTGGCTGTATGTGTGTGTTGTTATATACAAAAAGTTCTCCTTAATATGAGGTTATGAAAAGATTCTTTTATTTTTTCATCTGTTTTAAGTACTTATTTAAAACTTTTGTCTACCTGGAATGTGTGTCTTTTTAATCCACCTGGAATGTATGGTGTTTTATTCCCAATTGGAAAGGCAGGTTTTCCAACATCTTTATTGAATAGCATTTGCTTTCTACAATGCTTATGATGCCACCTCTGTCATATATCAAATGTCTACACATGCATAGATATGTTTCCTGACTCCTAATTCTCTTTAAATAGTTTGTGAAACAAAACATTATTTTAGTTTGTTAAAATGTATAAATGCCTTTCTATCTGTAGGGTGAATTCTTCTGTTTGTTCTCATTTTACTAAAAAAAAGCTAAACAAATAATTTTACACCCCCATATAAACTTACTCTGTTCATTAAGTACTCTATTGGGTTTGTCATTAGGTATACATAGAATTTTGAAGAAATAAGGGATAATTGACATTATTAAAAATACTGTGCCTATTTTTATCCAGGAAACCTATTTTCCATTTATTCAGGCCTTCTTTTATGCACTTCAAGCATGTTACATAATTTTCTATATAAAAAGTGGTACAGAGTTAAGGTCAAACTTCCTGGGGGGGGGGGCTTAAACTGTATTGCTTTTGCAAAGTATTTTATTTTCCTACCCCAGTTGGCTATTGTTGATATAAAGCAATGGTTTTTATTTTTTTAAGTTGATCTTTAATATACTATACTTGCCAAAGCAATTGGTACATTCTAATAATGTCTCCACTGGTTTTCTTTAATTTTATGAGCAAATATCTGACACAGAGACAATGATTTTTGTTTGTTTGTTCTGTTATTATCTAACAGCACATTCAGAATAATGATGGATTGTAGCAGAAATGGAACCAATCTTAACTTATCCATGTGTTTAGTGAGAACGCAGCTCATCTTTTAACTGCCTTTCTAATCTTTTGAATGCTTTTTTGTCAAAGGAAATCCCACTGTTTCTAGTTTTCTAAATGTATTAACATACATGTGGCAATGCTGTCAAAAGTTTCTTTTGCTTCTATTAAAAGATCATCGGGCCTTTCTGCTTCATGTATTAATATAGTGAATCACAGTGACAAGTTTTTAAATATGGAACCCTCTCTGCCTTTCTGCCTGGAGAAAGAAATGGCAACCCATTCCAGTATTCTTGCCTGGAGAATTCCATGGACAGAGAAGCCTGGTGCACTACAGTTCATGCAGTCACAAAGAGTCGAACACAACTGAGTGATTAACACTTTGCCTTTCTGAGATAAATCCTATGATGTCATGATTTTTACTGTACTATCAATTTTAGTTACTAATGTTCTTATACGCATACATATCATATAAGGGAGTTTCACTGATAATTTTTTATTATTATTTATCTTGTTCTTTTCTGGTTTCAGTATTAAGGACCTATTAACTTCATATAGTAAACTGTGAAGAGCTCTTTATTCAGTAATCATCACCTTGGCCTGCAAGCATTTATATTAGGTCAAGTGCACCCTTACAACTGAAATGTTGAGTAGTAAAAATGTCCATTATAAGAATGTCCACAACAAGAATTTAATTAAAGCTCAGGTTTCAAAATAACATAAACACAACTATATATATATATATATAAATAGATAGATAGATGTAGATACAAATATACACATTTTGGCCTTACTTAAAAAAAAGCACTCATACACAGATAGAAAAATATCTAGACTGAAACATTAACAACAATAATTTTAGCTTACATAATTATGTGTAATTTTTCCTTTCCTTTTTATATTCCCATTTTCTTTATTTTCTATATTATACATATATTTCTTTTTGTTATGGTAAAAAAAAAACAATAGAAATAAAATGAAATGGTAGGATAGGTGACTACTTTTCTTTGCAATTCTAACAAGCTATGAAGCTATGCCAAATAAACACCAATTCTTGACTCATATATTCTATGCTTATATGCCTTGGTTGGGCTTCCAGTTATTAACAGTCATCCCACCCAAAAATGTACGCTACTTTTACCACACCACTTCCAATTTCCTCCTCCACACTACTATGCTAAATATCAGTATAGGGATCATCATCACCATCAGCGTTAGATAACCAGTTTTACTATTTCTTAGTTGTAACAATTTAATTATGTGCAGAAATAACTCAAGAAGGGCATGGACAAAAATATCAAAACATTTGATCACAAAAAGACCTGTGGTTAAACAGACGTGACAAACATTCAGTTAAATTCTGCACTGTTGGTTACATATGTTGATGTTTTATTTTGGATGACGTTGAAAGCTCTTTTTTTTTTTTTAAATATAGACTCATTTTATTTTTTTATTTAAATTTATTTATTTAAATTGGAGGTTAATTACTCTACAATATTGTATTGGTTTTGCCATACATCAACATGAATCCGCCACGGGTGTACACGTGTTCCCCATCCTGAACCCCCCTCCCACCTCCCTCCCCATACCATCCCTCTGGGTCATCCCAGTGCACCAGCCCCAAGCATCCTGTATCCTGCATCAAACCTGGACTGGCGATTCGTTTCTTATATGATATTATACATGCTTCAATGCCATTCTCCCAAATCATCCCACCCTTTCCTTCTCCCACAGAGTCCAAAAGACTGTTCTATACATCTCTGTCTCTTTTGCTGTCTCGCATACAGAGTTATCGTTACCATCTTTCTAAATTCCATATATATGCATTAGTATAGTGTATTTCATTAAGAATGAAAGCTCCTGAGAAATGGAACTTTACATTTTCTAATCTCAAAGTAAAGAAACATCTTTGAAAATATATCCGTAGCATCTAACATGATTCTAAGTGTCACGGAATTTTGTAAAAATAAACACCTTATTTCTCCATGTACTTTTACTTTACTGGATCCCTCACTCACTCAGTCACTCAATCGTATCCAACTCTTTGTGACCACATGGACACCAGGCTCCTCCGTCCATGGAATTTTCTAGGCAAGGGTACTGGAGTGGGTTGCCATTTCCTTCTCCAGGGAATCTTCCCGACCCAGGGATCAAACCCAGGTCTCCCGCATTGTAGACAGACGCTTTACTGTCTGAGCCACCAGGGAGGTCCTTACTGGATCCCTATTAACACCAAAAAGATGTGATATATGTATATGAAAAAAAGTGAAAGAGTCAGTTGCTCAGTTGTGTCTGATTCTTTGAGACCCCATGGACTACAGCCTTCCAGGCTCCTCTGTCCATGGAATTCTCCAGGCAAGAATACTGGAGTGGATTGCCACTTCCTTCTCCAGGGATCTTCCCAACCCAGGGATCAAACCTGGTCTCTCGCACTGCAGGCAGATCCTTTACTGTCTGAGCCCCCATACATAAACACAAACACACACATACATATATATGAGTGTGTGTATGCATATTTATTTATTTATTTTATACTAAGGAAGTCAAGAAAGGGATTCTGAGCAATTTTTTGAAGACATCCTAGTATACAAGGAAGGAGGAGAGAGAGGAGACAAAAGGAAAGAAGAAAAGGACAACATAAAGTTAAGGTTGTTTTTCCATTCAGTTTGTTCAAATACTCTATGATCGGTTAATATGAATGGATCAAATTGCCAATATCTGTTGGATCACTGAAAAAGCAAGAGAGTTCCGGAAAAAAACATCTATTTCTACTTCATTGACTACGCCAAAGCCTTTGACTGTCTGGATCACAATACTGTGGAAATACTTAGAGATAGGAATACCAGACCACCTGACCTGCCTCCTGAGAAATCTGTATTCAGGTCAAGAAGCAATAGAACTGGACATGGAACAACAGACTAGCTCCAAATTGGGAAAGGAGTACGTCAAGGCTATATATTGTCACCCTGCTTATTTAACTTCCATGCAGAGTACATCAACCAAAATGCTGGACTGGATGAAGCACAAGTTGGAATCAAGATTGCCGGGAGAAATATCAATAACCTCAGATATGCAGATGACACCACCCTTATGGCAGAAAGTGAAGAAGAACTAAAGAGCCTCTTGATGAAAGTCAAAGAGGAGAGTGAAAAAGTTGGCTTAAAGCTCAACATTCAGAAAATGAAGATCATGGCATCTGGTCCCATCACTTCATGGCGAAAGAGATGGGGAAACAATGGAAACAGTGACAGACTTTATTTTTCTAGGCTCCAAAATCACTGCAGATGGTGATTGCAGCCATGAAATTAAAAGACGCTTACTCCTTGGAAGGAAAGTTATGATCAACCTAGACAGCATATTAAAAAGCAGAGACATTACTTTGCTAACAAAGGTCTGTCTAATCAAAGCTATGGTTTTTCCTGTGGTCATGTATGGATGTGAGAGCTGGACTATAAAGAAAGCCGAGCGCCGAAGAATTGATGCTTTTGAACTGTGGTGTTGGAGAAGACTCTTGAAAGTCTCTTGGACTGCAAGGAGATCCAACCAGTCCATCCTAAAGGAAATCAGTCCTGAATATTCATTGGAAGGACTGATGCTGAAGCTGAAGGTCCAATACTTTGGCCACCTGATGTGAAGAGGTGACTCATTTGAAAAGACCCTGATGCTGGGAAAGACTGAAGGTGGGAAGAGAATGGGACGACAGAGGATGGCATGTTGGATGGCATCACTGACTCAATGGACATAAGTTCGAGTTAACTTTGGGAGTTGGTGATGGACAGGGAAGCCTGGCAGTAGATGGACAGGGAAGCCTGCTGCAGTCCATGGGGTCGCAAAGAGTCAGACATGACTGAGCGACTGAACTGAACCGAACTGAACTGAATATGAATGGAAGGAGGACAAAACATTTTATATAATCACTGTTTAAACTATTGTTTTTGTTTTAACATCGTGCTTAAGGAAATGCATTGTTCAAATAAATAAAGACCATTAGAGTCACAGTAACTGAAATACTTGGATTTATGTAAATATTGGTAATATAACAGAAGCATATTTGAATTATGTTCTAATTATATTAATTAAATCCTTAATGGTTATTGTAGAATATGCAGAAAATACAGAATAAAGGAATATACAGGAAATAAAATTATAGTAATTTTATAAATAAAAATTGACAGTATAATTCTGAATATTTGTGATATGTCCTTTCAGTTTAACTGTTTTGAAACATTTTCTTCCAAATAATTATTTTTAAATACAAAGTATGTATTTCCAAAGTGCTAGACAAGAAGATACTATCAGTTTCTTTGAAAAGCATGCCATAATCTTGCCATTTTCCTGGAAACAGACGTTTTCTTTTTGCAAGCTCACTCCTATCATCTGTGAAGCCCTCAACAAGAGTATAAGTAGAAAACGAATGCCATACGTTGTAATATTTTAAAACCCTCAAGTTAAAAAGAACTTCTAAACGAACTGCTCTTAACTTCAAAAATATATAAAATACATGAGTGAAATCATACAGTATTTTCTGATTTGTTTCACTTAGCATAATAACCTCAGGTTCCATCTACGTTGTCACACATGGCAAGATATAAATTTTATGGTGACAAATGGAAACTAAAGTTTTGATGGCGAGCACACTATAGGGTATTTAGAAGTAGAAATATGATGTTGCACACATGAAACATATAATGTTATAAATCAGTGTTACTTCAATAAAAAATAAACTCAAAAATATAAATACAAAAAAATTGTGTTAAGCTCTTGGCTTCATTTGACTGAGTCACAAAATAACAAAGATAATAAAGTTTAATTACTACTGTTACATGTAGAAAGTCTAGCAATGTTTAGCTGAGCAATATCCCAGGTGGCTCAAATGGTAAAGAATCTGCCCGTAATGCAGGAGATCCGGATTTGATCCCTGGGTCGGGAAGATCCCCTTGGAGAAAGGAATGTCAACCCACTTCAGTATTCTTGCCTAGGAAATCAAATGGACAGAGGAGCCTGGCGGGCTGTAGTCAATGGGGCCACGAAGAGTAGAACACGACTGAGAGACTAGAACTTTCACCAAGACATAATTCATCAGTTATTTTTACATCTATTCTATAAAATATATATACTTGCCTTTATATCAGCAAAAGTACTAGTTGTGTTATAACTGAATTTTTACATAATCTGTGTTATATTAAGTCAACAAAATTAAAAGATGTAATTGCATTCAAAGCGTAAATAATCTGAAATATTTTCACTGAAAATATGAAAGCTAGGAAATATAAGAATAAAACAACTGGAATTATTTTCTTATGATTTAAAATATTTTTCTCCTAATATATTTAAAATTACCTATTAAGGTAAAAGACAACCCACACGTCATATTTAATGAAACAAAATTATTTTAAACAGGTAAAATTTTAGATTTACTTTTGAAAATGTAGTTACATTTTAATGTATCTTCTGTAATAACCAAATTATAATAGCTAGTGACACTTGGATGTCCCCTAAGAAACATTTTGTCTATTCTGTGATATTTGCGACTTTGTAGAGACCAGGGCTGCAGTCTTTATTCTTAGTTTAAGGGAAATACAGCCATTTTGGTTTAATTTTTATGTTCTCATGAGTGAATTGTAACATTTTTTATTACATTTATTATTTTGTACATTTTCTGTTGGAGTGGTTATCTCCTGTTTAACTGCTTTGCTTAAACGCTTTTGTCCTTATTTTTGAGATCTGGATGACAACCTTTCAAACCTTAGTGTGCGATTTTACACTTTATTTTTGGCCTAAAAGACAGCTTAGGAATTTACAGTGTACCATATTTAAAATGCATCATTCTAATTATTCACTTATTCACCTTTAGACACTTTTTATTCAACCAAACTGAATTATTCACAGCCTGTATTATGAAGTTCAAAATGATATAAAAATCACACAAAATACATTTGGAGGCTTTAATTCAAGCAAAAAGACACCAATCATATCTCATTTAGTGGAGATTTAGCCAAGAAGTTTTCACAGAGCCAGAAGCAGAAATCATAAAACAAGAAGTGATATCACAGACTTACAACATGTATAAAGTGTATTTCTGAAGTACAGTGTGCTGGAACACAACCATTTCAACTATATATCAATCAACATTAATAGCCACAGGTACACATTTTTATTTTGTCATGAGTGGATATGAAATATGTACTGTTATCAGCTGGGGGCTTAGAGGGTTAGATAGCTTTAAAGGCTGTGAGAGTTTAAAGGCACTCTGTGACCATTTGCAATTTATTTATTACCTTTGTTGCCATGTTGGGAGATTTATCCTGATTTTTTTTCATACAATAACACAAAACAAGGAAGCAGGTGTTTACTGGCATTTACATCTTTCCATAAAGCTACAGAAGATTGATATTTTCCAATTTTTCATTAATTGGCTAAACTTTTAATAACTAGACACACTGATATTTTATGATATTCTCTGATATCTTCTATTTGAAGGTAGCAGTACAGTTTTACCGAACCGTTCCAGCACAGATTCAAACAACATATTGGTCTAGATGTTCACGTACAGCCAACAAATTTTTCCTATATTCAGCTTTTCACACTCTCATAATAACATCATCTATGAAGATACTAGTTTGAGGGCTGCTCTTTCTTAAACATAACCTTTTATCTTTAATGTCCATGCATAGTGGACTGTTCCTCCTTTGTATATTTGGAAATGAAATTCAATGCATAATGATAATTTGCCTAGTTTAGGGCATTAAGGTGCTAGCCAAATAAAAAACTTCCTAAATGTACACTATGGTAGCAGACCATTTCTTATTTTACGTCACCTTCAGACCATTTCTTATTTTATGTCATGTTCACATTCTGAACTACCAGTTTCAGTTGCCCTTACTCAAGACAGCGTTATTTCTTCAGCTTAGCAATATATTCCTGAAGGATGCAGACCATACATCACATCTTTCACTTTAGTATGTCTATCTTCTTCAATGCCTAGCATTAAGGTATGCACATTACAGAAGCTCTGTAAAAATCTTATGAAGGAAGAATGCTATGCAATATATTAATAACTTGAGAAACACAAGAAAAATTACTTACAAAAATCTTTGTCTCTAACTTGTATGAA
The DNA here is from genome assembly GCF_023091745.1 of Budorcas taxicolor. NCBI lineage: Eukaryota > Metazoa > Chordata > Mammalia > Artiodactyla > Bovidae > Budorcas > Budorcas taxicolor. The sequence goes on along the minus strand of NC_068935.1, from coordinate 116,881,073 downwards.
AAGTGGGGAAGTTTATTCACCAGTTTTTTTAATGAATATTAGTTATAAGAGAAATTGTTAAAGTGAGTGTAGGGACCCTCCACGAATACTCATTCTACATGGTATTACATGTTTGGAATGCAGAGGTAGAAATTCTGGACATGCCTCTGCAAGATGGTGGATAATGGTTGTTGTTGTTGAGTCACTTAGTCGTGTCTGACTCTGCGACCCCATAGACGGTAGCCCACCAGGTTCCTCTCCCTATGGGATTTCCAAGGCAAGAATACTGGAATGGGTTTCCATTCCCTTCTCCAGGGAATCTTCCCAACCCGGGATCAAACCATGTCTCCTGCATTGGCAGGCAGATTCTTCCCTGCTGAGCCATCAGGGAAGCCTGGTGGATATAACAGAGGAAGAAATAAAAAAACAGCCTGATGCATAACAAATTCAGTGGAGAGTACTGAAGAGTAGATTTTAAAGTAAAGAGGTTATGCTATCTTTCTTAGCAACTTTGATAAGTTTGGAAATTTAGGGAGAAGAAAGATGCTTAACCAGCAGGTTTAGAAGATTTTTGTGTGTGAGTGAAGCATTAAGTGAAACTTGTACACAGCTTCCATTAAGAAAATTTAAACTAGACATACATATTGGGTCAAGATGTCTAGAGTCAGATGGCTATGGGGCTGAACCTGATTCTATTTGAGTTCTATGGGGGTGGGGCTCTCATCTGAGAATTTGTATATGCTCTGCAAAATCTTGTTGCACTTAAGGGTATCATAATAATTGAAATAAGCTAAAACCACATTCTTCACTCTTACCAACCTCTCTTGCAAGGTAATTAGTGTAAGACTGGAGTTCATCAGACTTAGAATATTAAGTTTCATAGGATACAACTGATGCATAAAAGATATTGTATAACTGATAGAGGAGACTGCTTAACCTTAGATGAAAAATTTTAGCTGTATGGTGGCCACTAAATTAAAGAAGTCTTTGCTAATGCTTCATGAGGTTGAAGATTATTTTTCTTCTTAAAGTAATATATATACATATATATAATTTATACCGTGTATTAGTATTTTATTATGCTATACTGTTGTTGTTCAGTCACTAAGTCATGTCAGACTCTTGGCAACCTAATGAATTGCAGAACACCAGGCTTCCCTGTCCTTCACTATCTGCCTGAGTTTGCTCAAAACATATATTGTACTAGTATTTTTAGATTTGGGGATTTTGAGTCCTGAAGATTTTGGAAATACTGACTCATATCCTTTTTATGGAAAGATCTTTACTGAAGCTGGAATATGTGGGTGAAATTCATCCTTGTACATCTACCAAAATAGCAAAAGCACTGCCCTTATACATTCAGATCAGGGTAACTCGGACAGTAAGACACTAGCTATGGGTTATTAGAAAGGGGCTCTAATGAAGCAGGTTCTTGCAGGCACGTTTTACAATGAATGTTTACTGAATAATCTTGTACCTCTTTCATAAATAAGAGAGACATACCTGAATTCTCACCACTGATGGAGCTAAACAAGACTGAAGAATGAGAGACTAGAGGAGTAGTGCTTTGAAGAAAACAAACAGCAAGATGATAGGGGAAACTTAAGTACAGAGAATGTTACACATCTCTCTCAAACTCTTAAAACTGGATGCATTCCCAGGGATCTCCAAACCTGTTCCAAAGGTGCATTTTCCAAACTTTTTACTGATCTCTTTAAGATCTGGTAGAATTAAGATTGACAGACATAACTGACTTAACTTGGCACCACCTTCTGAGTTCCTTGAGGAAAATTCCTTCCCAGTAGATGAAGAAAAGAAGGCATGGGCTTCATATAAAGAAAGTGACAAAGAAATAGTATGTTTTTATTTTGGAAGAGATAAGAAGCATTAACTGTCCTAAAACTTCAATGAGGTCATATTTATTACACTTTTTCCTATGCCCAGTAATGTATCTTTTCAAGTTCAAATGTTGTGTGACTTTTTTCTTAGATTTTGGTAAATTATATTTTCCACTAGCTCATCATTTCTCTAGTGATTTTCTTTCCTTTGTAAACTACTCCTAATCAAGCAACAATAAGAATATTAAATTTAAAATTTTTCTGAGAAGTCAAAATATAGCCTTTTTATCTGTTTTCATGCACTTTAACCCTAAAAAACCTCTTAGATGCTGAAAGAGGGTCCATTTACTCATCTCTTACCCAACATTCTAATTACAGTAGTTTGATTTTCTGATACCCCAAACTATAGTATATTGAAAGTGAAAGTGAAAGTGTTAGTCGCTCAGTCGTGTCTGACTCTTTGCAACTCCATGGACTATAGCCTGCTAGGCTCCTCTGCCCAAGGAATTTTCCAGGCAAGAATACTGGAGTGGGTTGCCATTCCTTTCTCCAGGAGATCTTCCTGACCCAGGCATCGAACCAGATCTCTCACATTGCAGGCAGATTCTTTACCATCTGAGCCACCAGGGAGAGCATATTAGAAACATCAAATTAGAGAATGAAGGGACTTTGAGCAGCAAGAATACATGTATAAAAAGATATGTCAGCTGACAATATTAAATCTAGGATGGAGACCAGGAATATATTTTAAAAGATATTAGGATGTATACCCAGAAGTTGAATTGCTGGATCATATGGTAATTCTATTTCTAATTTTTTGAGGAACTTCCATACTGTTTTCCATAGTGGCTGTACCTATTTACATTCCCACCAACAGTGTACAGGAGTTTCCTTTTCTCCACACCCTCTCTAGCACTTGTTATCTCATTTTTTTTTTAAATAATCTATATTCTAACAGGTGGGAGGTGTGATACCTCATTGCAGTTTTGATTTGCATTTCTCTGATAATTAATGGTGTTGAGCAACTTATCATGTCCCTATTGACCATATGAGTATTTTCTTTGACAGAATGTCTATTCAGGTCCTTTGCCCATTTTTAATTGGATTATTTGGGGCTGTTTGTTGTTACTGAGTTGTTAATTGCAGCATTACTTACAGTAACCATAACATGGAGCCAAACTAAGTGTCCATTGATGAATGCATAAAGGAAATGTGGTAAATATAGAATAGAATGTTAACCACAAAAAAGAAGGAAATCTAGCCACTTGCAACAACATGGATGGAACTTGAGGGCATTATGCTAAGTTAAATAAGTCAGATAAAGAAAGAAATACTGTATGGTATCCCTTATACATGGAATCCAAAAAAAAAGACATTCATATAAATAGAGAAAAATTGGTGCTTGCCAGAGGGGAGAATGGAGGATGGGAGACTGGGTGAGGTGGTTAAAAGGTGCAAACTTCCCATTATAAGCTAAGTAAGTTCTGGGGACATAATGTGCAGCATGATGACTATAGTTAATATTGTATTGTATACTGGAAAGTTTCAAGAGAGTAGATCTTAAAAGTTATCATCACAAGAAAGAAAAATTGTAACTAAAGTGATGGATGTTAATTAAAGTTATGTGATAATAATTTTGTAATATATACATATAGCAAATCATTATGCAGTATACCTTAAACTTATACAATGTTATATGTCAATTATACTTCAATAAAATCGGAGAAAAAGATATTAGGGGCTTAAAAAACAGAGCTATGTAAAATCAATACAACTGAAATTATTTTAAATTATGACAAAATACTGCTGTTTACTATGCTATGTTAAAAACACAAAGAAGAAGGATTAAACAGTTCAGAACAGCTTACATCAGAATAGCAAACAAATAATGTGGGTTTAATTTTTATGTACCGGACAAAAGTAAACTTCAATAATTCTAAAAATAGTGTTGTAAGACCTGAGTGATATCAGAATTAATGAAGTATGACTTCTGAAGTATTTTTTTCATGAATCCTTTCCTACATGGAATACACAATTTCCTCTGAGATTTGTTCAATTATTTTCTAGAAAAGAGCTTCACTGGTTGTCATTATCTTTTATAGAGTCTTCTAAGGTGGGCTGAGTCTCTTCAACAAGATCTATGATTATTTAACAGAGAATTATTTAATCTTCAGCTGGGCTTCACAGTGTTTTCACTTTGAATACTAACCTACCATGACAGAGGCAAGATCCAGCACTCTTGCTGCATGTGAACCACGGTGTTTAACTCAGTGGAAGTCATCTTCTGCACGTATTTTCACAAATAATCATGATTTTCTTTGCTATACTGAATTTAATTTTCTTTTGAAGCCCCATTCCAGTATTTCTTCACTGTATTATGTTTGGTAATTTTTTCAAAGTCCTATTTCTTTATTGCTTTAACTGAATTATTTTTAGTTTTTGTTTCCTCTTCTTTCATTTGTGTTAATCACCATTTAAATACTTTAGTAACTTCACCAAGATAATGCATAGAAAATGAAATACAATTCAGAAAAATGTGTTAGAATCAAATAAGTAATTCATCTCTTAAATTAATATGGCTAAGAAGTTCTTTGTTTTAGGGGAAAAATAGCCTTATATGTTGTATGTTACAGAAAACAGTTTAATTTAAATTTTATATATTTTACCTTTAGTAAATATATAAAACTGCATGTCTCTTAACAAGATTGCTAGCATATTTTTGAAGCAATTCTATTTTAAGTTGTACTTATAATGCAAGTAAAAGACTTAATTTTGGTCTTAGAATTAAACAATCAATTTTTTTCTGCACAAAAACTGTTTTCAAGGTTGTTAATTTCTTATATATAAAATATAACCAATTAAATAGGTAATGTTACTAAAATGTTTTAAGTCTTTTACATACTGATCATAGAGATCTTGGTATCATATTGTAACAAAATAGTAGTTTCAACTATTAATACTGATAAATGATATAATCTGGTGGACACTGTTTCACTTTTTGCTTTACTTTCTAAATTTTAATTTATTCATTTATTTTTATTAATGCATAATTGACTTAGTTTCATGTATACAACATAGTGATTTGATATTTATAGATTACACACTATACAAAGTTATTACAATATTATTGACTATATTCCCCGTGCTGTACTTTACATCTTCGTGACATCTGTTTTATAACTGGATGTTTGTATCTCTTAATCCTCAACCCCTGTTTGGCCCATCCCCCTATTCCCATCTCATCTGGTAACTACAAGTTTGTTCTCTGTTTCTGTTTTGTTGTATTTGTTTTTATGTTGTTGTTGTTGCTTTAGATTCCACATATAAGTGAAACATACAGTATTTGTCTTTCTCTGACTTTAGTTAAATTTCTCTTGAATATACATAATGGGCAATAACTCCAGTTAAATTAAGCAACAACGTATCTTTACAGTATGGATACTTGGGTTTATCCCAAAATCAAAAGGAGTCCTAAGGGAAAATCAGAACTGGGAATTTTAAAAGTTATAGGATGCTTGGGGCTGGTGCACTGAGATGACCCAGAGGGATGGTACGGGGAGGGAGGAGGGAGGGGGGTTCAGTATGGGGAACACGTGGTGGATTCATGTTTATGTATGGCAAAACCAATAGAATATTGTAAAGTAATTAATCTCCAATTAAAATAAATTTATATTTTAAAAAAAGTTATAGGCATACAGGTGACCCTCTTCCATTCCATTTTTCTGCTTCTCCATCTGCTTCATTCTTATTATCCTGAACATCATTTTCTTTGCAACTTTTTGCAAATAAGCCTGAAGAAGTCTCCTCTAAGAATGATGAGTCTCTCAGTTCCAACATTTACAGAACCTAACTGCATGGCAATTTCCCATTCCTAGGAAAATCTAATTAAATCAGCTCAGGCCCCATGTCAAACACTGGTCTAATCAAAAGTACACAGAACCATATCATGCACTGTTACTATGGTTTCAGTTGCCCACAAAACGAGATACAGGGACTGGGGCAATACTTCATTGAGGAAGGGAGTTCTCTTAATCAGAGCTGACATCCCCAAAGTTATTGCTGTATCTATATTGTTACAGTTGTTAATCGGAAGAAGTAATGAGACTGACTATTCAACAGGCATTGTGCTTCTACCATGTGCCACAAGAACTATGGCCAAGCCTCCCAGCCATAATTTCCTGTTTTCTTCACATGACCCTTATTTTTATTTTATCCAAGAAGAAACTAAAAATTAATAGTGGCTAAATATTGTGCTGAAACTCTCAGAATGGTGTGAAAAGATGCCACATAGTTATAGAATGTAATATGAAGGCAGAGGATAGCACCTGATCCCAGAAAGGATTTCACAGATCTCTCAGTGTTTCTGATAGGGAGGCATAGCTATGGGAAATTTCACTGGAATTAACACTGTTATTCTCATAGCAGTTTTATCTCCTTTAGGTCCCCTGTTGACAACTGACTATTCTGCAGATTCTACAACCCATTCACCAGCTAGAAAACAGCTGGTATAAAACAACCAAAATAAATTCCTATATGTCCAGTGCAAGCTGAAGTGAATCAAAAACCAGTCTTCCAGATGTGTCTCCTGGCAGGTCCCTCAAATGCTTATGGTCTATCATCAGCATTTCCATCCTCAGGTCACTGGATTCCCTGCCAAATGACTCTTGGTTTTAGTGCTAAAGCTTAATACATATGTCTAATGCTTTTAAACAAAATTTATATAGCTACTCTTTTGTAATAAGAAGCCAAATCACTGCTGTCCAGTAGAGAATAATAATTTCTAGCTTATGCACTCACACCGAATCACCTTAAAGTAATAGAATCCAGGCACCCCAGAGCTAAAGTTTAATTAAGTTGTCTGATAGTAGATTGCTATATTTTGTCATCATTTCAATTCTGCCTCTATCAACATAATGCTTTATTGTTCCCTATTACAAACCCTGTTCATTATTTATTGTTAAAGATTCAATAGTTGAATTTACACTCTGTCACAATAAATCAAGCTCACCCAGCTAATGCAGCATTAAAATGAAATCAGGCTTGCAATATTGTTAAGCTATGTATATTAAAGTGTTCGGGTGGACAACACAAACCAGGCATTCCAAAACTCTCAAGTCACATATACCATGCCACCAAAAACTCTGCATTGAATGCCTCTAGGTTTCACGGGACTACTCCAAGTGTTTTGAAATTATCAGATAAAATAAAAAAATGCATGCATACTAAATACATACTCTTAAGATGAAATTTTGAAAAATATACATAAGAATCTACACCTATATGCCTAAATGTGGGATCTGAATATGAGTGCTCAATACTGTTTGCATAAAGCTGGTGTCATAGCAAATGTAATAGTTTATCATACACATATGTATATGTACACACATAAAAATTATATGTAATGTTTATTTTAACAAGATATACATCTTTATGTTTAAAGTATTTAATGGGAAAATCAGTGTACAGTGCTGCAATCATTTATTTGCAATGATATCTTTCCTTTTAAAGGATTTGTCCATACTTTGATGGTTTGAGTTTAGCACATTTTTGAGGAAAGTGCTATCACAGAAGGAACAACCAAACAGAAGCTTCTAAAAACGTGTACCCCAATGTTCATCGCAGCACTGTTTATAATAGCCAGGAGATGCAAGCAACCTAGATGTCCATCAGCAGATGAATGGATAAGAAAGCTGTGGTACATATACACAATGGAGTATTACTCAGCCATTAAAAAGAATACATTTGAATCAGTTCTAATGAGGTGGATGAAACTGGAACCTATTATACAGAGTGAAGTAAGCCAGAAAGAAAACCACCAATACAGTATACTAACGCATATATATGGAATTTAGAAAGATGATAACAATAAGCCTGTATGTGAGACAGCAAAAGAGACACAGATGTATAGAACAGTCTTTTGGACTCTGTGGGAGAGGGAGAGGGAGAGGGTGGGATGATTAGGGAGAATGGCATTGAAACATGTATATCATATATGAAACGAATTGCCAGTCCAGGTTTGATGCATGATAGGGACGACCCAGAGGGATGGTACGGGGAGGGAGGAGGGAGGGGGTTTCAGGATGGGGAACACGTGTATACCTGTGTTGGATTCATGTTGATGTATGGCAAAACCAACACAATATTGTAAAACAATTAACCTCCAATTAAAATAAATTTATATTAAAAAAATAAAAATGTCTCTCCTTCCTGGCCAAGAGATATCAAAATTATCAGTGTATCTGTAGGGGAGACTAAAAAGTAGTGCCTCCTTTGAAGATCTAAACACTACAAGGAAAGTGGTCCCTATTTTATTTCTGTTTAATACACCAGTCTGGGCCTTGCAGAAATTGGACGGATCCAAGAGGATGACTGTAGACTATTTGTAGACCTCAGCAAGTAGTAGCCTTGATTGCAACTGCTGTGCTGGACATGGTATCGTTGTTAGAATAGATTAATTAATATGCCCTCAGGTACGTAGTATGTGACCATTGATTTGGAAAATGTGTTCTTTCTATTTTAATCAGAAAAGAAGATCAGTAACAGTTTGAATTCATGTGGAACAGACAAATGAATTCATTAGTAGTTTTGCCTCAGGGTTAGGTTAACTCCACTGCTCCATTATAATAAAGTCTAAAGATCTCTATTCTGTCTGGATATCCCACAGAATATCACACTGATTCATTACATCAATAATATGTTGATCAGGCAGGATAACCAAGAAGCAGCTATCACAGTTGGCACCTTGGTAAAACATGTACAATCCGAAGGATAGGATATAAATCTGAGGAAGATTCAGGGGCCCACAATATCTAACTGATTTTTCTAGATCCAGGGCCAAGACATATCCCCCAAAGTAAAAGAGAAGTGCAGTGCTTCTCTTCAGGTTCTGTAGGAAACACACTCCATACCAAGTACTGTTTCAGCCCATATACTAGGTGACACAAAAATCTGCCGGCTTTGAGTGGGGCCCAAAGCAAAAGTTTTCTGCAGCAAGTCTAAGCTATACAGAGCTAGCATCTGTGCTGTCTGGGCTATGTGGTTTGCTGGACCCCATGATGCTAGAGGTATCAGTGGTGGGAAAAGATGCTGTGTTAGAGAGAAGAAAGATATTGTCCCCCAAAAGGAAACTGAAGTATTGTTTTCCTCAAAAGGGAAACGATGCTAGACATGAAAGAACAAACAGATGTCCAACTCATCTCTATTGTAGTCATTTTTGGTGTGTGTAAAGATTTTTGATTCTTGGTTGGTTTATATCTAAAAGGCCATTTTTTTCTCCCAATGAATGCTTTTAAAACTCTAGAAAACATCTGAACATAATGAGTCAGAATAATTTTAAAAACATTGTTTACCACATGATGTTGAATGTTAACAAAATGACTATGCCATGTGAACACTTTTAAACTTTTGCTGCATCAAAATATTTTATCAAAGATACAATAAAAATTGAAACATTTATTAAAAATACCTATTTTTGAAATTTTGCTCTGCATTGTAACCAAACCCATAAATAAAATATTTCATAGCAGATCACAATCCAATTAATATATATCTTTAATTTGAAAAAGTGACCAAGAAATAGATTCATTGATCCCAGACTTTGCAATGTAACGTATCTACAATGTATGCTAACTCTTCAGCATAATTCTAATAAAAATAAAACTTTTGTTCATGATCACTTTTAAGCTTTTTGTAATTAATTTAGAATAGAATCTCTGAAAAAATAGATCAGAAAAGAATATTAAAATCTAAGCTCCATTTGCATAAGTCTGCAATATTCAAAGACCTACAATGTCATTAAAATTTCTTAGTTTACAAACTTAGAAATAAATAATATAATAAATGGCCCTAGAAACTTTTATTTTCCTTCATATTTCATATGTCTAACAGTATTCTTTTTATATTTCCATTTAAAAAATTGTAGGGATACTAATGCATATAGGTGATATATACCTTAGATTTATGGAGTAAAGAGCAGCAACATAACTGTCTAGGAAAACTCATAAAATCTTCAGCTAGACTACATTGTAAAAGTAAACAAAATACATTACTAGCATTCTTTTCCCTTCTTATGAACATAGAAGATTGAATTCTCACTTTATACAGTATTTTTTAAATGAAAAGGTACATGAAATTTCTATAGAAGATACCGCGGTTGACAATATTGCTGCTATTCCTAGTATTACTGCATTATTCAAATTACCCAAATTTTTAAAAAAACTTCTCCCCACATGCTGCAATACAGTGAATCATTCTATCTTAAAAGGTACATTTTTTATCTTCCACAATATCAATTGTCAGTCATAACATGAGTATATTAATAGTACATCAATTATACCTAAAAGTTGGAAATATAGATCAAATTTGGAAAACTCAGCAGTGGCTACAGGACTAGAAAAGGTCAGTTTTCATTCCAATTCCAAAGAAAGGCAATGCCAAAGAATGCTCAAACTACCACACAATTGCTCTCATCTCACACGCTAGTAATGCTCAAAATTCTCCAAGTCAGGCTTCAGCAGTTCGTGAACTGTGAAACTCCAGATGTTCAAGCTGGTTTTAGAAAAGGCAGAGGAACCAGAGATCAAATTGCCAACATCCGCTGGATCATCGAAAAAGCAAGAGAGTTCCAGAAAAACATCTATTTCTGCTTTATTGACTATGCCAAAGCTTTTGACTGTGTGGATCACAATAAACTGTGGAAAATTCTGAAAGAGATGGGAATACCAGAACACCTGACCTGCCTCTTCAGAAACCTGTATGCAGGTCAGGAAGCAACAGTCAGAACTGGACATGGAACAACAGACTGGTTCCAAATAGGAAAAGGAGTACGTCAAGGCTGTATATTGTCACCCTGCTTATTTAACTTAAATGCAGAGTACACCATGAGAAATGCTGGGCTGGAGGAAGCACAAGCTGAAATCAAGATTGGCAGGAGAAATATCAACAATCTCAGATAAGCAGATGACACCACCCTTATGGTAGAAAGTGAAAAGGAACTAAAGAGCCTCTTGATGAAAGTAAAAGAAGAGAGTGAAGAAGTTGGCTTAAAGCTCAACATTCAGAAAACTAAGATCATGGCATCTGGTCCCATCACTTCATGGGAAATAGATGGGGAAACAATGGAAACAGTGACAGACTATTTTTATGGGCTCCAAAATCACTGCAGATGGTGACTGCAGCCATGAAATTAAAAGACACTTACTCCTTGGAAGGAAAGTTATGACCAACCTAGACAGCATATTAAAAAGCAGAGACATTGCTTTGTCCACAAAGGTCCGTCTAGTCAAGGCTATGGTTTTTCCAGTGGTCATGTATGGATGTGAGAGTTGGACTGTAAAGAAAGCTGAGTGCCAAAGAATTGATGCTTTTGAACTGTGGTGTTGGAGAAGACTCTTGAGAGTCCTTGAACTGCAAGGAGATCCAACCAGTCCATCCTAAAGGAGATCAGTCCTGGGTGTTCATTGGTAGGACTGATTTTGTAGCTGCAACTCCAATACTTGGCCACCTGATGCAAAAGGCTGACTCACTGGAAAAGACCGTGATGCTGAGAGGGATTGGGGGCAGGAAGAGAAGGGGATGACAGAGGATGAGATAGCTGGATGGCATCACTGACTCTATGGACATGGGTTTGGGTGGACTCCGGGAGTTAGTGATGGACAGCGAGGCCTGGCGTGCTGCAGTTCATGGGGTCACAAAGTGTTGGACATGACTGAGCGACTGAACTGAACTGAACTCTCTGAGAACTGGAATAATTAATTCTGCAGGCAAAAAATGGAAGTAGCAGATATTTTTTCACTATTATTTCAGTTATGGTTCATTCAGGTATAAGAGCGTAATTCAACTTAAATTAATTAAATTTAATATGGAAATGTATTTGTCTATACAAAAGGAAAAAGGATTTGGGTTTGGTCATAACTGAAAATAAAACTGAAACAATTTCATCACTTATGTCTCCATTTTCCCTCCATTCTTGCCACTGCTATCTTGTTATGTTGATTCATTCTGTTAGAAGGAAGGAATTGCTGCTGGAAACCCTGGACCCAATCAACAGCTTAACATTTTCATCAAAAAGAGGATCTTTATCCATGATAGCTGTAGGGGAAGTTTTCCACGGGAACACTGATTGGACATGCCTAATGTTCCAGCAATCACTGCCCTAGTCATTGTTGCCCAAAAGGTGGAGGAAGAAAAAGTAGTGGCAGAATTAGTCTTGTCAAAACTACATGAAATGTATTTCCCAAAGGGGAAATATACATTCTCCTTCTAGAAAGAAGATAAAATTCTTGACAGATGTGAGGGAAAAAAAGCAAAAGCTAAAAAATAAAGTTACACACCACAATTATGGATAGACCATTTTATTTGTAATCCATAGAACTATCTAACTAAAATTTCAAGCTACACTGATTAAATACATAAGGAGCAATAAATCTGAAGGGTACTGGTGGCTAATCTCTTTCCTCCTTTAACAGCCTAGAAGAGTGGCTCAGAAGTCTGAGTTTGCTCATCAAAATGGTTCCAAATGGGGAAAGGAGCAGGTCAAGGCTACATATTGTCACCCTGCTTATTTAACTTATATGCAGAGTATATGAAGCGAAATGCTGGGCTGGATGAAGCACAAGCTGGAATCAAGATTGCCAGGAGGAATATCAATAATCTCAGATATGCAGATGACACCACCCTTATGGCAGAAAGTGAAGAAGAACTAAAGAGCCTCTTGATGAAAGTAAAAGAGGAGTGAAAAAGTTGGCTTAAAACTCAAAATTCAGAAAATGATCATGGCATCTGGTCCCATCACTTCATGACAAACAGATGGGAAACAATAGAAACAGTGACAGACTTTATTTTGGGGAGCTCCAAAATCACTGCAAATATTGACTGCAGCCATGAAATTAAAAGATGCTTGTTCCTTGGAAGGAAAGCTATGATCAGCCTATACAGCATATTAAAAAGCAGAGACATTATTTTGCTAACAAAGGTCCATCTAGTTAAAGCTATGGTTTTTCCAGTAGTCACGTATGGATGTGAAAGTTGGACTATAAAGAAAGCTGAGTGCCAAAGAACTGATGCTTTCGAACTGTGGTGCTGTAGAAGACTCTTGAGTGTCCATTGGACTGCAAGGAGATCCAACCAGTCCATCCTAAGGTAAATCAGTCCTGAATATTCATTGGAAGGACTGATGCTGAAGCTGAAACTCCAACACTTTGGCTACCTGATTGGAATAGCTGACTCATTTGAAAAGACCCTGATGCTGGGAAAGATTGAAGGCAGGAGGAGAAGGGGATGACAGAGGATGAGATGGTTGGATGGCATCACAGACTCAATGGACATGAGTCTGAGTAAGCTCTGGGAGTTGGTGATGGACAGGGAAGCCTGGCATGCTACAGTCCATGGGGTCACAAAGAGTTGGACACGACTGAGTGACTGAGCTAAACTGAATACCAGTTACAAGGTTTCAGAAACTTTCCACTTCTAACAAGGCCACTTTCCTGACCAGGGAGTTCCTCTGTATCTTAGTTACATAGATTTCCTCTGCTCTTCATTATAAATACACAGCTATTTAGAGATTCGGGAGGAAGGTTCCTCCTATCTAGTATAATGTGATATGTGAAGACCTATGCCCAGCCTTCACTGTGGCATAGGGAGAGTTCAGGGAAATATGTGTGTTCTACATTTTTCTGCTTTTAAGTTCTCTCCCAATAAATCCTCTTTTATATCTGCACCACATGATGCTTCACCTGACACAGTTTAAACATTTTCTTTCATGGAGTTTTGAAAACTGTGAATTGGGTCACATGATTTAACATTTTTATTTTGCAATCAGTATGGCTCACTAATTGGCTTACTCAGGATCATGATACATTTGGGAACATAAAAGCATGTTGAAAAATAAGTTTCCATTATTTTACCTCTCTTATTAAAATTATATGTTTCTATTGCAAACCATCTACTGATATTTTCATATCCCCCAAATATCCAGTTGTCTGCCATCTAGTGACTAGTCCACACATTAGATAACTGCTCATTTATTAAATATTTTATACTTAGAGTCTTTTTTAAAAAGCATTTCCTCTGCATGACTTAGGGAAAAAAAGAGTGAGTCATCACTTTTTATGGGACAAGAGAACTAAATAATTACATCAAGAGATGTTTATTAAAAAGTATAATGCTAACTAGACTTCCCTGGTGGCTCAGACTGTGAAGAATCTGTCTGTCAACGAAGGAAACCCAGCTTGTAATCTTGGGTCGGGAAGATCCCATGGAAAAGGGAATGGCAACTCACTCCAGTATTCTTGCCTGGAGAATTCCATGGACAGAGGAGTTTGGTGGGCCACAGTAGTCCATGGGGTCGCAAAGAGTTGAACATGACTGAGTGACTAACACTTTCACTTTCATAATGCCAACTAAATAATGTGATATATATATAGACACTATTTCAAAAATAAAACAAACTTTTGTGTGCAAGTTCTGTTATTTACAGTTCTAATATATGGCAGCATTCTACATTGTGATATCATATGGTTTTAGAAATGTCATAGAAGATGCTTAGGTACATTATTCTATTCCATGATTGGTTGAAGACAGTTATAAAGCTACTAGATAAATATAGAAGCTTGGAGAAAACAATAAAATATGTAGAATGCATTTTCAAAATAAAATCACAGACTTAAGTTTGAAAGGCACAGACATCAGACATACACACACACATATATAGTGATCATTTGAATAATACACAGTGGAATGAAAGACATTAATTTCCCATTTGTCACAATGGGATCATAAGCTAGAGTTTAAAGAGGATACACAAGAAAGAAAGAAGTTGCAAAGAAATAAAAACTGTAACACATGAAGAAATGCAGTGCGTGGAGGCAATATACTGTAAGAGGATGGTATATTAGAATAGAAAAGAAGAAATGTAACTTGGACTTAGTTTATTATCTGCAGAATATTCATCCTCAGAGAAACACAATTTCCATATCAGCAAAATAGAAATTACAGTAAAATCTTCATTGACTTTTTAGGTACATTTGAGTCAAGTAAACATTACATCTTTGCTGGGATTAGATACAGACACATCTCCAGATGTGCACATCCCCATAGTTACGCATCTTGGAGCATGGAGCCTTTGTGTTAATTAGAAAAGATGGCCCTTACTCCAAGTAGCTGCAACTCTACCCCATGAACCAAGTGATGTTTAGAAGAGTTTGGAATTGATTTTTAACCCCCACTTGCCCTCTTCGCTGGTTACCTATGAAAAGTGAACAGCTGGAACATATGTTCAGGGCCCAGCACTCTTGGTTACTGTGGCTTTAGCTAATACTAATGAAAAAGTGAGAGACAAGTTAATAGGGATTCATTTTTCAGCACTATTGATCATAGAGAAAAAAGGATAAACCTTTAGAGAAAGGCTTAGTTTTTTTTTTTATTATTAATAAGAAAGACTACCCAAAATTTATGGCCATTTTGCTTCAACGTTGGGAAAGACTGAAAATTTAACTCTTTTATGATTAAACCCATCTCATTTTGATATATATATATATATATATTCATATTCTATACAAATTTTATGGGAAAACTAGCTCTATGAGATATGAATCAATTTTAAGTAAGTGGTTTTGATAGTTCCAGAGAAGGCAATGGCACCCCACTCCAGTACTCTTGCCTGGAAAATCCCATGGACGGAGGAGCCTGGTAGGCTGCAGTCCATGGGGTCGCTAAGAGTCAGACGTGACTGAGCGACTTCACTTTCACTTTTCTCTTTCATGCATTGGAGAAGGAAATGGCAGCCCATTCCAGTGTTCTTGCCTGGAGAATCCCAGGGACAGCGGAGCCTGGTGGACTGCCGTCTATGGGGTCGCACAGAGTCGGACACGACTGAAGCGACTTAGCAGCAGTAGCAGTTTGATAGTTCAGTCACACAGTGTGGCAATCTTGTGATGGAAAGAATGTGGTTTCTTTATTCCACGTTGTCTTAGAAACTAATATGATAACATCTGTTGTGAATCTCCAAACAGGGATAATTCTTGTGACATTTTTTTCAAAATAATTTACAATGGAAACCATTTCTGAATCAGTGGGGGTTCAACCAGAGAAGCAGAACTACTAGATTAGATGGATTATATTTGATTGATACATATATAGACAGGTAGATATAGAGACATTTATCACAGGGAATTGGCTATCCCAATTGTGGGAGCTGTATTAACAATCTTTTTAAGTCTCTGTCTCCACATTTGATGCTACAACATGAAGTCCGCAGGGAAGGCAGTCAGGGAAGGAAGATCAGAAAACCTATAAACAGAAGCTGGCCCAGGAGTGAGAAAAGGATCAGGAAAACTCAAGGAAGCTAGAGCATTTGCAGGTCTAGATGCTGCTTCATACCAATGAAGTGAGTCAGCAGATCGGCAACAACGTATGTAATCTACAACATGGTTGTTGCTTCCCTTTCACTCTTCAACAAAGACTCTTTGGGAAAAGGATTCACTAGTAACCTGTCTAGAAAAAAAGCAACTTTCTCAGCTATGGACTCCATAAAAGTCCAGATTCAATAAAAGATAGGACAAATTCTACTGCTTAAAATTAAAGAAAATATTCATAGCCAAGACAGAAAGAAATTTGGGCAAAGTTAAAAGAAAATTACTATCTGGCAGAAAATATTTGCAACATATGTTAGAGATAAATGATTAATATTATAATAAAGAAATCTAAATGATGAAGTTTAATAACCATCAAAGTAAAAATGATAGAAAAAATGGGGAAAAAATGGAACAATTTTATATTTCAAAACAACTTTAAAGAGACAGAGAAAAAGTTCGTAAGCTTCTAAAAATAAGCTAAAATTTGCATCTAATGAGGAAAATGTAATTTAAAATCAAACACTGGCAATTTCTTGCATATCACATTGTCAAAAATTTGAGAGCTCAACCACACCCTCTGTTGGCAAGATTGCAAAACAGGCACTCTCACATACTTCTAGCAGGAATGCAGAATAGTACAGTCTTCATGAGAGGCAAATTGGTAAAATTTAACAAATGTACTTATGTCTTTACCATTTGACTCAAAAGTACCACTTTCAGAAATCTAACCAGAGGGTATACTGCAAAAATGCCAAGAGGAAGAGAAGTAGGAGGTAGAGAAAAGCAAAGGAAAAAGCAAAAAGCACAAGTCTATTCATTATAGCATTTGTTTCTTATTCAACAACATTGGAAATGATGTGTCTCTAATAGAAAAGATTAAATAAATAATTTATGGTATATACACACAGTGGAGTTCTTCACTGGAAGTTTATTTAAACTGACACAGACTGCTTTACAGGATACACAGTCAGGGAGAAAAAAACAAACACAAAAGAATATGTATCGCACACTCCCTTTTGTGCATTAAGACAAGAAAATACATATATTCATCTATCTCCATGTTTTTGGAAAAAGGTGAAAAGAAAGCAGAAACTACTGAGATCTGATTACCTACAAGGGATGAGAAAGTGATGAAACAGTTGGATAACTGGAAGATGAGTAAAACTTATCTGAGTATACCTTTGGTGTAGTTTTAACTCTCAGAATCATGTCAGGATTTTAGATACTCGAAATACAAAATGAAAAGAAATGACTTAAACAAAATAAACAAGGATGTGGATAAATCTCTAAAATAGAAACCAAACAGAAATAAATGAACTCATATTTCAGATTAACTACAAAACATTTTAATATAGTATTTTGACTTAATTTCAAAAATCACTTAATTCTAGACGGAAGATTTGATTTTTGCAATGGTAAATTCTGAAATTATATTCTGCACATTCTAGAATAAAGCAAATCAGTAAATGTATTGCAGATAATAAGAGCCATGTTTATCACTGCTGGAAAAGTAAGTTACTAATATGTAGAAAGAAAGGGCCAGGGTAAACCATGTAGTACTGAACTGAAAATGGAATTACAGTTTGAATTGATGGTTTAAATACATGGATATAGATAATGATATAGATGTTGGGATAGGTATAGGTGGGCTTCCCCCAATGGCTCAGCAGGTAAAGAATCTGCCTGCAATGCAGGAGCTGTGAGTTCAATCCCTGGGTCAGGAAGTTCCCCTGGAGGAAGGCATAGCTACCCATTCCAGTATTCTTGCCTGGAGAATGCCATGGACAGAGGAAGCTGGAGGGCTACAGTTCACAGGGTTGGAGAGAGTTGGACACAACTGCCACTTTATTAAATATTTTAGAAGTCCAGGGCTCTGGTATATGCCAGCACATCCTCTTAAAGGTTACAGCATGTTAACCACATCATTAACATCTTACCATTGAGAAAAAGGCCTTTGCAGACTTTAGTTCAATTCAGTTGCTGTCATGTCCACCTCTTGAACTGCAGCACACCAGGCTTCCCTGTCCATCATGAATTCCCAGAGCTTGCTCAAACTTATGTCCACTGAGTTGGTGATGCTATTCAACCATCTCATCCTCTGTCGTCTCTTCCTCCTCCTGCCTTCAATCTTTCCCGGCATAAGGGTCTTTTCCAATGAGTCAGTTCTTCACATCATGTGGCCAAAGTATTGGAGCTTCAGCTTCAGCATCAGTCCTTCCAATGAATATTTAGGACTAATATTTTTTAGGATTGACTGATTGGATCTCCTTGCAATCCAAGGGACTCTCAAGAATCTTCTCCAACACCACAGTTAAAAGCATCAACTCTTCAGCGCTCAGCTTTCTTTATGGTCCAACTCTCACATCCATACATGACTACTGGAAAAACCATAGCTTTGACTAGACGGACTTTTATTGGCAAAGTAACGTCTCTGCTTTTTAATATGCTGTCTAGGTTGGTCAGAGCTTTTCTTCCAAGGAGCAAGTGTCTTTTAATTTCAATGGCTGCAGTCATCACCTGCAGTAATTTTGGAGCCCAAGAAAATAAAGTCTATCACAGTTTCTATTGTTTCCCCATCTATTTGCCATGAAGTGATGGGACCTGATGCCATGATCTTTGTTTTCTGAATGTTAAGTTTTAAGCCAGCTTTTTCACTCTCTCCTTTCACTTCCATCAAGAGGCTCTTTAGTTCCTATTTGCTTTCTGCCATAAGGGTGCTGTCATATGCATATCTGAGATTATTGATATTTCTCCCAGCAATCTTGATTCCAGCTGGTGCTTCATCCAGCCTGGCATTTTGCATGATGTACTCTGCATATAAGTTAAATAAGCAGGGTGACAACATACAGCCTTGATGTACTCCTTTCTCAATTTGGAACCAGTCCATTGTTCCATGTTCAGTTCTAACTGTTGCTTCTTGACCTGTATACAGATTTCTCAGGAGGCAGGTAAGGTGATCTCGTTTATAGGCAGACTATAACAGATGTGAAATTGCTACTTGGATCCATTTATTTAGTGACTTACAAGACTGTGAGTTTTGAGTAAGGTCCAAAGCAAGCGACCTGGACCATAAACAAGACTGAGAGCTAAAGAATTGATGCTTTTGAACAGTGGTGTTGGAGAAGACTCTTGAGAGTATGTTGGATTGCAAAGAGATCAAGCCAGTCAATCCTGAAGGAAATCAACCCTGAATATTCATTGGAAAGACTGATCCTGAAGCTGAACCTCCATTACTCTGGCCACCTGATGCAAAGAGCCAACTCAGAAAAAGACATTCATGATGGGAAAGACTGAAGGCAGGAGGAGAAGGGGACTACAGAGGATGAGATGTTTGGATGGCATTACTGACTCAATGGACATGAGTTTGAGCAAGCTCTGGGAGATGGTGAAGAACAGGGAAGTCTGGCATGCTAAAATACATGGGGTCTTTCTAAATTCCATATATATGCATTAGTTGTGAGAGTTGGACTGTGAAGAAGGCTGAGCGCTGAAGAACTGATGCTTTTGAACTGTGGTGTTGGAGAAGACTCTTCAGAGTCCCTTGGACTGCAAGGAGATCCAACCAATCCATTCTGAAGGAGATCAACCCTGGGATTTCTTTGGAAGGAATGATGCTAAAGTTGAAACTCCAGTACTTTGGCCACCTCATGCGAAGAGTTGACTCACTGGAAAAGACTCTGACGCTGGGAGGGATTGGGGGCAGGAGGAGAAGGGGACGACAGAGGATAAGATGGCTGGATGGCATCACTGACTGGATGGACATGAGTCTTAGTGAACTCCGGGAGTTAGTGATGGACAGGGAGGCCTGGTGTGCTGCGATTCATGGGGTCACAAAGAGTCGGGCACAACTGAGCGACTGAACTGAACTGAACTGATACTGTATTGGTGTTTTTCTTTCTGGCTTACTTCACCCTGTATAATAGGCTCCAGTTTCATCCACCTCATTAGAACTAATTCAAATGCATTTTTTTTAATGGCTGAGTAATACTCCATTGTGTATATGTACCACAGCATGCGAGACAGCAAAAGAGACACAGATGTATAGAACAGTCTTTTGGACTCTGTGGGAGAGAGCGAGGGTGGGATGATTTGGGAGAATGGCATTGAAACATGTATAATATCATATATGAAATGAATCGCCAGTCCAGGTTCAATGCATGATACTGGATGCTTGGGGCTGGTGCACTGAGACGACCCAGAGGGATGATACAGGGAAGGAGGAGGGACGGGGGTTCAGGATGGGGAACATGTGTATACCTGTGTCGGATTCATGTTGATGTATGGCAAAACCAATACAATATTGTAAAGTAATTAACCTCCAATTAAAATAAATAAATTTATACTTTAAAAAACATTAATAAATAAATAAAAGCTCAACAACAACATAATAATAAACTACATGGGATTGCAAAGAGTTGGACATGACTGAGCGACTGAACAACAACAATGCAAGAGACTGTTCTGGAATAGGTTCAGGCTCTGATACATATCAGATACCAAGGCACTTGAGGCACCCATATATAAAGATGCCACATATATTCATAGTTCAGGCCCTTAGGATTCTGGAACAGGGACATGCCATCTGCAGTCACCACTCAAAAAGCAATGCTTGGCATGTCGCTAGGCCCTGGCAGAACAGGAATATCTAACTATGGGGCATCAAAGAACCACATGACCAGAAATGCTTATCATAAACTGGCTATTTTCTGATCCATCAAGTCATAAAATTGCAGAGGAAGGCATAGCAGGAATTCATCAAATGATAAAAATTGTATATCAAAATGGGCCTGAGACAGCAAAGGAAGGTACTCAGAAAGGTAGCACAGACCTATTTTATACCTATTGCTGCTGCTCTGAGGACTTCTCCAATGGCAATTCCCTATAAGCCTGGTTCATAGATGAACTGGCTCAATATACTGGTGGAAGCTGAAAGTTTACCACTACTCCTACATTACATGTAATGTAATGTACATTATACTACATTACATTAGATACAGCCTCACTCTAAGTTAAGCCTTAAGATGTTGGTAAGGGGAAACCCTCCCAATGGACATGGCTTCAAACAGTGTATCTGGTCAACTTGCTGTAAAGGAACAAGCAGCCTGGGTTAGAATATGCATAGAATCCCACGCAGTGTTGAATATGTTTGCTGGTTGGACAGCTGCCTGGAAGGAGCATAAATGGAAGAGCATGATCAAGGAGGTCTGAGAAACAAGCATATGAATGGACCTATCACAGTGATCATAAAGTAGGCAGATCTTTTTCTCATTTTCATGCCCCAAAGAGAGCATCCAGCACTAGACAGTGAAAAGCCAGGGGGTTAAGTTAATCTACCCAGTGAAGTTCAACCAGCCTCTGCCCTAAGCCTCCTCATTGTTTGTACATAATAAGAATAATAGTGTCCGAGGTGCAGACTATACATAGGTCTAAGTGAGTAGTTTTGCACTACCATGTTTCCAAGGTACATCCTTGTTGTGGCATATATCAAAATTTCATTCTTTTTTTAAAAAAAAAATTATTTCCCATTGAGGTACAGTTGATTTGCAAAGTTGTGTTAGTTTCTGGTGTATAGCAAAGTGATTCAGTTACACACATGCACACATTTTCATATTCTTTTCCAGTTATGGTTTATCACAGGATAGTGAATATAGCTCCCTGTGTTAAATGACAGGACCTTGTTGTTTATCCATCCTACATATAATAGTTTGCCTCTACTAATCTCAAACTCTCAATCCATTCTTCCCCACCACCCCTCCCCAGTAGCAACCACAACTCTGTTATCTATGAGTCTGTTTCTGTTTTGTAACTAAGTTCATCTGTGTCATATTTTAGATTTTACATGTAAGTGATGTCATATAGTATCTGTGCTTCTCTTACTTCACCTAGTATGATAATCTCTAGTCCATCTATGCTTCTGCAAACTGCATTATCTCCTTTTTTACGGTTGGTTAGTATCCCATTGTGTGTGTGTGTGTGTGTGTGTGTGTGTGTATACTGCATCTTCTTTATCCATTCCTCTGTTGATGGACATTTAGGTTGTTTTCATTTCTTGGTGATTGTAAATAGTGCTGCTGTGAACATAGGGGTGCATGTATCTTTTTCAGTACTCTTGCCTGAAGAATCCCATGGAGGGAGGAGCCTGGTAGGCTACAATCCATGGGGTCACGAAGAGTCGGACACGACTGAGCGACTTCACTTTCACTTTCACTTTGTTCAGAAATAAATATACGAGTGGGACTGCTGGATCAGATGGCAACTCTATGTTTAGTTTTTTGAGGAACTTTCATACTGTTTTTCATAGTGACTGCACCAATTTACATTTCCACCAACAGTGTAAAAGGGTTTCCTTTTCTCCATATCCTCTCCAGCATTTGTTATTTGTAGAGAAAGTCCATTCTTTTTAATGGCTGAATAATATTCCATTTTACATATAACATTTTGTTCATGCACTCATCTGCTGATGGATACTTGGGCTGTTCGCTCCTTTTGACCATTGTGGAAAATGATGCTATGAACATTAGTGTACAAATGTCTGTTTCCATACTCTAAAATATTTGGATATATACCTAGCAGTGGAATTGCTGGGTTATATGGTAGTCCTATGGTTAATCTTTTGAGGAAATTCCAAACCATTTCCCACAGTAGCCTTACCATTTTATTTTCCCACCAGCAATGCACTAGGGTTTCAATTTCTCAAGATTCTCACCAACAGATGTTATTTTCCATTAAAAAAATTATAGCTTTTCTAGTATGCACGGCAGGTTATCTCATTGCAGTTTTGATTTATATTTCAATAATGACTGATGATGTTCAGCATATTCTCATGTATTTATTGGGGATGTGTATATATTCTTTAGAGAAATTTCTATTCAAGTCTTTTTTGTCCATTTTTAATTGGATTGTTTATTTTTGTTGTTCTTGAGTTGTAAGAATTCTTTATATGTTCTGGATATTCATCCCTTAGGAAATGAATGATTTACAAATAATTTCTTCCATATTATAGGGTGTCTTTTTACTTCCTTGATAGTGTCCTTCAATGTACAAAGTTCTTGATGAAGTTGTGTGTGTGTGTGTGTGTATAATATATACACACACATATATGTATATATAAACACACACACATAATTTTTTCTTTTGTTGCTTATGCTGCTGGTGTCAAATTCATGGAATCATAGACATATCCTATGTCATGACTTTCCCTGAGGTTTTCTTATAAGAATATTATATAGATCTTTTTTGACTTATGATGGGGTTATATCCCAATAAAACCACTGTAAACTGAAAATACTATAAGCTGAAAATACATTTAACACATCTAACCCACTGAATTTCGTAGCTTAGCCTGGTCTACCTTAAACATGCTCAGAACACTTAGGCAAAATCATCTAACACAAAAGCTATTTTATAATAAAGTATTAGTATCTCATGTATTAAGTTAGCCAAAAAGTTTGTTTGGGTTTTTCCATAACAACTTATTATTGGACAACCTAATAATTTACTGAATATTGTATTGAAAGTAAAATATAGAATGGTTGTATGGGTACAGAATAGTTGTAAGTATATTGGTTGTTTACCCTCAGGATGTTGTGGCTGACTAGTAGCTGCAGTTTGTTGCTCCTACCCAGTAACATGAAATAGTATGGTACCACATATTGCTAGCTTAGAAAAACATCAAAATTCAAAATTGGAAGTATGGTTTCTACTGAATAAGTATCACTTTTGCAACACCATAAAGTTTAAAAAATTCTAAGTCAGGGACCTTCTGTCATTTTAGCTCTTAAATTTATGTTTTATTTTGAGTTAATTTTTGTATATGGTGTAAGGTAAAGGTGCAACTTCACTCTTTTGGAAGTAAACATCTAGTTTTCTCAGCACCATTTCTTGTAATGACTGTCCTTTCTCCTTTGCAAGGTTTTGGCACCCCTGTCAAAAAACAATTGGCCATATATATGAGGGCTTACTTCTGCACTATCTATTCTTTTTCATTGATCTATATATCTTCCCTTATTGCTTTAATTATTGTAGCTTTGCAGTAAGTTTCAAAGTCAAGAAGTGTGAGTGCTCTAACTTTGTTCTTTTTCATGATTGTTTTGGGTATTCAGTGCCCCTTGCAGTTCCATGAATTTGAGGTTTAGCTTTTCCATTTCTGTGAAAAAGGCTGTTAGGAATTTTGTAGCAAGTGCATTTCATCTGTAGATGACTTTAGGTAGTATTATTATCTTATAATGCTTGTCTTCTTAGCTCTAATGATAGGACATCTTTTCATATATTTAGACCTTTATTATGTTTCAGCAATGTTTTGTAGTTTTCAATGTATAAGTCTTTCACCTCCTTAGTTTTACTTATTACTAAGATTTAATTCTTTTAGATGCTGCTGTAAATAGAACCACTTTTGTAATTTCTTTTTCAGATTGTTCATTGCTGGTATGTAAGAAACAAAGCTGATTTTCATGTGTTGTTCCTGTACCCCACACCTTTGCTGAATTCAATTATTGGCTCTAGTAGCTTTCATGTGGATTGGTACTTTCTAAGTATAGGATCATGTGATCTGCAAATAAAGATAGGTGTACCACTTTCTTTCCAGTTTGGAAGCCTCTTATTTTTCTTGTCTAATAGCTCTGACTAGAATTTCCAAAAAATATTAACTAGCAGCAGTTAAAGCAGGAATCCGTGTCCCATTCCTGATCTTACAGGGAAAGCTTTTAGTTATTCACCACTGAGTATGACAGATGTTAGCTATGGGTTTTTCATAAATAAACTTTGACGTGTTAAGAAATTTTCCCTCTAGTCCAAATTTTTAGAGAGTTTTTTTTTTTTTTATCATGAAAGCCTGCTAGAGTTTTTTCAAATGACTTTTCTACATCAACTGAAATGATCATGTATTTCTCTCCTGGTTTTATTGTGATGTATTACATTGATTAACTTCCTTATGTCACCATACTTGCATTCCTGGGATGAATCTTACTTGGTCATGGTGAATAATACTTTTAATATGATGTTGGATTTGACTTGCTAAGAATTGTTGATTTGTTGAGAATTTTTGCCCAATTAATTTTTGAGACAATAAAAGTTCCTAATTATAATGTAGTCCATTTAGTCCATCTTTTACTCCACTGTTGTTTATCAAAAGATGCCATCATGAGAGTGGCAAAAGAGCTGGAGCAGTATAAGACATTTATAAAAACACACAGCTGTTAAAGAACTGGCTTCCTGAAAAAGAAAGAATGAAAAACCAACAAGAATAAGCCTCATAACCCAACAGAAAATAGGGGATAAAATGAATCTGCTCTTTAAATTTCCCTTTCCCAGAAAAAGATGTCCAAGTAGTCTACAAACATGTAAAATATGTCCAATTCACTAGCAGTCAACACAGTACATATTAAAATTATGAGATACCACTAAAATTTAAGAAACAGAAGCCTTTCAGCACACACACACATTCACACACAATACTTGCTATTGTCAAGGTGTCAGCAATGGGAATTTTATCAAGGCATTGATAAGAATATAAACTGTTTAAAGTACTCTGAAATACAGTTTGATATTATCTACCAAAATTGAAGATATTCTTGCTCTAAAACTCAGCAATTCTACTCCCACATCTCTACCTTAAAGAAATATTGGCACATATATAGCAAGCAACATATACAAAAATATATTAGCATCATTCTTTGTAATATCTCAAACCAGAAATACTCTCAAACTCATTGAAAAGTAAAATGGATAAAAATTATAAGTCAAAAAATGAAATATTATGAAAGATATACATGAATTAATTAGAACTACATGTATGTTCCCCATAAACATAATGCTGAGAAGTTAAGTGTAGAACACTTTGTCTACATTACTCCATTTGAGTAACATAAAGGGTAGGATTCACATAAATCATACTGGTTAAGGACACATTCTAAGGAAGTAAAGGTATAAAGAAAAGAAGGAAATAGCTACCATAAAATTCATATTCTCTTTTGAAGAGAGATGTAGTGATATGATAGAATCTGAATGAGGTTTTTAGGTTGATGACTCTATTTATTCCTTGATCATGAGGATCACTGAACAGAAGTTCATTAAATGAGAAAGGATTGAGTTGTAAATTCCCACTTTGTATAGTTTCCTCAATATATATGATAGTTCACAATAAAATGTGATAAAACATAAATAGTTGGTTAAAACATAATCCTCTAATATTTGGAATTGCTCTAATTACAGGGAAACACTTTTGCCTGAAACAAGGAAGTTTTAAATGTATTTGCCAATGACAAGAGGTAGGCCTCAGTGGCTGGTACCTGAAAACTGCACTCACTGCTGAAAGATTTTGCTCATAATATTGTTTACATATCACACCACTTAGTTTTAGGCTACCAGAAATGAATGTCTTCGTAACAACAGGAAAGGAGGTTTAATAAAATTGTGGATAGATTTCTCCCATTGCCCTTCAAAGACTGAAAAACTCAGGAACCCTAGAATATATATTTTAGTGTAAAAGACTGCACAATAGCCTGAGTATGATTTACTTTTGATGAATTAAAGTCTTTTTTAATAGCAAGAATAAACCTCTCACACAGTTTCTAAGAAAAATAGTAATGGGAATATAAACACATATGAACCCAAAAGGATTAGATTTTCTTTCAGATCAATCTTTTTTGAGGTCTGCTAATTAGATAAAGATCCAAGAGCTAAAGTTACAACAGTGAAACTGCTTTCTAAATGAAGGAAGAAAACATTTTCTAATCATTTAAACATTCACTGGGTATAGCCTGCTAGATATTTCCTAAATGCCCTCGCTTAAATAATCTCGTTAAGTATTTATGATCAACCAATGGAACTGGAATTATTTTCCAAACTTTACAGATGAGGATATTGAAACTCAAAGTATGTATCTTCTTCAGTCACACACTAAGGAACTGGAATGTTCAGGTTTCAAACACAGTTCTTCTGACCCTGAGGTCATTTGTTTTTGTGCCTACCTGCTACTTTTAGATACCATTCTATTGAGGTTTATCAGTCATAGTATAATTAGGAAAAGAGAAGGCACATCAGGCAGTTCAGTAAAGGGAGTTCTATACGAGAAGCTAGTCTCACACTGTTAGATGAGCTGACAAAATAACAGGAAGAGGGCAGAGAGTTTAGATAATTTGAGATTATCAAATATAAAAAGCTGCTATCATTATTATGCTGGAAAGACCATAGAAGGAGCTGATGTTACCAGAGCCCAGGTCTGAGGTCTGTTACAGGTGCTACAAACTCGGAGGAGGGGCTGTTCAAGTGGCAGCAAATCTAGCTACCAAGGAGAATCTGGAAACAGGAAGGAGTGCCCAT
This sequence comes from Budorcas taxicolor, assembly GCF_023091745.1. Classification (NCBI taxonomy): domain Eukaryota; kingdom Metazoa; phylum Chordata; class Mammalia; order Artiodactyla; family Bovidae; genus Budorcas; species Budorcas taxicolor. Next base: position 116,853,586 of record NC_068935.1, on the reverse strand, counting down.
CTTGGCAGGAGTTGAAGTCACAGAGTGAGCTGCAAAGCTGGAGCTGGCACTGCAGAGGAACGTGCTGCCTTGTGGGAGCTGCAACCAGAGTTACTATGGACACTGATAAAGATAACAGGGGAAGGAAAGAGAGAGGAAGACATACTTTGGCTTCTCACCTCCAGTCCCCCAGCCAGTGCTCCCACTGGTGAAGCCCCAAAAGAATCAATTTGGCAGGGATCTGGGAAATGTAGTTTGCATAAATCATCTCTCTTTGGTCTGTGATATAGAGCAGAGCATGGGAAAGAGTGGGAGGAGGTGAACCTGAGTGAAAAGTAAACTGATCAAATCCCAAGGCTAGCTTTCTAGACAACTTCAAATTAACCTGGCCCCAGAGGAGACAGTAAGTAGAAATTACCTAAAGAATTTAAGCAGTCTCATGTTAGAATCATTAATTTAATATGTAATATTTATTATTTGTTCCCCAAGAAAATAACTCATCCTTTAAGTTGAATAAATCCACACTTGCTGTTTCAGTTCAAATAGGTAGCACCACACAAAAAGGATAAGAAAGCAAGCTGTAATGTAAGAAGCACAGAAAGATGCCTTCTATCATAAGGATTGATTAAAAAGCATAAAGTAAATGAATGTGGAGGAGTCTAAAAATAAGACTATGTTTTACCACTGCCTGTTAATGCTCACAAGGAACATTGATTTGGATGATAATTCCAATTGTTGGTTTTGTTAATGTCTGAATAGTGCTTTCAGAAATCAATTCTTTTGTTATATAAAGTAGCAGCTTATAATTAGGGGGAAAAATTCACATTTGAAACAAAAGAATTGATTTCTAATTTTAGGTGATGGAAAAAAATAGATAGCACCAAGAAATTCAAGACAAAAAAGAAAAAGGAAAAAGAAAGAAGTCATGAAAGACAAATACAAAAGACACGGGGAAAACACAGGGCTGGCGTTTAATTAGAATACATAAGGGATATAAAGTTTGTTTTCTTTCCTATTCTTTTTTGTAGTTCTCCAAACTGAGAGAATCTGGAAAGAGGGATACCAGGAACATCTGGTACATAATTTTCCTTACAAGTCCCTAGCCAGTGCTATCCAACAGAACTTTACGGGATGATGGAATAGTTATAAGTCTGTTCTGTCCAATAGAGGAGCCACTGACTACATGCAGCTATAAAGCACCTGAAATGTGGCTATTATGACTGAGGAACTAAATTTCAGTTTTGATTTAATTTTTAACAGTTTTCGCTTAAATTTAACTATCACATGTAACCAACGATTACATTTTTGGGAGAGCACAGATAAATGCTATTGTTCAAATTGATAGAAAGACATCTTCCTTCCATAGTGATTAACTTACAGTTTTGGAGCATTGAGCTAAAAAGATGATTCCTTTCTACCAATCAGAATAGCTAAGTTATCCCTTGGTGGGGTTACAGTCAAATTTCCCACATATTCATCTACCTTCTAAATTGATAGCAAACTACTTAGAAGTAGAGTGCAGACACTTCTAAGGCTAGGATGGGGATTTGTTACCTACTGCATATCCTTCAGTGTCTGCTATGAAACTATGATAAAAAGTGGGGACTAAATAAATATTTTCTCACAGCACTTTGAAGACCTCAGAAAACTCCATTAAGATCTACAGTGGAAAACTGAAAACTAAACTAAAATATTGAAATTACTTTTTCCATTCATTCAGTTTCAGCCACTTTTTACCACCTCCACTGCTATGATTTTGGAATCATCCTCTCTTGTCTGGATTATTGTAGTACAATATTCAAACTGGTCTTCTGTTTTTATCCTTCACTCCTTACAGTCTCGTCTTAACACTGTGGCCAGTAATGTTGTAATACAGAAGTTAGACCGTGTCACTCCTCTAGTCAAAACGCTCCAGTAGCTCCATTTTATTCAGAATCAAACATCAAAGTTTGCCATGGCCTAGAAGGCCCTACATGGTCTGCATCCCCCCATTTCTCTGATCTCTTCATTTTTCTCCTTCGCTCACTCTGCCCCAGTGATATTGGTTTCTTCACTGTCACAAACACGTAGGCACCCTTTTCTCTTAGGCCCTTTGCACTAGCCATTTCCTTTGCCTGGAACATTCTTTCACCAGAGTATTATTTATCTTTCCATGGCTGTCTTCTTCCTCGTGAGTTTTTGCTCAGTTCTCACTTCCCGGAAGATGTGACTCTGACCTCTCTATTTACTTCTGCACCTTGTTCTCAGCCCCACCCAGCCCCATCCTGATTTCCTTAAGCTTGTTCTGTTTGGGTTTCCTTTTCTACATTACTCATTAACTTTAACACACTAGAACATTTATTCATTTATTATGCTTATTTTTCCCTGTCTTACTTCCTCCAGTAGAGTATAAACTCTAGGAAGGCAGCACATTTTGTCTGTTTATTTTGCTCACTGATGAATCCCAAACACCTGGAAAATTGCCTAACACATTAAGTACTTTACAAAAATATACAAAATACACTAGCCAATGTTTATTAATCAAGGTCATGTGTCTATGACTTTTATATATGCACATATATGTAAGGGATAATTTTAATGAATTAAATTTTTACGAGTAAATATACCTGATTGCTAATGTTACGTGAAAACCATCATGTCAGAATTTTCCAAATGGAATTATAAAGCTTTAGTAAATGTTAATTTGTTTCAAAGTGTTTTAACAGTGATATAAAATCTTACATGTGTTCAAATGGGCTGAGATAATGATATTAAAGAAAATTCTAATTTTCATGATGCCCAAGCCCTTCCATCTTTAATTTTAACACTTATGGTGCTTCATTAAAATAGATGTTGTAGTTAATTTTCCAGGAAATTTCAGAGCATAAAAGAAGTATGTATATTCAAAGTTATTTCCAGATAAAGTAGTTGAAACTTTTAAAATGTAAAGCCCATTTAAAAAAAAATAGAGCCTATATCTTTTCTAGATGTGGGTTGCTCTTGGCATGTTTGCACAGGTCAGTGTAGTTCAGAACAGTCAGAAATACCTTTATCATATGTTTGGTGCTCCTATTTCCTAAACCCTTTATCATATTCTGTACCCTCTCTAAGTTACTGATATTGATTTCAAAGCCCCAAAGCAGACAAAGTATTCTCATAACACTTGACCACTGCTGACAGCTGTGGGAGGAAAACTTGCTGTTTTTAGAGCCTTTGCTTCAGTGTACATATCCCATTTTCATCCTTCCTTTCTTAAAAGAATTATATTACTGACAAATTTAACTTTGAACCCATAAATAAGCCTTGGAATATTTTTCTGGCAACTGCTTCAAAGCTGGTTATTTCTGATTGTGTAGTCATGGAAATCATGTTTTATCCTTAAAATTATCCTATACTTATCAATGTTAAAATTAGCATTTTTTCTCTCTTTCTACTTGTGAAGGTCAACTTTCCCTCTCATCTTGTTGCCAAAGCTTGTATTTCCAGCAAAATTTACAGTCTAGTATGAACCATCTCTCTTCCCATATGGGTATATACCCTTTGAGAACAAGGTTATGCCCCATCCACTTTTGTATTCCCTACAGAATTTACCATGTAACAAGTACTCCATTCCACTTAGCACCAACACAGCCTGGTCCCTCATTTTCTCTCACCTAAACTGTAACTTCCTAACTAGTCTGCCCACCTCAGGTTTCTCTATAATGGACTTAGGCTACAGACATGGCTAATTCGTTGTAAGGAGCCTGGATATAACCTGTTCTATCTGCCAATACACATGCTACTACCTCTCACTAAAATGTCTTTCACCCAAATCTGCCTGGTTCAAATCCTGCACATTCTTTCAGATTCAATTATTATATTACTTCTTCTGCAAAGGCACCTCTGATGTCTCAGAGTGGCACTACAACCAAGAGCTCAGACCCTAAAATCAGATGGCTAAGGATGGTTAATTTTGCCTCTGACTAATTGAACAACCTTAGGAAAGTTATTTAACTTTTCTGTACCTCAGTGTCCTTAACTGGAAAGTAAGGAAAATAATGGCATCTATTTCATTGGGTTGTAAGGATTAAATAAGTTAATATATAAAAAGAGCTTGGAACAGTCTCCATGTGCTCAGTCATGTCCAACTCTTTGCAACCCCATGCACTATAGCCCACCAGGCTACGCTGTCCATTGAATTTCCCAGGCAAGAATACTGGAGTGGGTTGCCACTTCCTACTCCTGATATATGTATATATTGTGAAATGACTACCATAATAAGTCTAGTTAACATCCATCACCACACAGTTACAAATTTATTTTTCTTGTGATGATAACTTTTAAGATCTACCTCTTAGCAGCTTTCAAATATACAACACTGTGTTGTTAACTACAGTCACCATGCTGTACATAACATACCCAGATATATTTGTTTTATAACTGAAGTTTGTAGTTTTTTTGAAGCTTGTGTTTTTTTACCACCTTTACTCATTTCCCAGACCCTCACCCCTATTCTGATAGTCACCCATCTGTTTTCTTATCTAGGAGTTTGTCATTTTTTGTCTTTTTTTGTTAGATTTTTAACATTAATTTTAAATTATTTTTACCTCCTGACCAATCATAAACTGAGGACAGATACTTCTACTCAGTCATCTGTTGGGTCTATCTCAGTGCTTAAAATTCAAAAGAAGTATAAAGTGTTAGTTGCTCAGTCATGTCCGACTCTTTGTGACCCCATGAACTGTAGCTTGCCAGGCTCCTCTCTGTCCATGGGGATTCTCCAGGCAAGAATGTTGGAGTGAGTTGTCATTTCCTTCTCCAGGGGATCTTTCTGACCCAGGGATGGAACCCAGGTCTCTTGCACTGCAGGCAGATTCTTTACTACCTGAGCCACCAGGGAAGCCCAATATTCAAAAGAGCACAATACATGTATTTGGAATGACTTAATAAGAAAAGTTATGACCAACCTAGATAGCATATTGAAAAGCAGAGACATTACTTTGCCAACAAAGGTCCATCTAGTCAAGGCTATGGTTTTTCCAGTGGTCATGTATGGATGTGAGAGCTGGACTGTGAAGAAAGCTGAGCGCCGAAGAATTGATGCGTTTGAACTGTGGTGGTGGAGAAGATTCTTGAGAGTCCCTTGGCCTGCAAGAGATCCAACCAGTCCATTCTGAAGGAGATCAGCCCTGGGATTTCTTTGGAAGGAATGATGCTAAAGGTGAAACTCCAGTACTTTGGCCACCTCATGCGAAGAGTTGACTCAATGGAAAAGACCCTGATGCTGGAAGGGATTGGGGGCAAAAGGAGAAGGGGACGACAGAGGATGAGACGGCTGGATGGCATCACTGACTCGATGGACGTGAGTCTGAGTGAACTCCGGGAGTTGGTGATGGACAGGGAGGCCTGGCGTGCTGCGATTCATGGGGTTGCAAAGAGTCGGACACGACTGAGCAATTGAACTGAACTGAACTGAATAAGTAAACTGAATCATCTTTTTAATGAAACCACCAACATATCTAATAATTAGTTCCTAATACCTGCCCAAGCAATATGTGATCATTTTAAAATATCATGCTTGAAATGTTGTTGATAGTCATCTTTTATCAGCATCAGGAGCTGTGCCAGTCACTGTACCAAATATGATGTTTTCTTCTAAACCAACCCTACTGAAATATATTCTACTAAAACAGGAGGAAGCTGAGACATAGAAGACCTAAGTAATTTTTTGTTTGGCATAGAAGAATTCAAGAATATAACAAGTACTTTGTTTCCTGCCAATTCAACATTCATTCAACTGGCCATTCTACTTCCACATTTAACATTCATAGGGAAAAAAGATGCTTCAATCATCAATGTTTCATATTGAAAGTGACATTTTAAAACTGTTATTTCAATACTTCTGGACAAGAGTCAACACCTAATGTATGCAAGTGACTTCTATTAATGTCAGTAGAAACACAGGGTGTTTGAAATATTTTATTTTCCCAATAAACTGTGTTGCATGAAAACCCTAGGGCTGAAACAAATTACTTTAGATAGCTGGGGTCTTACAATTCATCTGTGTTCATGGTCCATTTTCCATGTTTAGAGACAACATGTTTCTGACCCTTAAAGATTTTATAATTCATTATTAATCCCATTTTAATTATAACTTAAAATCTACTACTGTGTGTGCTTAGTTGCTCGGTTGTGTCCAACTCTTTGCTACCCCATGGACTGCAGCCTGCCAGGCTCCTCTGTGCATGGGATTCTCCAGGCAAGAATACTGGAGTGGGTTGCCATTCCCTCCTCCAAGGAATCTTCAGAACCCAGGGATCGAACCTACATTGCAGGTGGATTCTTAACCATCTGAGCCACCAAGGAAGCCCAAAATCTACTACTATCACAGTTTAATTTATCACTCACATTTAGCTGTCAGTAAATTATCTCAAATTGATATAAAAATAGAAAAATGGTGTGTCCATTCATTCATTCACTTAAGTCTTTGGAAAATCATATATGTTTCCTGCTGAACCTGAATGTGGAAGCATGTAGTCCCAGGAGGTGCTGGCAGCTTTATTGGTCCAAAAATGAAGGAAGAGGAACTGACCAATATGGAGAAACCAGCTATACTGGGTGGGCTGAATGCACCTAAATCCACTTGTGTAAAATTAAACAGAGGCTCTTCATTTTCTTAGCAGCCAAAAATGGCAAATAACAAATGTATATTCTACAAGGTTCTTTTCACAATGTTTGAAACTGAAGGCAATCAGAGTATGTGACTTTCAAATACACCACTTTGGCATAAGGATTATTTTGAGCTGAAGGCAACTGAGAATCAACAAACACGGGAAGAGTTCTCTTACCTTTCCTTATCTTCCTAAAAGCCAGGTATGAATTGCTCTTTGAGGATAGTGCTCCCTCTTCCAGTCCCAGTACCAGGGAGACAAGAGGAACACTTATCATCAAAGACTGGGGTTGACATCAAGATGAGTTTGCAATACATAGACCTTGTGAAGATAGCCTTTATCTTCCATTATTTCCCCCATATACTCCTTAGTTACTTCCCCATAATTTATCACCCCTTGTAGTCTGACCCTGTTTCCTTTGTTAAAAGGTATATAAGCTCCCAAGTCCACCTGCTTCTTTGAGTTTCACTTCTTTTCTCTAAACTCCTGTGCATGTAAATATTAATAAAAATTGTGTGCTTTTTCTCCTGTTAATCTTGTTAGTTTAATTTGAAGGGCCACAGGTGCAGGAATCTGAAAGAGTAGAGGAAAAGTTTTCCTCCCTAATATGACGAAGTTAGGGTTTACCTAAAGCTTTGGGTGTGCTTTTGTTGTTGTTGTTTTTGTACAGTGTGATTACATGGCTTTTTAGATTAACCTTTTGACTTAAGCCAGTTTCAAATTAATCTGCCGTTTTTGCCCTTAAGAGTTCTTATTACTACTTAAGACTTCTAAATTTTCTCCATTGTGAAGTCTTTATTCCAGAAATATAAAGAGCTCTATAGCTTAACTTTGAAAAGTGAGGCCCTATTTCTGATATTCTAGAAAGGTGATTATTATTCAGCTATATATTGTTACCCAAATTATCTGCTTGGACTGGCTCTCTCATATCACTATCTGGGTTTGCCGTTAGCATGCTTTTTTGGTCTTTGAGCATACCACCCAGGGCCAACACAGCTTCAGATGGTACCATTCATAATGAGCATCTAGTTCAAGCCATGAAGTACATAGCCTATGGCACTGGTTGAACATAGCAATCCTGACCCTACCACTTATTATTTGACCATTAATTGGATTGCTTTTACTCTTTTTTTTTTCAGAAATTATTTCATGTAGCTTAAAAAAATCTATACAATTCAAAATAAAAAATAACTTAAATAAAAGTGGTACCACATTTTAAAGAAAAAGTGATTAGCTTATGAAATAGAGGCATCCTTTTGTTCTTAGTTTTCTAGAAGCCAGTCTGCACGGGGCAAGTGGCTATTTACCCAGATAATATCGTTCACACATTAAAAGCAAAACAATTGCTTATGTGAACTCAAACTATTCATGGAACTCAAACTATACACAATATCTTCAATGTTAGTTCAGATCCTGGGAGAAGTGGACACTAAGACACGATTTTAAAAGGCAGAGATTTATTGGGGAAAATGGCTATGGAAAGGGGGAGAGGGGGCAGAGAGAAGTTTGGGGAGCCATCAGACTACAATGCAGCTTGGACCCTTGTGGATGAAAAATGGAAGGAAAGAAGGTTAAGTAGGAAAAGTCTTAGACTAAAGTGTAGTTTTAAGAAAGTTTCAGCAAGGTTGACAGGGAGTCTTTGAGCCAAAGTTGCTCGTTAGAGAAGACCTGTACCTTGCAGGAATACCCCTGCTGCACATCATCACTGTATCCCTGCTGCCCACCATCACTGGCTAGAGCAACCTGTGGGAAGTACTGAGGCTACTGATCAATTAGGCTCAGAGTAGGAGATTTGTAAGCAACACTGTCATGGCTGCCATACCCCCACCCTCATCTCGATGGGTTTGAAAAGACGATGACTACTAAATTTAAATGATTTACTTGAATGAAGCCTGAAACTTTATATACCTTGGAAACTGATAACCAGCTGGATTTGCTCTTACTCAGATCATTCTGGCAACAAGTTTGATATGTCTTGAAATATGAGAATCCATGCCCCATGGAACTGGCATGCTAGTGGAAGTTACAGACATGCAATAATGAAATATAATACAAAGTGAAAGGAAATGCATGTTTAATAAAGGTATAAACTATGTATTGTGGAGGGAAGAGAGGAATGGGAAGTTTCACAAAGTTGGCATTTCATAAGGGACTTTACAGATGAGCAGTGCTCCAAAGCAGATCAACTTAAAGTAAGCCAACTAATTTCCATTTATTGTTTGAAGTAGTGAGAACTAAGTGGTCCCCTGGCAGCTCAGAGGTTAAAGTCCCTGCCTGCAATGGGGGAGACCTGGGTTCGATCCCTGGGTCCAGAAGATCCCCTGGAGAAGGAAATGGCAACCCACTCCAGTATTCTTGCCTGGAGAATCCCATGGACGGAGAAGCCTGGTGGGCTACAGTCCACGGGGTCCCAAAGAGTCAGACATGACTGCTGACTTCAGTTACTTATCTTAGCGAGAACTAGTGAGTTAATGTAGATGTGTAGTTCTCAAGCTTTAGTGCATATCAGAATCATCTGGAAGACTGGTTAAAATACATATTACTGAATCCACTCCCACCCAGAGTTTTTGATTCAGTAGGTCTGGGAATAGAGCCTGAGAATTTGTATTTCTAACAAGTTCCTGGGTCCTGCTGACGTTGCTGCTCTGGGTAGCACACTTGGAGCACCAAGAAAGTAATACAAGAATAGTGGTGCTTCAGAATATGAGTCACCCAAATAATGGATATGAGAAGTACTCATATGTGTAATGAGGATGCACTCTCGTATTTCTCTACCTTTAATTACCCTGGAATATACCATCCATCATAGGATCATTACTAAGACTGCAGGAGCTTTGGAACTGAATAAGCCCGGGTTCAATATAGGAATTCTTCGACTTGTATTTTTGTCGTTGTTGTTTGTTTTTTATTTTTTTGGATTCATTATCTCCCACACCCACAACCACTGGCAATCACTCATTAGTTTTTGTCCCTATAGTTTCACCTTTCCCAGAATGTTATATAAATAGATCGATATAGTGTGCAGATGTGGGGATCTGATTTCTTTCACTTGACAACATGCATTTGACATTTATCCACGTTCTTACAAATATCAGTATTTCATTAATTTGTATTGATGAGTAGTATCCCATTACACACATACACTGTACTGTTTATCTATTCACCAGTTGAAGGACATTTTTATCATTTCCAAATTTTGGCATTATGAATAAAACTTCTGGAAATATAATCATTTCACTGAGGTAAATATCGAAGAGAGAAGTTTCTAAGTCATGTGGCAAGTGTATGTTTAACTTGAAACTGCCAAACTGTTTTCCAATGTTGCTGTACCATTTTGTATTTCCACAGTAATACATGAGAATTCCAGTTTCTCCACATCTTTGCCAGCATTTAATGTTGTCAGTTTATTTTTTTTAATTTAATCCATTCTAACAAACACATGGTGGTATTTCATTGTTGCTTTAACTTTCCCTAATGAGTTGATTGGGGTTTCCTGGTGGCTCAGATGGTAAAGAATTCACCTGCATTGCAGGAGACCTGGGTTTGATCTCTGGGTTGGGAAGATCCCCTGGAGGAGGGCATGGCAACCCACTCCAGTATTCTTGCCTGAAGAATCCCCATGGACAGAAGAGTCTGGCAGGGCTATAGTCCATGGGGTCACAAAGAGTCAGACATGACTGAGTGACTAAGCACAGGAATGAATTAACTGAGGCTTCTCTAGTGGCTCAGCCAGTAAAGAATCTGCCTGCAATGTGGGAAACCTGGGTTTGATCCCTGGGTCAGGAAGAGTCCCTGGAGAAAGAAACGGCAACCAACTCCAGTATTCTTACCTGGGAAATCCCATGGACAGAGGAGCCTGGTGGGTTACAGTCAATGGGTTCACAAAGAGTCAGATACAACTGAGCAACTAACATTTACATTTAATGAGTTAATTATTCTATTAATCTATTTTTATTTATCTTTTTATTTTCTTTTTATTATCTGTTCATATCTGTTTATGTGCATATTTGCAATCCATATCCTTTGGTGAAATTTTGCTTTGCATTCCTAGTATAGATGACTTATAACACTCTGCATGCATGCTCAGTCACTTCATTTGTGTTTGATTCTTTTACCCTATGTACTGCAGCCCACCAACTCTTCTGCCTATGGGATTCTCCAGGCAAGAATAATGAGTGGGTTGCCATGCCCTCTTCCAAGAGATCTTTCAGACCCAGGGATGGAACCAGCATCTCTTGCATCTCCTGCACTGGCAGGCAGATTTTTTTTTTTTTTTTTTTTTTTACCAGTAGCACCACCTTGGAAGCCCCTTTAACACTCTCAAGTAACATATTACTTCACCTATAGTTCACTTGAGTTCAGTCGCTCAGTCGTGTCCGATTCTTTGCGACCCCATGAATTGCAGCACGCCAGGCCTCCCTGTCCATCACCAACTCCCGGAATTCACTCAAACTCATGTCCATCGAGTCATGATGAAATCCAGCCATCTCATCCTCTGTCGTCCCCTTCTCCTCCTGCCCCCAATCCCTTCTACCGTCAGGGTCTTTTCCAATGAGTCAACTCTTTGCATGAGGTGGCCAAAGTATTGGAGTTTCATCTTCAGCATCAGTCCTTCCAATGAACACCCAGGACTGATGTCCTTTAGGATGGACTGGTTGGACCTCCTTGCAGTCCAAGGGACTCTCAAGAGTCTTCTCCAACACCACAGTTCAAAAGCATCAATTCTTTGGTGCTCAGCTTTCTTTACAGTCCAACTCTCACATCCATACATGACCACAGGAAAAACCATAGCCTTGACTACACAGACATTTGTTGGCATGGTAATATCTCTGCTTTTTAATATGCTATCTAGGTTGAACATAACTTTCCTTCCAAGGAGGAATCTTTTAATTTCATGGCTGCAATCACCATCTGCAGTGATTTTGGAGCCCAAAAAAGTAAAGTCAGCCACTGTTCCCACTGTTTCCCCATCTATTTCCCATGAAGTGATGGGACCAGATGCCATGATCCTAGTTTTCTGAATGTTGAGCTTTAAGCCAGCTTTTTCACTCTCCTCTTTCACTTTCATCAAGAGGCTTTTTAGTTTCTCTTCACTTTCTACCATAAGGGTGGTGTCATCTGCATATCTGAGGTTATTGATATTTCTCCCGGCAATCTTGATTCCAGCTTGTGCTTCTTCCAGCCCTGTGTTTCTCATGATGTACTCTGCATAGAAGTTAAGTAAGCAGGGAGCCAGCCCCTACTTCACTGTAACTATGTGTGACCAAATTGCTGTGATCAAAACTGCCATTATGTCAGAAGAAATGCAACACGACTTGGTGGAGTGGGCTACTTAGGCATTGGAAAAATATAACGTAGAGATGACATTGCAGCCTATATTAGGAAGGAGTCTAACAAGAAACACAATCCCACCTGGCACTGAATCGTGAGCTAGAACTTCAGTAGTTACATAACACATTAAGCCAAACATTTCATCTATTTCTACCTGGGCCAAGTGATCATTCTTCTCTTCAAATCCGGCTAAAAGCACAGACTGCTCCACACACCCAGTGATTCATTAAAAAACGAGGACCAGAGCCTAAATTCCAAACACCAGACTTAAATCTTCAGCCTTGTCTAAGGCAACACCTCAATCTTTCAAAGCTTTTTGTGTTGCTTTATAGGCATCTTTGTACTAATTTGTTGTGGTTCTAAGACAATTAATAAAACAACTTACATTTATATATGTGTTCTGTTTCTTTCCTCTCTGCAGAATGTTTTTCCTCTTCAAAGTCCACTCCTTTTAAAAACAAAATAAATACATCTGTTAGAGAAATGTGCATTTTAAAATAAATAAAAATTAAATTGTATTTCTGCTAGTGATGATTTCACTTTTTGTATGTTTGAATAAATATTTCACTTTCATTATTGAAAGATATTTTTACTGGCTGTATTATTCAAGATTGCTGTTATTTTCTTTTAGCACTTTGAAGATACTGCTCCAGTCTTCTGATTCATACTGTTTCCAAAACAATAGTCTGTTATAATTCTTATATTTGCTTCTTTCTGCAAAATGTGTTCCCCCCCTCTTTATCAGTGATTTTAAGCAATCTGATTGTGACTGTCTTGGTGAGACTGTCTTCATTTTATCCCTTGGGGTTTGATTCTTTTAAACCTGTTTTTAACCTTTGTTAAGTAGGACCAGAAAAGCTTTTGGTTTACATCTTATCTTGCCCCTGAAGTGAGCCAATATCCTTTTGAACAGTCTGCCTGATACCTCACATATTATAATTTTTCTACTCAGGCTGGTGAGAACACCAATCATTTGTGTTCCACTTAAGCCTAGGGATTTTTCTGCCAGCTTCTTTCAGGTTATTCCTCCCTTGGCTTCACATAGCTTCCTCAGATGAATGTTTTGATAAATACTCAGATGAAGACTCAAGGGTGCAGGGAGGGGGGTTCCTTCTGCAGATCTTCAGAGTGTTCTCTCATTGCAACTCTCCTTCTGCTTTACCCTGCCCTGTGAACTGCATACCCTGATATTCCCAAATTCCAAAGTCCATCTGTTCAACTCACACAGAGGGGCTAACCCTGACTTTCACCACCCTGCGTTCTGGTCTGAAAACTCTACCTAGGTATTATGGTGAATGATCATAGGACTCACTTTGTTTGTTTCCTTTCTTTCAAAGATCATTGCTCTACACATGTGTGATGCAAACAATGGGAAATTTCCACCTAGAACTCTGCATTTCAGGAATGTATTAACATTATTGATGTTAAGTGGGAGATATCTGTATTACTTACTAGAAGAAAGGGTTGTAAGGATCCAGAGCCATATTAAGGCAAGAAGCCTGTGGTGAGTGAAATCTAGGCATTATTAACAGTTGTGTTGCTAACTTTCATCATGAATTTTGTGGAAAATTGTACTTTTCCTCCTATTTTTCAAAATAATTATTTTAAAGGTATTTTAAAGTTTTTTTGTTGTGTGTTTTTTGTTTTTTAAAACCTATTATTTTTGTTCTCTCTTCTGCTTTGAGGGAAAATGCAAGGTAATCTAAGCTGGTGCAAGAGAGACAAGAAGCCAAGAGAAACTGAAAAGAATCCAAATAACTTTGGGTAAATTTTAGCAGTTTTGTAAAAATACATATAACATTAGTGCTTATATATACATATAATATGGTAACAATTTTAAAGCTATTAAAGTTATACATTATATATATTATAATTATAATAAATTGAAGAGTATGACATAATGTTCTATGGTATTTTTATGAAAGCAGTAAGATGACAGTAAGGAAAATACTTCTTGTGACTGTGTTACTTTCCATGAGGCTATTCCTTGCTTTGTCTATTAAACTCTGAGTGCACACTGAGTTACTGGTATTTAACTTTTGTATCCCATGTAACACCTAATATATGAAGCACTCAATATTTTTTTTTAATTTGGCTGAATGACTTTTACTTTCTCTAAAAGGATTATATTCTCTTGAGTTTTTGTTTAATTCCACAAAACATTTCAATTTCCATTCTTAGGTCTTTGTCCTTAATAATGCATCATTAAGTACAAAGTATTGCTTTCCACTCCGGAAGCAAGGAGTGGAACAGGGAACAGCTGGACATTCATACAACTCCTGTCCAGCTGCTAAAATTCTCACTATTTTCCTACCTGATCAATGTCTCCTCCTCTTAGAAACCTTCACTATATCTAAAATATCACCTGTCACATGCTGACACAAGGATCTGCTTTTCTTTGAGAGCTACCTGAGAATATGATATCTTCTTATGTATATATGTTTGTACAGTGTATAACTTATATTTGTGAGATACACACATACACACACATTTAATTTGTTGTTTGTTTCTCCTAGTAGAATGTAAGCTCCTTGACAGTAGCAACAGTTTTTGATGACCACTTTATCCCCAGGATACAGAAGAGCGAGACACAGAGAAGATATTCAGTTATATTTGTCAAGTGAATGAACAGATGAGGTAAGAAGTGGATGATACACTTCATTACCAGAAGCTTCATCACAATACTTTTAGTAATACAGGACACATCTGCTTTCAGTGATAAGGCAGATTAACTCCTCTGAAAAACTGCTTGTTAAAAATCTACAAACCTAGATATGCTGGATAAACATGACCAACAGGTATTTAATTACATATCTGAGCTTTCAGGAAGCTAACGGAAATCACCAGGAGTCACACAGAATGAAGAGGAAGCTACGAATCAAGAGATATAATGAAGCTGAAACTATGCTCTTTGTCATTTGGGGAATTTTTTGCCTTCCTAGTATCCAAGACACTAGCACCTCCATAAATGGTTAAAGGAGAGGAAGATAAGTCCTTTGCTCCTAGCAAGGAGTGGAACAGAGAAAAGGCAAAGGAGGAACAAGGAAGACCCCAGATCAAGCCAAAATCTTCAACTTCAGTGAAAGGATGAACTAAACAAAGAAACAACCTCCTGTCAAGGTCCAATGATAAGCAAAATTACCTATCCTTGTTTGGGTTCTGGGAAGGAAATTTTAATATGGTTTCACAGAGATTTCACAAATTAACTTCTGCCCTCGGTTATGATATGAGTTCTTCCTTTTGCTACCTAGTCTGTAAAACTTCACTCCATAAAATTAAAGACATTCTCAGTTGGTCGTAATTTGGGCCATCTCACAGAAGTAAAATGTACTGCCTTTCTGGAAGAAAGTAACCTCAAAAAAGGACACACCAATTGTCCTTGTATAAAATTCCCTGAACTGCAGCTCCAAACAAGCAAAAGTAAAGGACAAATCTTACACCAAAGAATTGAGATATTAAATTATCAGGTAAAGATGATGAAATAAGTATGTGTAAAATGTTTAAAGAAATAAAATGACT
The DNA here is from genome assembly GCF_023091745.1 of Budorcas taxicolor. Lineage (NCBI taxonomy): Eukaryota > Metazoa > Chordata > Mammalia > Artiodactyla > Bovidae > Budorcas > Budorcas taxicolor. The sequence continues at coordinate 116,838,128 of NC_068935.1, read as the reverse complement.
GAGAACTTCCTAAAGATGCTTATCACATCTTGGAAACACAACATAAAAATATACAAAATAATATTCTATATTGTTTAGGGATATATAATGTGTGAATAAGAAAATTTAAAAAAATATATAAGCACTAAATTCAGGATAATGATACCTCTGTGAAGGAAGTAGAGATAGGGAGAAGACAGAGTAATGTAATCTCAGATAATATCTTGACAGGGCATAATTCATATTTTAGAACTAATATCAAAGGTCAGTAATATTTCCCTGTTAATCAGGCATAATTTTAAAAATATCTGTGATACACTTTTAGAATTGCATTCAGTTATTGGGATATTTAGATCATGGACAAAAATACATAAACTTTTCTAAAAGAGGAGTTTAGAATTGCAAAATGATTGTAGTTATCTTAAAATTTTTACAATTTCTTTCTCAGCTGATTGGACACAGTACTATTGTTACGAGTCTCAGGTGTCCAAGCAGTTACCATTCTCTCTCCCAGAACCCCAGTCCTCATGCACACCTTCATTTTAGGATCATTAATGACATACAGGTAGAAAAAGGTGGAAAAAATACAACTGAGTGTAGTAATAATGACCCGAGGTAAAATTTAAGGCAACCTAGAATTGGTTAGAATCTGGAAATTAAAATGGTTCTATTAGAGCTACTTTAATATTTCATGCATATTTGACTTGAAGATAGAAAACATTAAATAAGATTTACTGGGTGGCAGATTGGTTAATTTATCAGCTCATATTGGAACCAAGACTGTTAAACACAGCTACACAATAACATCATTTGGCAAAGTTTAAAGCATATGGATACCCATCCCTCGGCTCCAGAGAATCTGACTGGATTGGTTTAGGCTAGAGCCTAGGCAATGGTATTTGTTAAAAATTTCCCATATGACTCTAATCTGCAACTAAGAGTTGAGATCCACTTTCTTTGCGCAAAATAGCATGGACAAGGCATGTGTATCTCCATGAAAGCCTGAGGATGAAACTGCAGTTTCAGGATCAATATAGCACTCCTAGTGGTCACTGTCAACTGCTATGATTAGCCTGGAAATGGCCTGAAACCAGTTTCTTACCCCTGCCCGAGAACTACAGGAATGCTTTTAGATAGAGGTAAGAGAATTAGGAATATTGGAAGATTCTTATCCCTTTATATTCAAGACCCACACGTTCAGATATGAGTTTAAGCAGCCTTATTCCAGATCTATGCACATTCTGGAATTCAATATGGTTTGTAAAAAACTTTCTTAAAAAGATAATTTTCTGCTATGGAAAATAAAACTGTAAGGTTAAAAACTGGGATTGGAAACTGAGATTAAAAAGAGAACAAATGAAAACTATGATAATGTGTTCTACGTATGTGTATATGTGTGTTTACATCCCTAAATTAAATATTAATAATAAAAAATAAATTAATAAATAAATTAAATCCCAGTGCTACATACCAAAAATGAATAATTATCTACACTATAGATTGTGTGTCATTCTGAACCTAAAAAAATGATTGATTTCCTCAAAGTAGGGGTAATAGTGGAGGTGAAGAGATATATAGGCAGGAAAATTAAGGGAGAAGTGTTTGGCTTTGGGGAAAAAAATTCCCAGTTCCGAATAAGACTTTTCTCACAAATTTTATCTTTATAGAAATTAAAAGTAAATACAAAATTCCATAAAGTTTAATCCCAGTGTATATGAATTTGCTCAGTTGACAAAATGGAGCAAAAGGCCTAATGAATACAATGATATTGGACTATACAACAGAAATAAGTATAATAGAAGTTAATTTAGGTGAACATGAAAGCTCTTTAACTGACCAAATATAATCCTATGTTTATAGTTTTGCCAAAAAAGCAAAGTGAACATCATGGTATATATCTGGATCTATGTTGTGCAATTGTCCTCAGTCATGAAGTTGTGTCTGACTCTTTGTGATGCCACGGACTGTAGTCCGCCAGTCTCCTTTGTTCAGGGGATTCTCCAGGAAAGAATACTGGAATGGGTTGCCATTTCCTCCTCCAGGGGATCTTACCGACCCAGGGAATGAACCCACATCTGCATTGGCAGTGGATTCTTTACCACTGAGCCACCTGGGAAGATCCAGCCAGCAGTTGCATAAGACTATTTATATTAAACTTAATTAAAATTAAATACAATTTAAAACTCAGTTCATCATCATCATCACTAATCACTATTCCAGTGCTCAGTAGTCTCATGGAGCTCCTGAGTACTGTCTTGGACAGCTCGGATACAGGTCCTTTCCATCATCACAGACTGTCTATTGGATAGCACTAAATAATTCAAACCCTTTCCATAATAGCATTTAACATGCTATTCATTGTGTTATTTTAAATAAGTCAATTTATTTTTGGTGTTTATGATAATTGCCTAAGTTATTTTCTTCATTTGTATGTCTAGAATCACAATAAGTATTTTTCTGATACAAATGGTGTGAATATTAGACTAAAAGTAGACATTTTAATGTCAAATAGTTATTTCAATTTCAGAAGTCCTAGAAGTATGGTGTTTAAGAATCTAATTTTGACAGTAGTGTTGGAAACTTTTTTAAAAATTAAAATGTCTATTAGCTCCTGTTTTTTCTTTTCTCCCATTTCCAAGCCCCTTAGTAATTCTTACCAAATGCTTCACTCTTTGATGTCTAACATCTTTTAACAGATGAAGTTTATAGGCCTATTTTAATACTAGTTTCTGAGAGTGCATTCTCAAACAAATTAAATTCCTGTCCATAATAAAAATAATAACTTTATGTACTGAGTGATTATGATGTGACAGACATAACCATTGAATATGTACTATCCCATTTACTCTTCATGACATTGTAACTATTTTCCTTTACAAATGAGAAAAAATAGACTTAGGCTAAATAACTTACATGAGATCATACAGCATGACTCTGAATCTCCTGAATCTAACCATTTTGCTATATAAACACTTTTAAGACAGTTTTGCAATCTATCTATGAAATATAAGCATAAATTCATTGGTTCACTAAGTAAAGTATACCAATTACTACATTTAATTTCATCAGTTCGCTCAAATGATATTTACTGAGTGCCTACCTCACACTAGGTACTTACTAAACTCTGGATATACAGTTGTGAACAAAAGAGATGAAATCCCTGCCCTCATGGACCTGTAGAAACCAAAGTTTCAAAGGCAAAGAAACTTGATTAGATATGTTCAGTTATCTGCAAAAGAATCAAATAGAGAAATAGGTATTAGCTTCTGAGATCCACCAATGAGTTGCTAGGCTATTTTGTCAGTTGCAACAACCTTAGAGCATTTCATTATTCCACCACTCAGTCATGCATCAGCAGGGATGAGGATAGAATATGTATGCTATATGGAATGATGAGGACCTGGCATACTGTAATTATTTCAGAGCAAAGTGATTCAAAAATAAGATCACTGAAACCTTAGGTAAAAGAAACAAAATCAAGGACAAAAATCTCATCTGATATAAAAGTTAAAAGAAAACACAGGAACCAAAGATTTTAAAATTGCTTATAACTTCTTTTTAGAACTTTAGTTTTGTTCATCTAAATTGATCAAAGTTACTCTGAAGTGACAATGATATACATTTTTTATACATACTTCTAAAATAAGAAAATAGAGACACAATTAAGCTGGCATGAAGACTGAACACACGTTTATTTCAGGATGTAAAATTTTTCTAGGTGACCATAATCAAAGAATTTTAAACAGATAGACTTTAATTTTAGATAATTTGGGAAAGAAGCTAATCATTAGGAGTAATCATTTATTGCAAATATGCATTTCTCTAGTTTTAAGAACAACAAAAAACATATTCATATAATAGCTGCCAGAATAACTGAATCCTTTTGTCTACTTCAACACGGCAATTCCTGTTGGCTCATTTTGTTGTAAAATATTTTGTAAGTCATGGAAGCAAATCCAGGAAGAAGGCAAGAAATAACATGAAATGTATCACCTTGATTCATATATTTATAAACACTCCTCCTTAGGGAAATGCATTGCTGTAATAAAATACTTTGAAAGACATTACATCTGCAACAGGAATAATCCACAAATACAGTTACACATTTAGGTGGGAAAGACTGTGACATATACTGTAATCTTATATTTTTCTCATCAAATGAAGATCTAAATATTTATGAATGAGGATTTTTGTAGCATCTGCTAGTAAATGTGCACCCTAATACACTCTTATTCCTCAAAATCTGAAGAAAAATATTTTTAAAAGCCTTAGGTAACATTTCTGTAGAGTGAGATCAATTTATTGATACATTAGTGTATGAAGCAAAGTAATCATGCATTATGCAAAGAATTTAGCCACATTCTAAGAGACTTATGTCTCCTCTGGGTTTAGATATAAAAAATATGATTTTTTATAGTAGTCTGGAAATAAAATTTAAAAGAGTCAATCTTCATTTTAGTAGCTGGGCAGCAGTAATTTGCAGATATTCATTTGTTCCTAGAAGAATTTATTGATCACATATTTCAACTCAAACACAGCATGACATAATGTGATGAGCACAAAAATGCTGAGGCGTTGTCCCAATCTCCAAAAAACTTTTATTGAACAAAATAGATATAGATAAAAAGCACAGCCATGCAAATGCTATGGGAAGAAATTCTCTAAACTGTGTCATATATTATATAATTATTTTGTATGCATAATTATAAATATTATAAATATATAATTAATGTTATACAAAAGAAATCTAACTAGAATTAACAAACATGAAAAATCTTACCATCTTATTAAAAACAGTCCTAATAAAATGTTTCTTAGCAAAGAAAGCAATTTTTAAAATTTAAACATCTAGTTAATATTCTGGGTAACCTATTTGGTAACTGTATTTTTAAGTTATGATCATAATACAAATATATACGGTGCTTACATTTGTCAGATTCTTCAGGAATAACAATTCCCTAACCTTCGCTCTAGACAAAACTAACCTTCATGCACTCATATCCACCACTGAATTTTTTGCTTACAACTAGGAACACTTTTCTCTGAAGCAGCCTGAAATGAGTCATTGGCCAGTTAATCAGAAAAGTACAATACAGAAGAAATAACAACAACCAACGAAATAACTAACTAGATAAATAAAACCATATGTGTATATTTATAGGTATATATATAGTTTAAAATGTTCATTTAACTTAAATATCAATATATTTTAATTTACAACTCTTCATTTATGTAGTGCCAAGACTATTTCTTTGAGTTGGATTTTGTGAATATACATTCCATAGTCATATGCATCATCTACACATTTTAGTTTTAGCTGTTTTTTAACTAATAAGGTCAAAACCCAAAGACACTTAAGGAGCACTTTGTATAAAAAGTATTTCTAGAATATGATTTTTCCAATTTTTTACAAGTGTCCCTTTCACATATTTTAGCAGCTCACATGTTATCAAGTGTTAGCAAAAGAATCTGACTCAGTTTTTACAAACAATTTATTACAGAACTTGAAATTTTTGTTCATTTTGTTTATACTGAATTAGATTATACAATTAAAACAAGTAAAAATGGCATAACAAACTTGAAGGGATAAAGTATAACTGACTCTTTGATAAGCAAATAACATTCAAAGTTGTAGGAGAGAGCAGACATAGCCATGAGCATTCAGGGTGTCGAGAACATCTGCCGGTATGCATTACGGAGGTATTGAGGACAGTTATTCAATCCAGTGAATCAACACATAAAACTACTTAAGAGATTATTGTATAAAGTATATTATATATATATAAGCATTTTAAAAGCATTGGTTTTTAATCCTCATGACAACCTGAGAACTCTGTAAGACAGGCATCATTTTCTCATTTTTTACAAATGAAGAAACTGAGTCTCTGTGAGGTGCAATGTTTTACCTCAAGCTTTCCAGTTAATAAATACCAAAACTAAAACTGGAACCTTATTTAAACAGTGCTGTCTCCAATACTGCTTCTACTGTTCTATATAATGATTAATTAGAAATTCTTTAAGGACAAGACCTAGTCTTTTTCATTATAGCATCTCCTGTGTCCATATATGTATGTAGGCTTTAAACAGACAGACCCATGTAATAGATGTGTGGGAAACATCAACTTATTCAGACAGCGACTTGTTAAATTGATCCCTGGTCTAACAGAGGATAGTTTGGAGCAAAATAATTAGTTTTGTTTCCTGTTTTTTTTTAAAAATTCTCCTATTGCACACTTAAAATTTGTTAACAGGATTTTTTAGGGCTTCCCTTGTAGCTCAGTCAGTAAAGAATTTGTCTACAATACAGGAGACCCAGGTTCAAATCCTGGGTTGGGAAGATCCCCTGGAGAAGGGAAAGGCTACCCACTTCAGTATTCTGGCCTGGAGAATTCCATGGACTGTATAGTCCATGGGGTCACAAAGAGTCCGACACAACTGAGCGACTTTCACTTTCAAAGGTGCTAAGTGAAATAAACCAAACACAGAAAGACCAATAACTGCATGATTTCATGTATATTAAGCATCTAAACCAATCAAATTCATAAGATCATAGACTGGAATGCTGGTTACTAGGGCTTGGGGGAGGGGAGGGGAAAATGAGGAGCTGTTAACAAGGATAAAATTTCAGTTCTGTTTCTTGCTTTTTAAACGTGGAACATTGGATGGAGAATGTTATTTATTGATATTCTCTGCACTTATCTAAGATTTTGCTATTTTAAATTATCATTATAAGATTTATTGAGTTGCTACTTGTGTAACAAATCACCCCCAAAATCAATGGCTTCTTGCATGTAAAACAATCTTTCAGAAAATAAATTTGGTTTATATAATAAAAATGAAATAGTATACAATCTCATTATCTAAAAAAAAATGCTATTTCTGATATAACTTATTGACTTACTTTGATTTTTTTAATGGAAGCTCAGGTTCTGATTTAAGGATGGTGATCCATAGTTATGAAAGTTAGTCAATGTAAATTGTGCAAAAGCAATATAGTTTTTTAAAAGATCATTCTATTTGAAGGTATCTACTAATGTTAAATAGTAAAAAATAAATATATCACTAATTAACATTTAATTCTGTTGGGGATGACCCAAAGCAAATTGAACATGCAAAACTCAAGGATTTTTTTTATTTTTAACAAACAGTAGCCAACAAAATATTTTATATGAATAAGGGCGAGCTACTTTCCTTAAACAGTGTAACCAGCTTATTTTGAAGTCAAGCCTCAGAACAAGCTCTAGAAACATTTATTAGCAAAGAGGATAAAATGGTTCATATTACAGCTTATTTTGTAAGCTTAATGAAGTCTCAGCTGTCTGTCATTTTAGGAGCTTGAAACATTCCCCTTATAAGAAATACTGACTCAACACTGGGCAATATCCCAGAAGTAAGACATGGTTACTCTCATGGTCAGTATTAAGCAAATAGAATCTTTCTAAACCAAAGACAGAATACAGGATAGTTTACAAAGGTAGTCTTTGGCAATATCCCTAAGCGCAAACTTTGATGGATTTTTATGTCCTGTTTATTTAAGGGTGGGGAGCAGTTTTATACTATTTTAGCCAATTCATATAAGTTGAAAGCTTTTAGTTTCACTAATTACCATCCGTTTATAACAGGTGCCATGTGAATTTAAAAGCCAGCCACTAATTTAACCAATGAAAACCTACTTCTGACATGAAATACAGTGATTAGCAAAACATCTGGATATGATCAAAGACAAAGATAGCTAATGTGCTTGTAATCATTGCCTCTGAAGTGAGGAGTATGTCCTCTCTGAAAAAGTGATATCTGACTATCACTGGAGTGGAGATTCCTGGTTAGAATGCATAACTGTCAATGTGGGATTATTTTTAAGCAAATTACAATCATCAATAATTTTTTCTATTATTAGGAATTCAGTTTCTAAGAAATGAAAAATAAGAAGGAATAAAGGCAGAAAAAGTAAGCTCATTTACATTAACTTTTTTTTGCTTTTTATATAGTTATATTTTTAACATTGACCTAATGCATTCATTTACAATACTGTTGACTTAACAGTAATATTACTCTGTCTGGGACCAGCTGCATGATATTTGATGGGATACACTGAATGGAGTGGTGAGGGAGGAGGTAGCTGTTATCTAGTGAGCCTAATCATTGAAGTCATATTCTTCAGATTAATGGGCAATATATGTCTCTGCCACAGCCGTGATAATTTGACTTATTTGAACCACTACTCTTTTAATATTTGTTCAATTTTTATTTGGAGGATAAGTTGACTGGTTTGTGCAAGGGTCAGAAGAAGGGCAAATCTGCCTGTAAAAAAATACTCTGCCTATAAATACTCTGCCTATCAACTCACTAGCATCACTCAGATCATTGTTTACTAAGAGAGTACAACCAATAAACAACATGGTGATCTTCTCTTGTTACTTTTAAAAGTCCCTTATAGGACATGGAGAAAAAGGAACTCTTGTACACTGTTAGTGGAAATGTAAATTGATACAGCAAGAATGAGGGCTCCTTAAAAAATTAAAAATAGAACTACCCTATGATCAAGCAATCCCACTTCTGAATATACATTCAAAGGAAAGCAAATCACCAAAAGCAGTGATATCTGCACTCTCATGTTCATGGCAGCATTATTCACAATAACAAAGATATGGAAAAAAACTAAGATTCTGTCAAGAGATGAATGAATAAAAAAAAGTGACACACATACACAATGGAATATTATGTAGCCTTTAAATAAAAGGAAATCCTGCCATTTGTGACAATATGGATGAACCAAGGAACATTATGCTAAATGAAATGTCAAACACAGAAAGAGAAATACTGTATGACATAATCTCACTTATATATGGAATCAAAAAAAAAAAAAACAAGACAAAAACCAGTGGACTGGTAATCACAGCCTTTGTGATTACCAGACACTGAGGAGCTGGGGAAAAAGGGAGGGAGATCTTAATCAGAGGGCAAAAACTCTCAGTTGTAAGATGAGTAAGCTCTAGAGACATAACATATAGTATGGTGACTACAATTAATAATAATATATTGTACACTGGGAATTTGGTAAGACAATAGACGTTAAGTGCTCTCAGTACAGAAAAAAAATGGTAACTATATGAGGTGATGGATATGTTACTTAGCTTCATTGTGGTAACCATCTCACAATGTATATGTATATCAAAACATTACATTGTATGCCTTAAATACATATAATTTGTATTTATCAATCTTTCTTCAAAAAATAAAGATGTTAAAAAAATAAAATAAAATAAAGATGCTATGAAGTAGGATGAAAGAAAAGAAAAGCCTACTGTCCCCTTATGGCTATCTCACCCCAAGTGACTTGCTAAAATAAAATATGCCCTGTAATTCTATTCAGTATACTTGCAAAGAGGAGTTTTGGAAAATAAATTTTCTCCAATTTTTCACGTTTTTATTGACATTTTAGATTCTTTTTGTAATATATTTGCCTGCTGAGCACCTGTATGTCTAGCTTAACTCAGTTCATCTCACTCTCCATAATCATATATTTTGCATGTATGTGATTTTTTTAATCAATCATGGGGCATACAATAATAATAAAATACAGATACATACACATTTTTTCAGAAAGGAAATAACACATCTATAATACACTCAGATTTTAGTAGTTATTGAACATTCCTGGGAGTGTTATGAGGGTTTTGTTTTTAATTTAAAATACGACTTACCTGTAGCGGATTCATGTTGATGTATGGCAAAACCAATACAATATTATAAAGTAATTAACCTCCAATTAAAATAAACAAATTTATATTTTAAATTTTTTTTTAAAAAAGGAAAAAATCAATACTTGCTTTAAAAAATAAAATAAAATATGACTTTTTAAAGAAACATGGGCTTCCCTAATAACTCGGTTGGTAAAGAATCCGCCTGCAATGCAAGAAACTCCAGTTCAATTCCTGAGTCAGAAAGATCCGCTGGAGAAAGGATAGGCTACCCAACCCAGTATTCTTGGGCTTCCCTGGTGGCTCAGCTGGTAAAGAATCTGCCTGCAATGCAGGAGACCTGGGTTTGATCCCTGGGTTGGGAAGATCCCCTGGAGAAAGGAGAATGGCTACACACTCCAGTATTCTGGCCTGGAGAATTCCATGAACTGTATAGTCCATGGGGGTCGCAAAGAGCTGGACACTACTGAGCAGCTTGTAAGGTAAGGAAATGACGTTTTAAATGATTTGGCCTTTCTCCTGAGATTGCAGAAATGTTGTGTATGTCATGGGGTTGAAATTATTAACGTGCATAAATATTCCTTTTCTCCTTTTCTTTGAGGTACATGAGAGCATTCTGTTTCTCCACCCCTTGAAAGGAGGGGTAGCCATGTGACTATTTCAGTCAATGAGTCATAGGCAGAAGTGACATGTGTCACTTTGGGGCTTGAGCATTTAAGTGGTGATACAGGACCCTCCAGGACTGCTCCTTCTCTGACAGGACAGGGAGTGGAGCACATGTGAGCTGGGAGACCCCATCAATCTAGTCTCTAACTACCTACAATTAACATAGCTCCCCTACAGACCTGAGTGGTACCTTAGCGTATGAAAGAGATAAACCATTGTTGTTTCAAACTGAAGCTGAAAACACAAAAAAAGCAGCAAAAGCAATAACAAAAACAAAACCAGCATATACCCAAGTTGAACTACCCAGTACTTACCCTTTAATAAAAAACAGAAAAAACTTTTTTCTAGGTAGAGAGGAATCGCCTAGCTATGTAATATTATTTTAAAGATTATTTCCTGTAGCTGAAATAATTTCTCAATGAAATCAAAGTGGCTAAATGTTAGCAGAATGCTGGTTATTTCACACAGTAATAAACTAGCTCTATATATACACAGCAAGCTGTGGCAATTTAAAGGTTACATCTTCAGAGAAATGAGATAGTGCTAGAATATCAAAAGAAAATGACCACAAATGTTCAAGTCAGTTGTAGGGCACAATAACAGAATTATTATATATCTTCCTGCAGTTGTTTTAGCTGTACCGCACTGAGAACTAAATTAAAAGTAGTAGCTGAATTACAAAATTTCTTATCAAGATGTAGTATTAGCCACCAAAATGAATATTAAAATTTACATAGTTCACTTATCTTATACCTTTATTTTTACTGGTAAAAGTTATCCTTATTTGTCTGTGCTAAAAGGAATTATACAGAAATATGAAGTTTTATTCTTTTCCCTTAATACATATCATTAGAGAAACATAAATGTGATTTTAAGATCAAATGTTAATTACTGCTTAACACAATAAATTATTTTCTCTCTCTCCTACAACCTCCTTTGTGTCTCTATCTTTATACTTCAGAAGCTCTAGGATTCATCTACTCAGACTTCTGCCTTGTGCTCATTCATATCCGACTCTTTGAAACCCAGTGGACTGTAGTCTCTAGGCTTCTCTGTCCATGGGATTTCCCAGGCAAGAATACTGGACTGGGTTATCATTTCCTACTCCAGGGGACCTTTTCAACCCAAGATCGAACCTGTGTCTCCTGCATTGGCAGGTGGATTCTTTACCACTGAGCCACCTGGGAAGGCCAGTATCTACCCAGAATACTCTACCAACTTCTGCACCCTTGACTTTTAACTAGTGGAAGTTAATAAAGACCTAAGGAAAAATAAAAAGTGAGTGACTAATACAAATTCCACTCTGTATACTGCTCACTTCAAAACGCTATTATTATAATCTAAGAAGTTAAAATAATACTTTAACCTCTAAATTAAATGAATTTAAGAGAATACTGGGAGTACTATTTTCAAGAGATTATTTGAAATCAAATCTTTGAGCTGGTGTAAGAATAATTAAGAAATGGTTTTAGGTTCCAGAGCAATAGTTATCTATATACAAGTTATCAGTCGATTGGCTCCAATTATTTCTTCAGACATCTAAGAAAGACAAACCACAGACATAAAAAGCTCTTGCTCATTTGCATATTCATAATACCTCAGTGAATCACCAGGACTGGCAATGATGCTGCCTGAATATTAATGCAAAGCCAACAGCTGAGCTGAAGGGCAAAGCAATATATAGAAACAAACTACAATTTCCCTCCAGAATTCACAATTGAACTTCATGGTGGACAGCTTTCAAAAAACATTTTATTGTTATTATTATTATTTTATTCCTTATTACAAGATTTTTCCTCATATCTTGGAACGTCTAAGTCAGATCAGGGCAGGATTACAGTACATTTATTATTATTATTATTTTAATCCAAATTTGATCATGTAATCTTTTATACCATAAATCACAGACTACTCCAGCTTATATGCTAAACATCTATGCAGTATGCACCCCAAAAAGGAGACATCCAAGTCATACACTGCAACCAGCTGAAGGTCATTCTATTTTTATATGCTTTTAAACACTTCAAATATAGGAGCAGTTAAAAGTTCCTATAGTTAAGTGCTTTGCCTTCAAGTCTTCTCCCTGTTTTGCCCTTTAATTTCTTGTAAAAACCTCTGTCTCCTGACCCCACCTTTTGTCACAGCTCAAATGGATGTTTCTGCCTTGGCTTCTGCGGAGAGCCACAGCTTGAGGCTTCCGGAAGAAATGCTGCAATTACTTCCATGAGATGCAGCAGAATATTTGTGGAAGAGTATGTAGGAGGAAGATATGTATTTGAGGTTTGCATGTGTGATGTATTTGTAGCATCACCATTACATTTATACATCTGTGATCACAAGACTGTTTATTATAGGATTCTATTTTGCTTGGAGAAGTGGCAGATTAGACAAAACTCTCCCAAGCATTTGCATTTCCTTTTCCTGAAGAAGATGCTGTCTGCCAACAGTGGTTTCAGAAACAAACAGGAGTAGATAAAGCAGTATTTCTTTAAAAACAATCTCAGGTTTAGAAAACAGAGTTCTGCATCTTACTGATTATCATACCACTTTGCTTTATTTATTGTTATTGGGCTTCTATTTCAAATGATAGTAAATAATAACCATATCAATATCTAATAGATATTAATCCTATACTGTATCAATTTTTGCTGCATAACAAACTACCTCTAAAATCAGTTACTTAAAGCCATGAATTATTACTGCTTCTGTGCCTGGGGGTTGCTTGAGGTCTGGCTGATCTGGGGATAGCCTCAGCTTGACATTTCTGTTTCAGGCTTTGGCATCTGTATGGCCCTACTTCTCACTGTAGGTCTATGAGTTGTTGGGGGTGACTGGTCCATTTCTCAGTCCTCCTTAAACTTCTCTGCACAACAGGTGATAGTCTACTCATAGTGTTAGCAGAGGTACAAGGGTGCAAACAAAATATACAAGGCTTCAAGGCTTAGGATACTATCCAGAACACTCACTACCTCTTTAGTCTATTAGTCAAAGCCAAGCATCAGGAGAATATACATTATCTCTTTAGTGGAAGAGACTGAAAAGTCACATGCCTGAAAGAAGGGTGAAAATTTTGAACTGATAATGCAACATACTACACACACTATGGCCCTGGAGACTTTGTTAGCATATTATATGCATCATTTCATTTATCCTTCAATGTAGTCCCATATATTATTGTCATCATTTTACAAACAAGAAATTGATATTCAGAGAGGTTAAGTAACTTGTTTAGGACCATTCTGTCAGCAAGTGATAAAGCAATGACTGATGTCTAAGCAATTCTTAAATGCAATGCAATTTTTCTCAAATGTTCCATCCTGCTGCTGCTGCTGCTGCTAAGTCACTTCAGTCGTGTCCGACTCTGTGCGACCCCATAGACGGCAGCCCAACAGGCTCCTCTGTCCCTGAGATTCTCCAGGCATGAATACTGGAGTGGGTTGCCATTTCCTTCTCCAATGCATGGAAGTGAAAAGTCAAAGTGAAGTCGCTCAGTCGTGTCCAACTCTTAGCGACCCCATGGACTATAGCCTACCAGGCTCCTCCGTCCACGGGATTCTCCAGGCAAGAGCACTGGAGTGGGTTGCCACTGTCTTCTCCGATGTTCCATCCTACCTGTTTTCAAATCATATTTCTATATTTAGTACAGAGATTATAAAGATATGTGACATGGTGTTCAGTCATCAATATAATGAAAATGAGAATGGATTAGTTCAGTTCAGTCACTCAATTGTGTCTGACTCGTTGCAACCCCATGGACTGCAGCACACCAGGCTTCCCTGTCCGTCACCAACTCCCAGAGCCTACTCAAACTCATGTCCATTAGATGAAATGAATCTCATTGATATCTTCAGGACATTCCATCCAAATGCAGAAGAATATACCTTCTTCTCAAGTGCACATAGAACATTCTCCAGGATAGACTTCATCCTGAGTCATAAATCAAACCTCAGTAAATTTAAGAAAATTGAAATCATATCAAGTATCTTCTCTGACCACAATGCTATGAGACTAAGTATCAATTACCAGAAGAAAAAAAAACTGTAAGAAACACAAACACATGGAGATTAAACAACACATTTCTAAATAACCAACAGCTTACTGAAGACATCAAAAGGGAAATAAAAATTTTTTTAGAAACAAATGACAATGAAAACATGACTCAAAACCTATGGGATGCAGCAAAAGCAGTCCTAAGAGGAAAGTTTATAGCAATACAATACTACCTCAAGAAACAAGAAAAACATCGACTAGACAGTCTTACTTTACACCTAAAACAACTGGAAAAAGAACAAAAGAAACACCCCAAAATTAGTAGAAAGAAAGAAATCATAAAGATCCAAGCAGAAATAAATGAAAAAGAAATGAAAGAAACAACAGTAAAGATTAATACAACTAAAAGTGGTTCTTTGAGAAGATAAACAAAACTGACATTTAGCCAGACTCAGCAAGAAAAAAAGAGAGAAGAATCAAATCAACAAAACTAGAAATGAAAAAGGAGAGGTTACAACAGACAATGCAGGAATAGGAGTATAAGAGACTATTACAAACAACTATTTGGTAGTAAAATGGACAACCTGGAAGAAATGGACAGATTCTTAGAAAAGTTCAATTTTCCAAGACTGAACCAGGAAGAAATAGAAATTATGAACAACCCAATTACAAGCACTGAAATTGAAGCTGTGATCAAACATCTCCCAAAAAACAAAAGCCCAGGACCAGACGGATTCACAGGAGAATTCTATCAAACATTTAGAGACGAGCTAATGCCTATCTTTCTAAAACTCTTTTTAAAAACTGTAGAGGAAGGAACACTTCCAAGCTCATTCTACGAGGCCACCATCACCCTGATACCAAAACCAGACAAAGACAACACAAAAAAATAAAACTACAGGCCAAAAGCAGTGATGAACATAGATGCAAAAATCTTCAACAAAATTTTAGCAAACAGAATTCAGCAACACATCAAAAAGTTCATACACCATGATCAAGTTGGGTTTATTCCAGGAATGCAAGGATTCTTCAATATACGCAGATCAATCAATGTGATATACCAAATTAACAAATTGAAAGATGAAAACCATATGCTAATCTCAATAGATGCAGAAAAAGCCTTTGACAAAATTCAGCACCCATTTATGATTAAAACTCTTCAACAAATGATCATAGAAGGTATCTATCTTAACATAGTAAAAGCCATATATGATAAGCTTACAGCAAACATTATTCTCAATGGTGAGAGACTGAAGGCATTCTCCCTAAGATCAGGAACAAGACAAGGGTGTCCACTTTCCCCACTATTGTTCAACATAGTTCTGGAAGTCCTAACTACAGCAATCAGAGAAGAAAAAGAAATAAAAGGATTCCAGATCAGAAAAGAAGTAAAGCTCTCACTGTTTGCAAATGACATGATACTGTACACAGAAAGCCCCAAAGATAGTATCAGAAAATTACTAGAGCTTATCAGTGAATTTAGCAAAGTTGAAGGATACAAAATCAATACACAGGAATCACTTGCATTTATATATACTAACAATGAAAAATCAGAAAGAGCGATTAAGGAATCAACCCCATTCACCACTGCAACAAAAAGAATTAAATATCTAGGAATAAACTTACCTAAGGAGACAAAGGAATTGTACATAGAAAATTATAGGACATTAATCAAAGAAATCAAAGATGACATAAACAGATGGAGAGATATTCCATGTTCCTGGGCAGGAAGAATCAATATTGTGAAAATGACTATAGTACCAAATGCAATCTACAGATTCAATGTAATCCCTATCAAATTACCAATGTCATTTTTCACAGAACTAGAACAAAAAATTTCACAATCCATATGGAAACACAAAAGACCCTGAACAGCCAAAGCAGTCTTGATAAGGAAGAATGGAGCTGGAGGAATCAATCTTCCTGACTTCAGATTATACTACAAAGCTACAGTCATCAAAACAGTATGATACTGGCACAAAAACAGAAATATGGAACAAGATAGAAAGCCCAGAAATAAACCCATGCAACAAAAATATGGGTACCTTATTGTTGACAAAAGAGGCAATATACAATGGGGAAAAGACAGCCTCTTCAATAAATGGTGATAGGAAAACTGGACAGCTACATGTACAAGAATGAAATTAGAACACTGCCTAACACCATACACAAAGATAAACTCAAAATAGATTAAAGACCTAAATGTAAGACCAGAAACCATAAAACTCCTAGAAGAAAAAAACATAGGCAGAATACTCAAAGACATAAATCAAAGCAAGATCCTCTATGACCCACCTCCTAGAATAATGGAAATAAAAACAAAAGTAAACAAGCCAATTAACAGTGAAAAAAAATCTACGTCCTAGATCTAGAGATTTGTTAATAACCATTTCTCATATAATTGAGGAAAATATCAGTGACAAATGTTTCACTGATGATGTGGCAAGAGAGAGAAATACTCTGAAGGTCTTGTGTAAAAAACTACTTCCTTGGATGTCTCAGTTTTTATTACACTGTAATAAAATTGGTAAGGGTTTTTTTCTAGCTAAGGCGCAATTAAGACCAGTCACAGAAATGTTTTGATTATACCAGAAATATAATGAATGAATATTTCCAAATGCTGGTAACTCCAAAATCAACTGCAAGAAATATTTAGGACACTTGGAGCTCAATTTTATGACCCATTCTAGGGATTTTGACTATTACCATGCTAGGCCAAAGAGAGGTGCCAAAAGTGAAGAAAGGAGAGAGGAGGGGGAGAGGGGAGAGAAAGAGTTAATTTAACATGTTTCAGTATGTGACTCTGTAGGTAAGCAGGTGTATAAATAATTTTATAAGGAACTCTATGAATTACAAATTACCAGCCAGGGTCCAACTACCCACCAGGAAAAGTACTTCCTTTGAGGCAAATCACAATGGAGAAGGACACATCCAGGTATACATGCCCATTTACCACTTCTGATCTGGACAACTGGAAAACTCGCAGTAAGGGGGTTGAGGGAAGGTCCAGAGGAGCTCCTGTATCTAATTAGGGGACTCTTTCAGATTCATGACCTCACCTGGCTAACATCCACAGCCTCCTCAATGTACTCCTAACAGGGAAGGAAAAACCATGGTCTTTTCAAAAGCCTGAGATGAAACAGACAAAGAGAACAGAACAGAAACAATGCACATGGTGCTATTTTCAGATCAGGGGAATCAAGGGGTCCCAGATAATGGACCCAACTGGGACCACAGAAACAAAGGAGAAGTGGGTAGAAGACAGAGACTGACACATTATACAATTATGATCCTAAAAGGAATCCAGGCAGCAGGAAAGAAACCCGTCAAGTAAAATAAGATAAAGGAAATCAATCAGAGCCAACAGAAAACCCTTTGGCATTCCTAGAGCCTCAGGGGATGCCTCTGAATCTATGCTATGGATGACTGAGTCCTTGGTAGGAAAGGCAATCCTAAAGGTACTATTTCATTTCCCAAAGTGCCTCAACATTAGGCATAAACTTCAGAAACTGGAATTAGAACCAGATATCCCTACTTTTTACCTGATCAAGGTTGCCTAGCGAGTATTTAACAAACAAGATACAGAAGAAGAAAAGTCAGAGGATAAAAAGGCCCAGAGACCCACCTACCAGCTATTGCCCTCCACTGTCAACCAGTCAGTACAAGAATTTGGACTAACTGCCCATGGAGACTCTTGTCTCTGGCGGGTGGCCCCAAGCCTCATTGAGAGATAGCAAGCCAAGGAAACTGGGACCCAATCAGTGCACCATATGTAAACAAGAGGGACACTGGAAGAGAGAATGCCCGAAGGGAAATGGAAATTGCAGATCCCAGTCACTACCCTGGAAGGCAGACTATCCAAGTAGATAAAGGATGACAGGGCCTAAGCTGGCACTCCAACCGACCCCTGAGGAGCCCTGACTGACATTGGACAGAGTGGGGAAGCCTGCTGAATTCTTAATCAACACCAGTGCCACTTACTGAGTTCTGAACATGAGATCATGCAAACTCAGTCACAAGAATTTTAAAATTATGAGAATATCAGGGAAGAAAATTTTCTTCTGAGTGACAGGAGCCAACTGCGCTAAGCTGCTTCAATCATGTCCACCTCTTTGTGACCCTATGGACTGTGGCCCATCAGGCTCCTCTGTTCATGGGGTTCTCCAGGCAAGAATACTGGAGTGGATTGACATTTCCTCCCCCAGGGGATCTTCTCCACCCAGGGATCAAACCCGTATCTCTTATGTCTCCTGCATTGGCAGGCAGGTTCTTTACCAACAGTGCCACCTGAGAAGCCCTGACAGAACCCAAACATCCACTCAAAAAACCCTTGGAACAGTCCTGCCCCAAAAGTTCAAAAATGCCCCCATTATTTTGGGGGAAAATCTAGCTAAACACCTAGAAGATCTACATCTGGAGGAGGGAAACCCCCTCTAGTATGTAGAGGACATTTTGACCAACAGCTCTGCTTAGGAGGCCTCTGAAAAAATACCATAGCCACTCTAAACCTCCCAGCTGAAAAAGGATATTAGGTGTCCAAGAAAAATGCTCAAATATCACAAACTAGGATGAACTACTTAGGCTTCATCCTCACAGAAGGTCAAAGAAACCCACTCCAGGAAAGGAAAGAAGCCATTTGCAGCGTCACTCCTCCTAAAACTAGCTTATGGGTTTCCCAGGGATGGCTGAGTTTTTCCGCTTCTGGATCCCTAAATATGGTCTAACAGGCCATAGAATGTAAATATGAACTTGAATTGGTATATTGTATTACTGCAAGAGATTTGATTTTCAGCACAGTGCAAAGTTCTTTCAAAACATGTCTTTTTCCCCCTAATTCCATTTTGTTTTAAAGTACATTTTAAATGTAGTTTTCTCATTAGTAAAAGTTGTCTAATTGATAAAATTTTAATGCAAGGATAATGACCTTTTGAATGGAATTTAGAATGCAAAGGGGCCTTTCAAGAAGTGAAAAAGCAATTACTTCAGACCCCTGCCCTGGCCCTCCCAGATTCAGCCACTCAAACCAGAAGGACATATCCTAGAGAAGGCTGGCAGATTGATTTCACTGTCATGCTAAGCCCTGAGCAATTTCAGGTATCTCTTGGTGCTAGTAGACAAGTTTTCCAAAAGGACAGAAGCATTAAACTCAAGAAAACTGGATTAAGTTGCTTCCGATTGCCCTGTTCCACATGGGCTTCCCCAATGGCTCAGCAATAATTCGCCTGCAACGCATAGGAGACATGGGTTTAATCCCTGGGTTGAGAAGATTCCCTGGAGGAGAGCATGGCAACCCACTCCAGTATTCTTGCCTGAAGAATCCCGAGAACAGAGGAGGCTAGCGGGCTACAGTTCACGGGGTCGCAAAGAGTCAGACACAACTGAGCATGCGCAAATGCAGTTATCGCCAAAGTGAAAGTGAAGTCGCTCAGTCGTGTCCGACTCTTTGCGACCCCGTGGACTGTAGCCCGCCAGGCTCCTCTGCCCATGGGATTCTCCAGGCAAGAATACTGGAGCGGGTTGCCATTCACTTCTCCAGGGGCTCTTCCCAACCCAGGGATCGAACCCAGGTCTCCCGCATTGCAGGCAGACGCTTTAACCTCTGAGCCCCCAGGGAAGCCAAGGCAGAAGTTAAATCTAAAAACCCTCAAGATCCGCTCACTCCTAATGGGAACAGACCCCACTCGGTGATCCTAACCACCCATTCTGCCCTGAAGTTGCAGGGCTCACTCCGTGGGGATATCGTATTTGAGTGAGGAGGCCCCCAAGCCCCAACCTTTGGAGAAACAACCGGAGACAATGGATCCCACTGACTACTCTTGTGAACCTCTCTCTGACCTAAAACTTCTTTTCTGACAAATGGCAAAAAAAAAAAAAGTGACCCTAACCAGAGAGTGGTCTGTATACTGGCCAAAACATCGTATCATGTTGCTCTTACTTCAGTTTTTGGCCTGACTGAAGAAAGTACAGGCAAGCTACCGGGAAGAGCAACCTGACAGACAGAAGACAGCCAGCCTCACCTTGCCGAACAAATGAGGAACGGGGTCACATAGACCCTCTCGAGCCTCGCTGCTTTCTACCTTTCCCAGGTCCCTTAACAACCATTATTCTTTTATTGGTATATGGGCTGTGTATCTTAAAGTTGTCTGGGGCCCTTTGTCTCCAAAAGGTTAGACAAACGGAGGTCGCTCAGGGTTATGAACAACTGGGGCTGAGCCTGACAGAACTGAGGGCGGCGGGAGAAGTTCTGCTCCTCTACCCACAGTCAGGACGACTGCCACATGCAGCAAAGAGCAGTGACACAAGATGAACCCCACCAAAGCCCCTCAGTGCTCTTCGAGCATCGGGAGCAGCAAAAAAGGCAGAGAAGGGGGTTTCACAGGCATAACCCGCTGTGGCTCCTAAGGAAAAAAAAGTAGGAATCTGGCTCCTCAGGAAAAAAAAAGTGGGAATCTGGGTGATAAGCTGTAACCTTAGTCTAGTTTTACTTGCCTGTAGAGGGCTGTATGCAAAGGTCTTGAGCCTACAGTGTCGGATTAGAGCTTCCAGAACAGAACCGCAGCTCAGACAACCTTCGCTCAAACCGCCTCACAGCGATTCAAGATGGCGCCAGGGGCAGCCAGGAGCCAGGTACAGAATCTGGCCGTCTGGAACGTGAGCAGCACACGTATGACTGCACCAGCCTCGCGAGAGTTGGCATTCCACCCCCCCTCCCCCACGCCCCCCACAGTGAGATCCCTATAATGCAGCTCTGCCCCCTACCTATCAAGGAGACCGTGTAGCTCACAGCTCTCCTTCCTTTAATCAAAGAACAAAACTGTCCTTTGCTTCTGAATTGAACCTTGTCTCAGTCTGTTGGCAAGAGTGACACTGGGCAGGAGGACCCCTGTTGAGACCTGACTCAGAAGGGTTGGTAATACTTCCATACTTGCCTGTGATGATCCAAGGCTTCTAGTATCCAGTAACAATTACATTTTATTCTTGCCCTTCACTTCCAATTATAGTATTGTTGTGGGTGGAGACTCTATTTTACTAAATTGAGATCCCAATGTCAAAAGTACATTATCCATATAAAACACATTCAAATATTTGTTGGAGGAATATTAGCAAATAGCAGATGAAAATAATTCTGATCACCTCAAGCTTCAGGCCATAAAACAGGATAATGGCAGATATAGCAGATAATGGCAATCTACCAACAGATCACAGTGGTATACCATAGAGTGAAAACAGTGCAATGAAAGCAATTATAGCAACAATAAGAACAAAAACTCACTTAAGGTAGGGATTCTCTGAAAATACAATTAAGATTCTCTGAAAATACTATTAAGAAAAAAAACACGTGCATTATGTTTTCAAAATAAGTGAACAGTAAAAATTAATGATATTCACCTTCATTAATAATTTTATATTTTACTATGATTTGACTCAATGTGTCCTTTTAAAACAAATATTAAATTTGTGAATGTTTACAAAAGCATTCAGTAAAAATATAATTTTCTCTTAAGGTATATGAAATCTATGTAAAGTCTCTAAGATTACAGACAATAAGAATAAATACTGTATTTAATAAGAAACCTCAGAGAAAACTGGAACTTTTGTTTTACAAATCTTTTTTCTGGAATGACTAGCACTGTATTTGAATACATTTGGTTACTTTAAGAGACAATGATTACTTTATAAAATAGTAAAAAGAAGTAGCTACTTAAACTTACAAGTAAACAGCCTTCATGATTTTAGGGCATATCTATACAATTAACAGATATCATATTTTTGCTTGGATGGAAAATATGCTATAGTGTAAAAATGTCAACATAGTCTAAATAATTTAGATCTTTCTAACAGACAAACCTTGCCAGTAACACAGCACATTTGTTTTGTTCAGTACTATATTGTGGAATATGCTATATAAGCAATTGAAAGATTATAGTCTTTTTTTAAAATTCTGGTTTAAAAGATAATTTTGTTTTCTATGCTTCTATAATGTAAGGCAAAAATCCTACACAATTTGTAATAAAATGACTTTCAGCATGTACCATCTTTATCCCTATAGTATATTTATGGTTTAAACTAATGATATTTTAAAAAGAATACAACTCCAGTGCTATTTCTCTTCATTGTAACATAATACCCACACAGGAGACAAAAAGGGCCAGTTGGTTTCAACAATAAACACTATAGCTTGTCCTCTATACCAGTGCTTCTCAAACTTTACTGTACGTATGAACTTACTGCAGAAAACTGTTAAAACACAGATTCTGATTCAGTAACTCTGGGAAAGGCCAAACATTCTGAATTTCTAATCAGCTTCCTGATGATACTTTCAGGTACTGCTGTCCAAGGGCTACACGTTGAATAGCCACCATTTATGATGAAAATTTGGTCCATGATGAGGGGTGGTGGGGAAAAGAGGGGAGTTAAAGGAAAGATACAAGGCGACAGATAAAAAGTGTTGTAACTACCCTGTGACAGGTGTAGACACTAATTTAGTGACGTTTGTTCTGTGCATAGTTCTGTTTTTGTGTTTTTTTTTTTAATGATTTGATTATTAGGACTAAGTAAAAGAATACTTTCTTATCTGGTAAGCAACTAGGTTAAGTTGTACATGAGATGCACTGAGTGAATGGGTAAACCACCTGTTTTTGTAACTTCAAAATAAATAAATTCACTAGGCAAAAAAAAGCAGAAACAAAGATAATTTATAGGAAAAAAAAATAAGCCTAACAGTAGTTTCAAAAGTCTGTTTTATAACATCAAGGAGAGTCAGACAGGGAAGGACACAGTACTAGACAGTGTATGCACAGCAGTGAGAGAGCTAAGACAAAATGCAAGTCAGAAAATCTAGTTCAGCTTGAGCAAATCAAATTCTGACAGATTTAATATTTTGC
Organism: Budorcas taxicolor; assembly: GCF_023091745.1. Lineage (NCBI taxonomy): Eukaryota > Metazoa > Chordata > Mammalia > Artiodactyla > Bovidae > Budorcas > Budorcas taxicolor. Next base: position 116,814,907 of record NC_068935.1, on the reverse strand, counting down.
TAGTAAGTAGTTGTTTGGGATTACTGTTTTATTTTTAAAATACTGAATAACAATGGAGATTATAAACGAGAATATTTGCTTGTTGAAATACTTCAATCATTTTTATTATTCTGCGAGCATTTTATGTTATGAAAGAGAATTCCCAGGAATTTTTTTTTCCTTAAATAATCATTCAGTTCAGTTCAGTTCAGTTCAGTCGCTCTGTCGTGTCCGACTCTTTGCGACCCCATGAATCGCAGCACGCTAGGCCTCCCTGTCCATCACCAACTCCAGGAGTTCACTCAGACTCACATCCATCGAGTCCGTGATGCCATCCAGCCATCTCATCCTCTGTCGTCCCCTTCTCCTCCTGCCCCCAATCCCTCCCAGCATCAGTCTTTTCCAATGACTCAGCTCTTCACATGAGGTGGCCAAAGTACTGGAGTTTCAGCTTTAGCATCATTCCTTCCAAAGAACACCCAGGGCTGATCTCCTTCAGAATGGACTGGTTGGATCTCCTTGCAGTCCAAGGGACTCTCAAGAGTCTTCTCCAACACCACAGTTCAAAAGCATCAATTCTTCGGCACTCAGCTTTCTTCACAGTCCAACTCTCACATCCATACATGACCACTGGAAAAACCATAGCATTGACTAGACGGACCTTTGTTGGCAAAGTAATGTCTCTGCTTTTGAATATGCTATCTAGGTTGGTCATAACTTTCCTTCCAGGGAGTAAGCGTCTTTTAATTTCATGGCTGCAATCACCATCTGCGGTGATTTTGGAGCCCCAAGTCTGACACTGTTTCCACTGTTTCCCCATCTAGTTCCCATGAAGTGATGGGACCAGATGCCATGATCTTAGTTTTCTGAATGTTGAGCTTTAAGCCAACTTTTTCACTCTCCTCTTTCACTTTCATCAAGACGCTTTTTAGTTCCTCTTCACTTTCTGCCAAACCTATTAATTTGTCAAACTTCACTTCAAATATTCCTATTTGATTATTTTACATATAGAAGAATCAGACGTCTATGGCATGAATTAGTGCTAAAATGTATAAACTGAATTGATTGAAATCATGATGTCCTCTCACTAAAAATAATGGATTTGCAAGGCATATCTTATCAGCCTGGAGTGCTCCTTCTTAAGGTGATAGCTGTGGCTCTGAAAGGTTTCAAGATAAAGAATTGGTTCCAGTCATTAAAGCTGCTTCCCAAGCCGAGAAAAAGGCCAACACCCATGTAATCAGTCATTGCATTTTTACCAATTTAAAAATCACAAGATTACTGGACATTAGGAAAAAAATCCCTATTTAGAACAAATAACCTCCAAGAAATACTATCATAAGAAAAAAATACTAGGGCAATCCTGGATATGTCCTGCCAGCTAACATATAGGATACTTCCTGTTGTCACTTTGGTTTTCCAAAAGATGAAGATATGCATGAAAGTGGCTTATTAGGAAGTCTTTTCAGTTGAAAATCAAACAAGCAAATAAATAATGGGAAAAAAAAAGGTCAGTGAATAGAAAGTTGTGGGGTAGAGAAAAACAAAGGGCTAAAAAACAAAAATAATAAAGTTAATATATCAAGTAATGTCCCACAGAGGGTAACTTTGAATTAATGTCAAAGTTACCATTCTCTGGACACAGCGTAGATCACACATACAGTTGTGTCAACCAGAGAGCAAAGAAGCTGGCGTATTTATATCCCTGTAATCAGCCGACCAGCCTTCAGTAGTTAAGCACTGAGCCATGGGGATCATAAATTACCAGGAACTTCTGGTTCTCTCTGTTCAGGTAAATCAGTTCTACAGCCTGTGGGGAGTTTGTGGACAATGCAGGTGCTGGCAGATAGGAGTGAAAGCTTACTGGGAACCCAAGTACACACATATAGTAAAGGGGCCCCAATGGGGTATGAGCAGAACACAGAACAGGCTTCCCTTTCCAATTATACAAGACTGTCAGAGAAATGCTTATTTTTTAAAAATAATATCTATGTTGCCTCAATCACAAAAAGAGTGACATTGTCAAACAATAATGGAAAACTATGCAGATGCCAGGCTGGATGAAGCACAAGCTGGGATCAAGATTGCTGGGAGAAATATCAATAACCTCAGATAGCAGATGATACCACTCTATGGCAGAAAGTAAAGAACAAAAAAGCCTCTTGATCAAAGTGAAAGAAGAGAGTGAAAAATTTGGCTTAAAACTCAACGTTCGAAAACCGAAGATCATGGCATCTGGTCCCATCACTTCATGGCAAATAAATGGGGAAACAATGGAAATAGTAAGAGACTTTATTTGGGGGGGGGGGGGTTCAAAATCACTACAGATGGTGATTGCAGCCATGAAATTAAAAGATGTTTGCTCCTTGGAAGAAAAGCTATGACCAACCTAGACAGCATAATAAAAAAGCAGAGACGTTACTTTGCAGACAAAGGTCCGTCTAGTCAAAGCTATGGTCTTTCCAGTAGTCATATATGGATGTGAGAGTTGGACTATAAAGAAAACTGAGTGCCGAAGAATTTATGCTTTTGAACTGTGGTGTTGGAGAAGACTCTTGCGAGTCCCTTGGACTGTAAGGAGATCCAACCAGTCAATCTTAAAGGAAATCAGTCCTGACTATTCACTAAAGTGACTGATGTTGAAGTTGAAACTGCAATACTTTGGCCATCTGATGTGAAGAACTGACTCATTTGAAAAGACCCTGATGCTGGGAAAGAATGAAGGTGGGGGGAGAAGGGGATGACAGAAGATAAGATGGTTGGATGGTATCACTGACTTGATAGACATGAGTTTAAGCAAGCTTGGTATTTGGTGACGGACAGGGAAGACTGGCATGCTGCAGTCTATGGGGTCGCAAAGAGTAGGACATGACTGAGCAACTGAACTGAACTGATTCACGTTTGCCAAATTAATAAAGGGACATTTTTCAGTTACAGGACAGTAACATCTACAGTTACTCTTTAATGTGACTTTGCTGATCTACAGAGCTTTCTGTTAACACGTTATCCCTGGTCTTGGCCCTTCCCATCCCAAAAGTTATCAGTGCCTCTGTGTAAAATCTCTTTCAAAGAAGAGCTTCATTCACAGCACTTTACTATTTATTTTTTTTCTTGGAGAATGATTATTTAATTACTCAGAGTTGCTTAGTCTAAACCACCTACCCAATGTTTCTAAAAAGAAACCTGGAAGCAAGCTTCTGTAGTCTTGATTCTGTAACTCTTCCATCTCTGTTTCATAGTGGATTTTTAATTTTTGTTTCATTTGCTGGTACCATACTTCTTGAGGTTATTTTTGTCTAATGCTTTTTAAAATCTTCTCTAATATTTTGGATTGTTTCTAAATTTCTTGGCTTAGTCAGGAGTTTGATTTCAAGTAAGAAGCACAAAACTGAAACCCATTTTACACTTAAGTGGACTTTGTTGGCTGGAATCTGAGGAGGGTAGAGTTGGAGGCTGGCCTGTGAGCACTGGAATGAGTAAGAGAAATGCTACTGGGCTTTCCCTTCTAACTCTGCCTGTCTCCATGTGGCAAATTATTGTCTCAAAACAATATCTCCACATGAAGTAGGATGTCACTGCAGGCTCTTCTGAGCTTACAGTATTTTAGTTCTGTGACTGGTACTGAAAGAATTGGTTTATCTTTCACAGTACCAGTTTGAAGAATATCAAGGGAGAGAATCCACATGGCCCAGCTTGGATCATGTGCCCATCCTTTAGATCAAGTACACCGGGGAGGGTGGTATGAGGTTCTGAGGTTGGCTCAATGTGAGTCATGTTCTTAGGCACAAGTCCAGAGGATTCTGCTGTATTATCATAACCTCAGACATGGTCACCTGTCAAACTAACCCAGGCAGTCATACTAATTTGTGTCTACCACAATAACACAAGGAGATCCGACCAGTCCATCCTAAAGGAGATCAGTCCTGAATATTAATTGGAAGGACTGATGTTGAAGCTGAAACTCCAATATTTTGGCTACCTGATGTGAAGAACTGACTCATTGGAAAAGACTCTGATGTTGGGAAAGATTGAAGGTGGGAGGAGAAGGGGATGACAGAGGATGAGATGATTGGATGGCATCACCGATTCGATGGACATGAGTTTGAGTAAACTCCAGGAGTTGGTGATGAACAGGGAGGCCTGGCGGGCTGCAGTCCATGGAGTCACAGAGTCAAATACGACTGAGCAACTGAACTGAACTGAACTGAACCGAACCACAATAACCACAATAAAAACTCCACTATTTGATTACTTCTGAATACATCACTATACTCTTACAACTGTTAAACAAATAAAACCCTTCTAATTCTAATAATTTCTATTTTTTCACCTAAGTTATCTTCATCCTGCCTCAAACATTGCTATGAGTTTCCCATTTACTTACTAAATCATAAGTAACATTAAGTAACACTGCATGACTCTTTAGTAAGAATAGTCTATGAGAAATTTCCAAGATGCTTCAGAGTTTAGGCTTCTCTTCTCTCCTATACTCCAAATTTGCATCCTAAAAGGGGGTAACACTCATGAATAGACAAAAAAAAAATCCATTTCTAAACATAATGAACATTTTTATTTATTCAGCATCTATTCCATCTTATCCTGCTAACAGTTTCCTTCTTATCCTGATAACAGTTTCCATTGGGTAAGAACTTGCTTTCAATGATATCCACCCAGAGGAAATTTAAGACCCAGAGATATGAGTTCCTGAAAAACTGTATCTGGTCTTTGAATTTTCTTGAGACTACACATTCCTATTTGCTAAGGCTAATTTTGGCTGTTTTCTGTCACTTTCAGCTGAAATAATTCTGACTGAAATATATAATCACTCAGTCATATTAATATATTTAGGGAACATCATTTTCAAAATAAGTCATTAAGTTCACTGAAATCTAAAAGCATGTCAGTTTTTAAAACAATGAACCCAAAATGAAGTATATGAAGTACTGAATTTTACATACCATACTAAAAGAGGTTTAATTTCATAAACAGACTATCTTAATATAGAACCAAAATCTTCAAAATTAAACTAATTCTCTACAAAAAAAAATGAAATTATGCATGCTATGTTAGAAATTGACATGACTTAGACAAAAGCATTTTATCAAAATAATTTCAACATGTATAAAGATTCCATATCAAACAGACTAATTGCTTTTGGTTGAATTGATGTGAAATAATCCATTAATATTATTAGTGTGAAGTATTCTTTGAGAGCTCTCATTTGTGCAATTCAGCTTATCTAAAAGTAGTCACGGAACTAAGGTATCGCAAAGCGTGGCGGCTGGGTTATTTGGGTTATCACTTTTGAACGCTGCATTGGCTGGTGTTTCTAGCCTATCCTAATTAATTATTCAGTGACATTCACATCAGTTTCTATGACTTTTCATCAGTTAAAATACAACATCTGCCAAGCAAACCACTCAAGAAGATGAAGAACACTACATTTTCTCAAACATTCTCAACATTATGTTGGAGCAATTTCATTAAATCTGAGACTTTCATTTTTAAGAAACTTCAAGTTTTCACAGCTACTGCCTATTTGTAGCTTCACACAAAGGGGAGAGTACTACAATGCATTACAATAGGGGAGCCTAGGAAGGATAAATGGATTGAGTACTACCGCCAGTTAATCACTTTGAGAAAATGGCCTTCACCAATAGCAGGAATAAATGCAGTTGGCAAGTTAGTTGTGACTAACGCAGCCTGAAGTCTTGAGGCCAAGACAACTACAGGGTAAACCTTTATATTTGATAAATAAAATCCCTCAATTTCAGATAAAGTGTAATTCATGGTTATTTCCTCAAAATCTCTCACGTTGCCTTTTCATGCGTCAAATTTGGATTTCCAGTTGGAGCGATAAGAAAAAAAGAAGTCTCTGCATATTATTTGAATTAATTACAAAGCTAGCAACTGCTTCTATCCTATTTTAGGTTGAAGAGAGATGCAATTTCTCCTCAGGACATCATGACTTAAATATATAATTCAGGCCTATCAGAGTCCCACAAGCCCCTGAGTTTTGGGTAACTACATCTTTTCTCCTCCACAGATACACAGTCACATATGTACACACACCACTCCTAAAGTGTGGCAGCTAAAAATTATCTCCATATATATCAGTTATATTTTTATGATTATAATTTATTTTCTTTTAAAGTGCTAAAGTATCCAAAGATCAACCTAAACTTTACATAAAACTTGAGAGTAGGAGTAATCTTAGCAATCATAATAATAACAACAACAACAACAATAATTAATCTTAATGACTCTTTTCTATATGTCAAATATTTTGAGCCATTTTATATTACATTATTAGCATATACCAAGCATTTTTCTAAATCCTTCACATGTAATTAACTCATTTATTTTTCATAACAACCCTTCAAGAGTTATAATACTCCTCTATGTGTAGTCCCGTTTCTTGGATAAGGTGGCTCAGGCACAGTGTTTAAATGTCCTTCCCAAGACTGCAAAACTAGCAGGTAGAAGACTCTAACTATTAAACCAGGCAGTCTGCACCTGGAGACAAAACGCCAAATAAACCGTCTAACTCACAAAGTTCCATACTTTTCCAAACATGGATGATCATTAGAATCAAATCACTTATATTTTTTTTTAGTGAATTAGGATAACATAATAGTTAAAAGCATGGACACTGTCAGATATGTACTTTCTCACTCAAGTACGTTGTATGACATTTGGCAAGTTAAACTTTGTGCCTCGGTTTAGCAATTCAATTTTCTGTAAAACTGGAACGCAAATGTATCATTATGTAAGAGATTAATTACATCTCAAAGAAAATAATATATGCATTTCTGTGCATATGTTTGTGTGTTTAGGTAACATCACATTCCCAAGCATTTATTATTTTCAATAAATGGCATTTATTTATTTTCCCTCTCTGCATATTTCCAGGAAGAATGTAAGCCAAATTAGCCAAAAATATTAATGATACGGGTTTTCTATCCATAGAAAAAATTAGGAAGAGTGGAATACTAGGGCTTAAAGCAGGGAACAAAAGCTGGAAAAATAGAATATATCACCTCTGCTAAACGAAGCACAGATAAGAGAGCCCTGCAGTAGCACCTCTGAAGAAATGATGGAAGTGCATACAGTGACCTCCTTATGTTCAGCTTCAGAGAGTCTTGCAGCCATCATGCAACAATGACACCAGGAAAGAACATCCCTATTTGCCTTACTGTTCATCACTCCCAGTGCTTTGACATGGGCAGAATTTAAGGAATCTGAGGGAGGAGTAGAGATGCTAGGCTGTAGACAGGTGAAAGATTTATCTACAAACTGAGATGGAAGAATTGAGCAATATTTTGAACTAGCTGCTTTCAATTACAGAACTGAAGGTTTTTTTTTTTACTTTTTTTTTTTAATCGGGGTACAGCTGATTAACAATGTTGTGATAGTTTCAGGTGAACAAGGGAGAGACTCAGCCATACAGATACATGTATCCATTCTCCCCCAAACCCCCACTCCCATCCAAGCTGACAGGTAACACTGAGCAGAGTTCCATGTGCCACACAATAGGTTCTTGTTGGTTATCCATTTTAAACACAGCAGTGTATACATGACCATCCCAAACTGCCTAAGTATCTCCTTCTGAGGGTTTGTTTTTTACTTAGAGTAACCAGAGGACTTTATGACTTAGGAGCTGACAAATCAAGGGGCTTGCCCTTTTAAACAACCTTCACCAAACAGGTTGACAGGTACTGAAGAAGACTAACATGGGATTGCCTTTATGAATATTCCATGTGATTCTGTCTTGTTCCAAGTACTACATATACATATATATATTGCCATTTAAAATCAAAGTCTCAAAGTGTAGAATTTAAGACCTTGATCTGAAAAGCTGTAATATTTTAGTAAATGTAATGGTAAGATTTAGAAGACATAGAAGATCTTAGAATATCCAAAACACTCTCCAAAATCCCACTATGCAACTTTTGTGGAGGGAAGTAGTTCTCAATCACTTGGTGGAAGACACTAACAAGTTCCTTTTATCCCTTATTGTTACTTGCCTGGGTACCAACATCCAAATTCAAAGATGGTCTGGTAGGGGGATATAGTTAAGTGCAAAGCAAAAAGAGTTAAAAGAAGTAGTCAAACAATCTGACAAATAATCATGGAAACAAACTGTGAAAAGACTAGACCAAGGTGTAATGGATCTTTAGATCTTTGGTGGTGTTAAGACATTCAGTCATGTCTGACTCTTTGCGACCCTCTGGCCATGAAATTCTCCAGGCAAGAATACTGGAGTGGGTTGCCATTTCCTTCTCCAGGGGGTCTTCCCGGCCCAGGGATCAAACCCAGGTCTCCTGTATTACAGGCAGATTCTTTACCATCTGAGCCACCAGAGAAGCACTTTAGATCTTTAGATCAGACTGGTTATTTTACATGTATCAATTTAGTAAAGGTTATGCATCCAATTTGCTAGTTCAGCAGATGGCGGAAGCTTTAACAGTTATCTGGTTGACTAATGCAAACTTGGATGTGATTATGTTAAGCACTTTGAATGACAATAATACTGTGTAGAAAGCAGTCAGATCCTCTGAGGAATAGGAATGCAGTGTGATACTCACACCATGTGACCCATAAATTCACTCTCACCCCAGAATCTTGTTTCACCAAGGTACTGAGGAAGATGTAAATAATGACAACACACAAATATTTAAAGAGCACTTTATTGGCTTCCCTGGGTTGGAAAGATCCCCTGGAGAAGAAAATGGCAACCCACTCCAGTACTCTTGCCTAGAAAATTCCATGGATGGAGGAGCCTGGTGGGCTACAGTCCACGGAGTCCCAAAGAGTCGGACATGACTGAGCGACTTCACCTTCACTTTCACTTTTATCGACTTTAGGCCAAGAATGCTGGTAGGATAAAATGCAATTTAATTGGCTTCCTAATCTCTATGGGATCAAAAGTCTGCAGAATGCAGTTAACCCCAGAAATGAAGTGGACATAGTTAACACAAGTTAACATCAAAGGATGCCCTGACTTGCAAAGATCTCTGGCTATGCCTAATTAATCCTAAGCTACCTTGTTGTTGTTGTGTACTTACTAGGTCGTGCCCAACTCTTTGTAATCCCGTTGACTGTAGGCTGCCAGGCTCTTATCTGTGGGGTTCTCCAGGCAAAAATACTGGAGTGGGTTTCCATTTCCTACTCTAGGGGATCTTACTGACCCAGGGATCGAACCCATGTCTCCTGATTGTCAAGTGGATTCTTTACCACTGAACCACCTGGGAAGCACCCATAAGATACCTTAAGTATGACTTAATTCATATAATGAAATGAAGAGCAAAATGAAATAAAACTTTAGACCTGCCTTAAGGCAACATGGAAGAGAGTGAAAGTTCATCACCCCATTTCCAATCTCGAGTCAGTTCCCAAGCCCAGAGGAGTCTGCAACACTACTGAGGTCACTCATAACACCAAAAGTGAGCAAATATGAATACTCTGTATCTCTTTCTAGGCTTCCCAAATAGACTTATACTGATTAGCCTGACTCACTAAATGCTGAGAAAGTGAATTCAAATATTACAGGTATGACTGTAAAAGGTACTGATTGACACTAATTTTTGAAGATACAAATGTCATGATAGTCTCAACTAGGAATTTTCATTGGTCAGATTTCAAAGGAAATTTCAATGTAAGTCTGTATGGTCTGATATATGCTTGTGTGTATGTGTGTGTGTGTGTGTGTGTGTGTGTGTGTGTACTCAGTCACTCAGTCGTGTCTGTCTCTTTGCAACCCCATGGACTGTAGCCAAGCAGGCTCCTCTGTCCATGGGGTTTCCCAGGCAAGAATACTGGAGTGGGCTGCCATTTCCTTCTCCAGGGGATCTTCCTGACCCAGGGTTCCAACCAGCATCTTCGGCATTGCAGGCATATTCTTTACTGCTAGGCCACCAGGGAATCCCGGTCTGATATATAAGTATATATAAATATTTGTGTATGTGGGTATGTATGCATTAATGCACACCTACTTATAAAATAACAGGATCTTAACATGGACGCTTTGTCACCTTAGGAAGTTTCAAGGAGAAGTCTTTTTTTTTAACATTTATTTATTTTTGGATGCCCTGGGTCTTTGTTGCTTTGTGCAAGCTTTTCTCTAGTTGCAGTGAGCTCCTCTCTAGTTGTGGTGCAGTGGCTTCTCATTGCAATGGCTTCTCCTGTTGCAGAGCCCAGACTCTAGGACCCCTGGGCTTCAGTAGTTATGGCACATGGGCTCAGTAGGTGCCGCTCTCAGGCTCCAGAGCGCAGGGTTAGTTGACCTGCAGCATGTAGGCTCTTCCCAGATCAAGGATTGAACCAGTGTCCCTTGCATTGCAAGGTGGATTCTTTACTACTGGACCACCAGGGAAACCCCAAGGAGAAGTCTTTGAATTTTCTATTCCTTGCCTAAGTAGTGAATAAAACATCGCTGGGGGAGTGGCAAAGACTGGAACCACCACGAAAGAATCAAAAGAAACAAGAGTGGTAATTGTCAACACTTCATTTTGGTCAGCACAGAATGGTTATGGGGCTTAGAGAAGGATAGTAGATTACCATAACGTTAATGAGGCAGTGACTCCAACTGCAGCTGCTGTGTTTCCTTTACTAGAGTAAGTCTGTGTAGTTCTTGACATTCAGCATTCATCTACTGATTTTGTTAATGCATTTTCCTCCATTTCAACAAATCGAGACAATTAGAAATAGTTTGCATTCATCCTGGGACAAGTTTGCCTAGACTCCCTCTCTTTTTCAGCTCACCTTGGAATTTTTTCTTGTCTTAATTTCCTGGCTTAAATAAAATGTCCCTTTCCTTTGGGAAAAAGAAAGGTGAGCCAACCACCCTACAAACGAAAGGGGACATAGTTTGTTAGATTTTCTTAAAGATGGAATAGAACTATATAACTGGGGACAAGGATGTGCTTATGGATAATTTTTAAAGTTCTGTTGAACTTGAAATTATGGTATTCAGTTCTGCAAACATGATTGATCCCTAAATATACTAGATGTTGGGGATACAAATATGAATAAGGCAATGCTAGACCCTTATCAGAAAAAGGAGCTTGAATTCTAGTGATTCCATAGAGACATAAATCAATTCATATTTTCATCCCATAAGCACTGAGTGTTTACTCTGTGTTAGGAGCTATTCTATCTGTTAGATAGCCAGTTTTGAAAAAATAGACATGGTGATTATTTCCTGAGACTTAATGGGTAAGGTAGATTTTAATTAAAAAATAATAAAATTCAGAAATACTTCTATAGTATGATGTTAGGAAAAAGAGAAATGCATTAATGAAAGCTTATGAAAAGACATTTAACCTGATCTTAGAGGTAAAGAAGAGCTAGTTAGAGTGAGTGTCCTATTTAGAGTGGGATCCTAGTTAGAGTGAGTATCATTCACAATATAACCCAGGTAGGGGATCCATTAAAAACCCAAGGAAGCTCAGTACGATGGGAGATCAGAGAAAGAGATAGCTTTGTGAGAGATGAAGTTTAGGAAGTGGAGGCCAGATCATGCAGGGCTTTGCCAGCCATAGTAAGAATTATGCTCATTATCCTAACAATATTAAACCACTGAATATTTTTCAGCAGATGGGTGACATGATTATGATATGAATTTTCTGACTGCATTGTAGAGCAGTGTTTTTAAGGAGGTCAGGTAAGAATGGATGTGAGTAAACCAGTAGGAAGCTATTGTAGTAATCAAAATGATAATAAAAATTCTTTCTAGGGAAATGGTGATCAGGATAGAAATAAATAAGTGGGTTTAAGAAATATTTCAGAGTTGAAACTGAAAAGACGATACAAAAGATGAAGAAGAGGATTATATTAAGAGTGACTTCTTATTTTATGGTTTGTATACCTGTCTGCTTGGCAATGCTGTTCTCCAAGGGAACACTAATGAAAGATCATACTTGGGGAAAAAACAAAACATTTTATGTATTTTATTTATTTGTAGGAGTCTATGTCACATTCAAATGTAAAGGGAAATATGTCAAAGTGTATGCATCAAAAAATCAAACAGAATTATTTGTATGATTCAGCTATTCCACTCCTGTGTATACATACTACAGAACTGAAAGCAGAAACATCTGCCTTCAAAGAAAAGATATTTGAACAGTAGAACAGATATGTGAACACCAACATTCATAGTAGCATTATTCACAACAGCTAAAAAATTGAAACAACACAAATGTCTGTCAATGGGTAATATAGTATGTATATGTAGTATCATTCAACCTTAAAAATGAATTAAATTCTAATACATTCATACAATATGGATGAACTTTGAAAATACCATACTAAGTGAAATAAGACAGATGTGAAACAACAAATATTGTATGATTCCACTTATATGAAGTACCTAGAATAGGCAAATTCAAAGAAATCAGAAGCAAAATGGTGGTTGCCAGGCACTGAAGGGAGTATTTATTGTTTAATGGGTATGGAGTTTCAGTTTGGGAAAATGAAAAAGTTCGGAAGATGGATAATGGTGATGGGATTGCTACTATATTATACGCTTTAGAATAATAGAGTAAATTTTATGTCATGCATATTTTGCCACAACTTTTAAAAAGTATATAGATCTAAAGCTTAGAGTTCTAGGCTAGAGATGGAAATGAAGGAATCACTGAGGTATGTATAAGAACTGAAGCCATGTAAAATTGCCTCATTTGAATGTAACATGGAAGAAAAGAGAGTATATTAACTATACCTGATAAACTCATGTATTTATTATATACAGAGGAAGGTTGGTCTTCAAAAGGGATGGAGAAGGGCTGAGACAAATTTGACAGAACGAAAGAGAATAATATCAGAGAAGTTAGGAGAAAGAATTTTTCTAGGAGCCTGTGATCAACACTGTTTCAACATTATTTGAATCCCTTTGGGTAAAAGGATTCCATTTCTCACTTATCTTAGAGGTTACTCCTGGGGCTGTAATGCTGTAAGAGCTCATTTTTGCTGTAAGGCAGAGCTCTCTATAATTCTAATTTGAGCCACGCCTCCCCCCCCCCACCCCCGCTAGTTAATTTGTCATAGGGACCTGACCTGCCTCTTGAGAAATCTGTATGCAGGTCAGGAAGCAACAGTTAGAACTGGACATGGAACAACAGACTGGTTCCAAATAGGAAAAGGAGTATGTCAAGGCTGTATATTGTCACCTTGCTTATTTAACTTCCATGCAGAGTACATCATGAGAAACGCTGGACTGGAATAAACACAAGCTGGAGTCAAGATTGCCGGGAGAAATCTCAAGAACCTCAGATATGCAGATGACACCACCCTTATGGCAGAAAGTGAAGAGGAATTAAAAAGCCTCTTGATGAAAGTGAAAGAGGAGAGTGAAAAAGTTGGCTTAAAGCTCAACATTCAGAAAACTAAGATCATGGCATCTGGTCCCATCACTTCATGGGAAATAGATGGGGAAACAGTGGAAACAGTGTCAGACTTTATTTTGGGGCCTCCAAAATCACTGCAGATGGTGACTGCAGCCATGAAATTAAAAGACGCTTACTCCTTGGAAGGAAAGTTATGACCAACCTAGATAGCATATTCAAAAGCAGAGACATTACTTTGCCGACTAAGGTCTGTCTAGTCAAGGCTATGGTTTTTCCTGTGGTCATGTATGGATGTGAGAGTTGGACTGTGAAGAAGGCTGAGCGCCGAAGAATCGATGCTTTTGAACTGTGGTGTTGGAGAAGACTCTTGAGAGTCCCTTGGACTGCAAGGAGATCCAACCAGTCCATTCTGAAGGAGATCAACCCTGGGATTTCTTTGGAAGGAATGATGCTAAAGCTGAAACTCCAGTACTTTGGCCACCTCATGCGAAGAGTTGACTCATTGGAAAAGACTCTGATGCTGGGAGGGATTGGGGGCAGGAGGAGAAGGGGATGACAGAGGATGAGATGGCTGGATGGCATCACGGACTCAATGGACGTGAGTCTGAGTGAACTCCTGGAGTTGGTGATGGACAGGGAGGCCTGGCGTGCTGCAATTCACAGGGTCGCAAAGAGTCAGACACGACTGAGAGACTGAACTGAACTGAACTGAGGGAATTCCCCATCAAGCCACAGATGTGGTTTGAAGGAGAAGTAATTTGGAAGGAGTAAGGCACTCTGGAAGTATGAGTTAGCTACTTATGCAAATTACTTATGCTTTTGGAATTTGCTCAGGTTGTCCAGGTAACATTTTACTTGATATTTAAGAGCTTCTGAGTATCCCAGACTTTATGGCTAGGCACAACACATGTATCCACTTTATGACGGTGGCTAGGATCAGGTATTCCCATGGATTCCTGGGCCAGGAGTTCAGTTTCTGGGAAGTGATCCACAGGCTTTTATCAAGAACAAAAAAAGCTGGTAAAGCAGGCATAATTTTGCCCTCAAAGTCTTGGATCTTCCTACATACTTCTGCCTCCAATAAGTCAAGCAACAGGGCATATGCTATTTTTTCAGGGCCAGTTGACCAAGTCACTCATTCTGTACCTCGGGCCAGCTAGAAAGTCTTTGCTTGGGGCCCCACTAAAACTGGCAGACTTTTGCTTTATCCAGTAAAGAATTGTGGTATATTTCCCAAATATCTCTACAGGTCACCCAAGCATGTTTAGTGGTATGGACATCAAGATGTATAAACATATTCTATGTTTTGTACAAATCACCAAGACTCTAAAAAGCTTCCTAAGTAGCAAAACCGACCCCTGTCAATCTTTGGCACCACACTCAGGCATTTAAGACACTGTTTGCCTTCTTCTTCTTAGATTCTATTGCAAGAAGTCATGACTATAGAGGTTCATCACAATCGTGAGTTAGGGTCTCTAGGGACTAAACAGTGGCAGAGAGTCTAGCAGTGGGTATAATTCTCTGGCAAGACTGTGAAAGGTCGCTGATGCCCAGAAAAATCCCCAAATAATAAAACCATTCTACAATGCATGTGGTTGAGTTAGGAAAAATAAACTTCACAAAACACATCAACCACTGTCAACAGTCATACAGCGTCCTAATAACAGTGTTAAACTAAACAGGAGTATGAATGTGTATGAGGAAAACCACAACATTGATAAAATTACTTTCTTTTGCATAAAGTTAGAGGTAAATAATGAAAAAAAATCTCAGTTATATTCACTGATTCTTAGCCTTTCTTTTTAACACTCTTTTCCTACACATCACAGGCTATCCACTCCCTTCTCTATTTTTTCTTTTTTGGCCCATCCAATTCCTAGTGCCCAATTCCTCTCGGAAACAGGAAAGTATCAATATTCAAGGGTTAAGAGTAGTTGAGCAATTGGTTGATTGACCTCCTTCCTCAGCCAAGAATTGGGACTCTAATGCTTTCAATTGTAAAGTGAAAAGCTGTGTCCTATAATGAAAGAACGCCAGGCACTGCCAAATGAGAGAAAATAGATTCTGAGCTGTTGATACATTTGCAAACTCTTTTATCTATGAAAATAAACTTGATCTAGTTTTAGGTGTTTGAATAGCTGGAATCAGAATTTTATATATGCATTCTCCTTGTTCATCTAGAAACACAACTCGGGGAGGTGAGGTTAGTAACGGATGGGTTTGCTGAAAGTTAGACCCAAGATACTGTTAGAGGAGAAGCAAAAGTTTCTCTAACCAAAGTTTTTACCCAAAGATCTGGTCTGGTAAAGATCAGATCTGATCTGGTCTGGTCTGGTCTTAGAAGTAAATATATGCAGTAGTTGTGGTTAGTACCCTTGAGTTGCCCTAATGGAGGAGCCACTGTATTCAGCAGTGAATAAAGGAATACTTTGGGTAAATCTGAATGGGAGTGACATAGCTGTTTACAGCAAGGAAGAAATACACACAAAGGCACGTACATGCACACACACACATTCATACACACGTCAGTCAGCAAAAGCAGTGAGTCAGTATAGACCTTGCAATAGAGGTAAGAGTAGAAAGAGGATAGAGTGATGGTGAAAGTAGATATGGTAAGTAGGAGTAGAGAAAGGGAACAGTCCTTGCATAATGTATCTCTAGACTGTGAAACACTAGGTGTCTTCTCCTGAATGGGTGACAAGACAAACAGGTCATTAGAGCTGCAGCACCCTGAACTGTATCATGTTCCTTGGGAGGTCCATTCTAAAATTAAATCCCATTAGTCCAGCCATATCTCAAGGGATTAATAGTCCCATGTGGCTAGTGACTACCATAGAGGCATAATTCTAGAACCTCCAGGTTATCAATTACCTCAGTAAAATTAGGAATTCATCTGTTAGAGTCTTTTAATAAATATTTTTGGTTTAAAAAAAGTAAATCCCATTAACTAAAGCAAACTGAAGCCCAAAATTTTTTTCAGTACACTGATTTCAATCAGATCAATCATTTACTCTACAAACTTTCATCATGTAAAAATATATTAGTCAATAGCAATTCATTTTATTAAAGCAAGCTGTATATTTACCTTATGTGATTGGATTAAAATTATATAGTCATAGCTGAAATAGTATATCAAAATTCTTTGAATACTTTGTTATTGAAATATTTTTCAATAGCAAACAAAATGTGGACAAAGAAAGTCCACATTTTAAGCCTTTACTCTGAATCTTTCTTGACCCTAGGTTTCTTATCTGTAAGATAAGTGGTCTAAACTACATGATTGCTCAAATACAACATACTTTCTAATCTGAAGCTCCCAGAGTCTACTCTTGTACAACAAAATTAATTTTTTTATACAGCTAACATCTTGTAGAAGTTTAGAAATTATTTCTGGTCATAAAATAACCAGAACAAAAACCATAATAACATTAAAAAATATTTAAGTAAGACTTATCACACACTTATAAATGTTTTATTAAAGCCAAATTGCTGGTATATTTAGTAAATGCATTTTAAGAACTATCTCTGAATACAGGCATTTTCTACAAAATTAGAGAAGCAAAAGAACAGCAGTGAAAAGGATATATGAGAAAGCAGAATACAAAAATTTGTTTTAAGGACTGTCCAATAAAGATGGATTACTGCCTTCTACTTTAGAGTAACTTATTTTGTAGGAGCTTTAAATCTTGACAGTTTTTTCTGCCTTTATTTAATGAGTAAACACCTTATATTTGCCAATAAAGTTAATTTATATAATGTTATTATATTGTTTATAATAGCGATTGAATTTCCATATGACAAAAGATTATGGGTCATTGTGATTCAGGTCAACTTAAGTTCACAATGTTGGCAAAATGAGTATTTTTATATGTTGTTGAAGCCTCCAAGGGTCTTCCAGGAGTCCTTTATTTAAAGGAAGAAGACTGTATTTCTCAAGAAAAAAATCCTGTAAAGTTTTATGTACTTTATATTGACTCTTTGTCTTCCTGACATATTTAATAGTTCCTGTTAAAGCCACAAGATATTGAATGAGTGGTTTTGAGTTGGGTCACTGCTCTATTTGAATAAACCTTTAAAGCTTCAGTCTTCAGAAACTGGCATCTATTACAATGAGACCCATTTCACATGTAAAATATAACAGTTGTCTGAAGATGAGACTTCTTTGCAACTAACATCTTAAAATTGGAGTAATTAGTAGCTGATGATTGAGTTCTTCTGTAATATTTTTTCCTACTATTTATAAACATTGCTTACCAAGATTTTGATTTTATATTGGAAACCTTTCTTTTTGCGACAGGTAAGAAAAGGAAAAGTAATTGGCATTATCTGTGTTGATTTGCCAGTGGCAGGTGCTGAGAACTTCAAATGACCTTTCCGCTTTCAGTCCCTCTTCTCCACCACTGTGCTCCAGATCATTCATTCAACACGCATTAAGTGGTGTGGAGCAACTGTGGGATTCGAAACCTCTAGCCAACCAATTTGAAAGAGTGAACAGCATTTGTTCACTATGACTTTAGTTCAATTTCAGTTTCTACAACCATCAGCATATGCAGCAGCAACAAAACTCTCCCAAGAGCCAGCTTATAGACACCCTGTACCTGTTAATGTTCCTGCTCCAATAAGATGCCCTCAAATCCCTTTTTACCATTTAGTTTTGCACCATCTTTCCTTTTCCCTTCCAAACCTCAACACCAGTACACAACTCTTTTGTCCTTAAACTCCTGAAGCTGATTTTGCCCATGGGTACAAAGATTTTGAAGCCTCTGGGAGTTAATGTGCCCACCCTCAAGGTGGCCCGAAACCAATGACTGAACAGTGGAATGGTATGAAAGTGCAGCTTCCTTGCCTGAGATAAGGGAAAATCTCCAGAATTCCTCAGCAGGATCAGGCTAAAGCTACCATATGGGGCACTTCCATCCTAGATCGGACCTTTCCTTGGTTTCCACCATCTCTTACAGGATACCCCTGGGAGCACTTCCTTAAGCTATTTAAACATACATCCTCATTTCAGGGTCTATGTGTACCTTAGGACACACCTACAGTAGAGACTTCACAGTCTTGCCAAAATATCTAAGAATACCAAGAGTTGTTCTTTGGCTTCTTTGCATGACTTTTTTTATGGAATACCTGATCCATAACAGATACTGAGAGAGATTAAAAAAAAAAAAAAGACAATGGCATTATCTCTACTGCATAGACCTAATGATCTCTGGGACCAAAAGAGAAGTGATAGCAAATGTGACCACAGGTAGGCTCTGCATGGCTGTCACTAGGAAACAAAGGGGGAAGTAGCATAGGAAGGAGAGCAGTTTTCTGGGCATCAGAACCACAGAATCTCATCATCTGATACAAACCAGACACTTCCAGTGGTTGAAAGCCAACATCTTTAACATCAGAAAAGGCTAAAGAAGAATTTTCCACATATTAAAGCTCAATAAATGGTTGCAGACTTGGATTGCAAAGACTGGCATATGCCCATTTAAAGTAGGCCTCAAAATGGCAAAAACGAGTGAAGTGCACAGGTGGACAATAAAAATAAAGGTTAGACACTAGTCCAGAGACTGGTAGCAAATAAAATCCCCCTAAGGGCAGAGACATAAATATGCTACATGCAGGACATTCAGAATTTAATAGCAAATCCTATTATATTAGGTGAAACTATGCATCATTAATGTAAGTCAAAAATGGTTAAAAAAAAGAAATCAATTTCTTATGATTCCACTGAATATTATACCTTTGATATGAAATTAAATATATAGAATCGTATAGGTCATCTCATCTAAGATCTTACACTTGACTCTATAGCCTTTCTTTCAGCATTTTAGTGATACAAAGCTCACTAACTCATGAGATTAGTGACCATTTGCAGGCCATTCAATTATAAACATAATTTTCATCTGATAATCCTACTTACAGTATTGGGAGGTAACAACTGGATTCCTCTTAAATATTCTCTTCTTAAACTACAAACTCATGCTTACTTTAACGTTCTTTATATAATGCGACCCTTTTGATGACTCTTCTCTGCAATCACTGTAACTGATTAGTTTTAGAACAGAATGTAATATACCATCAGCACTGTGTACTGAGCTTACACGAGGTGGTATTTATTTTCTCTGAACTACGGAGGGCATTATAAAGAAACTTCACGCTTTGCAAATGATCCCTCATGAATAAATCATGAACAATTTTTGTTTTCCAATTTCTACCTGAAAACAATATGTAAAAAATAATCTAGTTGAGAAAAATAAAGTGACCAGATAAAGTTTGGTATTGCCCCTACCATTTCTAAGTAAAGAGAACACCAGGGACAGACCACACCAAGAATATATGTCAAGAGTTTGACAGTAATTTGGGGTGAAGACATAAATAATCTGTGGGTGACAAGACTTTGTCTGACAGTACAATTTCATTCCATGACTATATTAAATAAATATATAAGAAATAAAATATAATTACCAAATTTGTTGACCTTATCCTCATTGTTAGAATAAAATGTACTTAGGGGGGGAAACCTTGTTCAAAAATAAATAAAATCGAATGAATTTTAAAAAAGCAGATATTCTTAACCTCAAAGTAAAATAGCAAGAGAAAAATAACTAGGTACAACTACTAAAAATATCTTTAAATCAAAAAGATAACAAAGAGTCATCTCCAAACTATATCAGCAATATAATGATAAGAATGAATTCACGTAAGTCAGAAACATGTTAAAAATACAATGATATTAAAGCATTCAGAAATCACTCCTCCTTTATAAAGGTATGGCTTTAGTTCCTAGTCAAAACTCTTATTAGAGGATTACATTTGCTTTGAGTCTCTGTATCAATAAAGGATATAAAGAAATTGAAGTGTATGATAAAGAATGTTTTAAAATACTGAAAGGGAGATATCTAGTTGTATTAAAATGCCTAACAAAGTTTTTGCATAATCAGAAAATTGAATAAAAAGAATTAAGTGTTGTTTTTGACTGGAATATTGTTTTGTCCGCAGAGGATCAAATAAAAGGAAATAGGATCATATGAAATAAAGAAAAGATCTCAGTCATACATGAACTGATAAAGACCAGAGTGGGCTCATCATGATGAGGTTTAAAAAAGATTTTTCAGCAATTACAGTTATAAATACTAGAACTACAAGGTAACATACGACCACCTGATCTTTCTTGTTTTTTCAGACCAAGAAATACAGACACAGAAAATTAAATTGTTTATAAATCACCTCAGAAAGTTAGTGGCAAAGTTAGGACTGGCGCTCACAGTTCTCAAGTTCTAGGCCAGGTCTGTGGCCTTGGATAAGCTACTTAAAAGTTTTGTGCATTATCTTCTTTTGTTTTACTTTTCATTTGTACATTGGAAATAATGCATAACTCAAAAGGACAACTATGAGTATAAAATAAACATTTGGAGACCATTTAGTATGATGACCATCAAGAATAATGGCTCAAAAAGCAGTAGGTTTTTTTCGTTGTTGTTGTATTGTTATTATCGCCTCATGCTTTTTCTTCTTAAAAAAAACTGTCTAACAATAAAAAAGGATAATCTAGAACAATCTTTTATGAACCATCTTCTATGCAAAAGTTCAGGTCAGAATTCTTTAAAATTTTAAATGTGTATAATATTTCCCACAGGGGACAGTGTATAGTCTTAAATTATACCAATGAAAAAATTGCCATTAAAATAATAATGTTTGATGAGTAGCCACATGGAGGATATTTTCTCATTTTCATTTGTTATTTGTTTAAAAAGACAAGTTCCTCTCTTTAAAACCACACTCAAGGTAGGTTTTATTACGACCTCTAACTCCAGGAGTTGGTGATGGACAGGGAGACCTGGCGTGCTGCAATTCATGGGGTCGCAAAGAGTCGGACATGACTGAGCGACTAAACTGAACTGAACTGAACCATATAGACGAATAAACCCAAATCTCCAAGAGGTGAATTATCTTACTAAAGTTCTTTCTGATGTGTTCAGTTTATCCCTGGTATCTAAGGCCCCATGCTGATGATCAGAAAGGATATGGGAAAACACACTGTTTCACTGTATTCTAAACTATCACCCCCTTTTATGAGCACAATTTGGCCATATCTATCAAATTTAAAATCACATATACTTTGCTTTAACAATTTTTCTAAGAATTCATCTAATGACTGTACCCAAAATGCATACATAATAAATGTATTCACATATGCACATAAAGATATATTTACAAGAATATGCTGGCACAATATAGTCTTTATGACCAACAACTGAAAGATAATTACATAAATTAGTGTTACCTGTGCAGTGGATTGCCATGTAACCATTAAGAAGAATGGAATGCAAAATATGGGCTGACATGGTACAATATAAGTGATTCATTTGTTAGGACATTCAGCAAATATTTAAGCTCTTACTAAGTTCCAGGCACTAGTGATGTAGCCATGAACAAGACCAAGTCCTTGTTTTTATGAATTTTTACAATACACTGGGAAAAGCAAGTGCTACAAGTAGAAACAAATATACAATGTATGTCATATAATGTAATGCAGTGATAAATGACACAAAGAAAAACTTAAAAATAGAAGCCAAAATTATATATTGCTCAGTGAAAATAAACAGAGTGATTTGATCATTATAGTCCTATCTGTGTAAAAGTAAAGAGGATATACATATACAAACTACATATATGTATATATGCATGAGATATTCTGGAGTGAGATGCATAAGACACTGCTGATAGTGCATACTTTTGGAGAGAGGCTGAGGGACTAAATTATGACAGAAAAAGTTATTAAAATAGTAATGTTATTAAATTATAATTTTCTGTAGCATAAATTTCTACATATGATTTTTTTAAGTTACATGCATATATTATTTTCCAAATAATAAAACAAGATAGATTAGAAGAGGCCAGGAGCTTGGATGCAATAGAATGGTCATCACTGGTCTGAATATTCTTCCAGATTGCAAGCTCAAATGTCATCCAGTAACATAAATGTGTGAATGACACTCGTAACAAATGTATGGGGCATTATAGAGCACGTGATGATCTGAAGAATGCATGACTTGACTGTGCCTGTGCCATGTGCTCAATCATATTTGACTCTCTGCCACCAGTAGCTCACCAGGCTCTGTCCATGGGGTTATCCAAGGCAAGAATACTGGAGCGAATTGCCATTTCCTCCTCCAGGGAGTCTTTCTGGATCAAACCCACCTCTATTGTGTCTCCTGTATTGCAGGCGGATTCTTTACCCTCTGAGCCACCAAGGAAGCCTGCATGACTTGACTATAGACATTTTAAATTATTTTTTCAGACAAATAAATTTAGAAATGTGGAAAGAGATAGATTTTTTTTAAATTCTCTGTCTTCGTCTTGCTAGAATTGTCAGTGTATTTGGCAGTCTTGCCCACCTAGGTCCACCCATCAGAGCTTTGTAAGGCAATCTTACTGGCACATAAATAACATCAAATTGTTCACAATTAAAAGAAAAAATATATCCTTTTACTATAAGCACAGTAAAATGCCAGGTTGTTACAATGGCTTACTAAGTCCTCTATGATCTTGCCCTGTCCACCTCTCTTTTCTCATTTTTGTAAATTCTGCTTTTCATCGGCTATCACGCAACAAACTGAATTTTGCTTCTCTTTTGAACCTACACATTTAGTAATTTCTCTGTTATGAACTATTTACAGCGCAACAGAATTTTAAAAAGTCATCCTATTTAGCAGAACTAATATCCTTAAAATATAACTACTTTGAAGTTTTTCTTGACTTAGATGGAAACTACAAATTAAGATCATGTCTATTAATATTCCCATGTGTCATCAAGTACCACTGAAATAAGCATTTTTTAAATGAAGGACAAAAACGCGTTTCTCTGTGCCAAGCATTTTTTATTTCTTTGCACATTTACCTCAAACTTCTTTAGATATATGCACATTTATCATTCCATCAGAATGACATTTAATATATTAAGGGAAAAAAGCTAACAAAATGTCACATTTAAGATCCAAATCAAATTGTAGCAATTCATTAACTTTATGAATCTAACAAGGTTATAGCTGTTCATAAAGTATCTGATTTTATACTATACCTTACTTTTACATTAAATAGATGCTGTGGGGTTTTGTTTTTTTCTTTTTTTGCTTTATTTCTGGAAAGTTGTTTTAAGAGAAATAGGGGTATGATATTCCTGGTTTCCTAAGTCACTTATAGAATGAATTTAAATTCATGTCAGGAAAGAAAGAAAAAAAAAAAAAAAACAGATACAATTGCAATTCATTAAGGAAAAAATAAAGTTTTAAATTTGTATATAAATCATTAATATATGTCAAGACAAGAGTAAACATTTACCAGAACAGAAAGATACACATGATAGAAATATAAAAAATGAATAAACAATGATAGTTAATCTTCATTGAGACTTTGATTTCTGTTTCTTCATCCTGTTTTCATTATATGTATAAATGGTATTAAGATATTGGGCAATAGGATATTCAAGGAATTTGTACAAAATACACTTACAAGTACTATTATGTTTATTCTATAAATAAGGAATGTCTCAGAAAGCTGTGTCTTTAAATTGTCAAAACTTTCACACCAACAAATGGCACAGATTGAATTCACATGCAGATTATCAAAATCTAAAAGTCCTGCTATTTTGTGAGCAGAATCAACAAGGGTAGATAGTAAGAGAAAGTGAAATACTCTTTTTAGATATGAAAACTAGGAGATTAAGATATAAAACTGTTATTAGTGGATGTTATTATTTAACAGGAGGCTTCCTGTGTGCTGTTTTGGATCCGTCAGGAATCCTCTGTTTCTATATTCAGGAATTAAGAGGAGAGGCAAGCCTTTCCTGGGGCTGAGGGATCCAGGCATTTCCTTCGTTAGTTTTTCAATACGATGATAAGTACCCTCTTCCTTCTTGTGAACCATACAGTAAAAGTGATAGTTACAACTTTCTCTCTCTCTTTAATATGGATCGCCTATGTTTTGTAACCCTGGAATTTTAATCTTCATCTTTGCTGAGAATAACTACGGTATATATGCCCACGCCATGTTGATTAAAACACCTTTGCTCCATCAGAGCTTTGGTCCCCGTGTCTGTCTTTCTCTTTCTTTCTCTCTCTCAGGCTATTTCTTTGGAGCGCAGAGGCCCTCTGAGTTCACTTTCCTGCCCGGGCTTCTAAGACCCTCTCGAGAAGGCGCTCTGTGCCTTCACCCCATCGAGAGGGCACCTGAGGCCTCCATGAACAGAGCAAGCCCCGTGCAGGGGCTTTCTGCGTAAACCAAGGAATATCAGCCTCTTTCCCTCTCCTTTACTTTCTTATTGGTCGACTCCGGAGCACCAGGCTCCAGTCCATTAAAGGACCTCAACAGTGGAAAAATGACTATCATAAAAAGAGAAATTTGGAGGATTGTTATATCCATTATCAACATGTGGAATGTAATGTGCTTCTGCTGAAGATATGGTTAATATAGCTGATACAGTTGAAGATATTTAGCAAGTAGCTGAAAATATAAGAGTATTGATTTAGACTCATTCCAAGGGGAGGGGATGATGTAGTTTAAGGAATGACTTATTTCAAACATCTTTTAAATGACATAGCACTCCTCTTTATTTGTACGAAAATGCCTAGGTTTACTATAAAATTGCTTGTTACTGGAGCTGTTACAAGCAATTTTATAGTAAACCTATGCATTTTCACGCAAATAAAGCAAAGAGGATTGTTACTGGAGCTGTTACCAGAGAAGGCAATGGCACCCCACTCCAGTACTCTTGCCTGGAAAATCCCATGGATGGAGGAGCATGGTAGGCTGCAGTCCATGGGGTCGCTAAGATCGGACACGACCGAGCGACTTTACTTTCGCTTTTCACT
The DNA here is from genome assembly GCF_023091745.1 of Budorcas taxicolor. NCBI lineage: Eukaryota > Metazoa > Chordata > Mammalia > Artiodactyla > Bovidae > Budorcas > Budorcas taxicolor. The sequence goes on along the minus strand of NC_068935.1, from coordinate 116,789,718 downwards.
TTCATGCATTGGAGAAGGAAATGGCAACCCACTCCAGTATTCTTGCCTGGAGAATACCAGGGATGGGGGAGCCTGGTGGGCTGCCGTCTATGGGGTCGCACAGAGTTGGACATGACTGAAGTGACTTAGCAGCAGCAGCAGCAGGAGCTATTACACTCAGATTTCTGATTTCTGAGAGATATATACTTAAAGCTGAACATTAACTTAATATGTATGTCAAGGGAAAAAAAATAACAGCCTGACCTGGATTTTTCATAGTATCCTGAGAAAGACAGGATTTATTTACCTACAGATATGCAGGATGAGACTTGATTGGTAGTTAAAATGAATTCTTGTTGTATCAAGTGGTTTAATATATGAAGTACCTAAAGAATATGTATTTTTACTCATCTTCACAATTTGTTCTTTGTTTTCATTCAAACATATCATTTAGAAATATTGCTCAGAGCAATTTTTTTAAACAAAAGAGTATGGGCAGTTCTAAAGGATAATAAGCAAAATGTTGTTTCTGCATGGAATTTTTCTGAGAAGAGAGATTCTCAAATGGATCCATGACTCTAAACAGTGAAGAATCAGAGGCTTGGAAAAAACAGTTTCTTTACTTCGGTAATATATTTTATACTGGGAGCAATTATGTCCACCAAAGTACACTGGCAAGTGTCATCAGGCACTTGTTACCATGATTGTTAAGACATTGGGAAGAAAGAGAAGGGAAGAAAGGGGGGAATGAAAGGGGGTATGTTCTATCAACATCTATTGGGTAGACACTAGGAGGCTGGTAAACATTCTACAGAGCACAGGATAGACTCCAACAATGAAGAGTTATCCAACCCCAAGTGTTGGTAGTGCTGAGGTTGAAAAAACGTGCCTTATCAGATTGATAATATTCTTTGCAGCCAAAGATGGAGAAGCTCCATACAGTCAGCTAAAAACAAGACAAGGAACTGACTGTGGCTCAGATCATGAACTCCTTATTGCCAAATTCAGACTTAAATTGAATAAAGTAGGGAAAACTGCTAGACCATTCAGGTATGACCTAAATCAAATCCCTTATGATTATACAGTGGAAGTGAGAAATAGATTTAAGGGACTAGATCTGATAGAGTGCCTGATGAACTACGGGATGAGGTTCGTGACATTGTACAGGAGACAGGGATCAAGACCATTCCCATGGAAAAGAAATGCAAAAAAGCAAAATGGCTGTCTGGGGAGGCCTTACAAATAGCTGAGAAAAGAAGCGAAGTGAAAAGCAAAGGAGAAAAGAAAAGATATAAGCTTCTGAATGCAGAGTTCCAAAGAATAGCAAGAAGAGATAACAAAGCCTTCTTCAGCGATCAATGCAAAGAAATAGAGGAAAACAACAGAATGGGAAAGAAGAGATCTCTTCAAGAAAATTAGAGATACCAAGGGAACATTTCATGCAAAGATGGGCTTGATAAAGGACAGAAAGGGTATGGACCTAACAGAAGCAGAAGATATTAAGAAGAGGTGGCAAGAATACACAGAACTGTACAAAAAAGATTTTCACGACCTGGAAAATCACGATGGTGTGATCACTCATCTAGAGCCAGACATCCTGGAATGTGCAGTCAAGTGGGCCTTAGAAAGCATCACTATGAACAAAGCTAGTGGAGGTGATGGAATTCCCGTTGAGCTCTTCCAAATCCTGAAAGATGATGCTATGAAAGTGCTGCCCTCAATATGCCAGCAAATTTGGAAAACTCAGCAGTGGCCACAGGACTGGAAAAGGTCAGTTTTCATTCCAATCCCAAAGAAAGGCAATGCCAAAGAATGCTCAAACTACTGCACAATTGCACTCATCTCACACGCTAGTAAAGTAATGCTCAAAATTCTCCAAGCCAGGCTTCAGCAGTACGTGAACCATAAACTTCCTGATGTTCAAGCTGGTTTTAGAAAAGATACAGGAACCAGAGATCAAATTACCAACATCCGCTGGATCACGGATAAAACAAGAGAGTTCCAGAAAAACATCTATTTCTGCTTTATTGACTATGCCAAGCCTTTGACTGTATGGATCACAATAAACTGTGGAAAATTCTGAGAGAGATGGGAATACCAGAGCACCTGATCTGCCTCTTGAGAAACCTGTATGCAGGTCAGGAAGCAACAGTTAGAACTGGACATGGAACAACAGACTGGTTCCAAATAGGAAAAGGGATATGTCAAGACTGTATATTGTCATCCTTCTTATTTAACTTCTATGCAGAGTACATCATGAGAAACGCTGGACTGGAAGAAACACAAGCTGGAATCAAGATTGCCAGGAGAAATATCAAGAACCTCAGATACGCAGATAACACCACCCTTATGGCAGAAAGTGAAGAGGAACTAAAAAGCCTCTTGATGAAAGTCAAAGAGGAGAGTGAACAAGTTGGCTTAAAGCTCAACATTCAGAAAACGAAGATCATGGCATCCGGTCCCATCATTTCATGGGAAATAGATGGGGAAACAGTGTCAGACTTTATTTTCTTGGGCTGCAAAATCACTGCAGATGGTGACTGCAGCCATGAAATTAAAAGACGCTTACTCCTTGGAAGAAAAGTTATGACCAACCTAGATAGTATATTCAAAAGCAGAGACATTACTTTGACAACAGAGGTCCGTTTAGTCAAGGCTATGGTTTTTCCAGTGGTCATGTATGGATGTGAGAGTTGGACTGTGAAGAAGGCTGAGCGCCGAAGAATTGATGCTTTTGAACTGTGGTGTTGGAGAAGACTCTTGAGAGTCCCTTGGATTGCAAGGAGATCCAACCAGTCCATTCTGAAGGAGATCAACCCTGGGATTTCTTTGGAAGGAATGATGCTAAAGCTGAAACTCCAGTACTTTGGCCACCTCATGCAAAGAGTTGACTCATTGGAAAAGACTCTGATGCTGGGAGGGATTGGGGGCAGGAGGAGAAGGGGACAACAGAGGATGAGATGGCTGGATGGCATCACGGACTCAATGGACGTGAGTCTGAGTGAACTCCTGGAGTTGGTGATGGACAGGGAGGCCTGGCGTGCTGCCATTCATGGGGTCGCAAAGAGTTGGACATGACTGAGCGAATGAACTGAACTGAACTGAGCCTATGCTGGGTCCTAGGATAATATGAGATGGACTATGATATTTTGTTATGCAACATATGTGCTAGTGTAGGAAACAATTATTTTAACCAGATCATTGATAGATATCCTTCATGTGTGACTTGTATTGTGAGCCTATCACTTTACTAGAATTTTCTGGCATCAAATGATCGCCTACCTTAAAAAAAATACACACAGATATTTGACAGTATCTTTTGGAACATGTAAGAATTAAAGATTTTAAAATTAAAAAATAAATTAATTAATTAATAATAAAAAAAATTTAAAAAAAAGAAATAAAATATATGGAAATTATACTCCCACATGCTTAGTTTCATCAGTAAAACTGTGGAACTCATCAGCAAATAACTACAGAAACTTAGCTCTGTGAATCAGGAAATTTATCAAGTGTAGCTATTGCATGTGTGTGTCTAAATTAACTAAAAATTAAATGTTTGAAATAAAGGAAAGCCAGCTAGCCATAAATTATTCATTTCTTTTTTTTTCTTCTTTTACCCATTTTACTGAGAAGTAATTGACATCTACCATGTATAAGTTTAAGTTATACAGCATGATAGTTTGATTTACATATATTGCTAAATGATTTACCAAAACAGGTTTAGTTAACATTTATCATCTCATATGGATACAGTAAAAAGAAAAGAAAAAAAAATTATCCTTGTGATGAGAACTCTTAGGACTGACTTTAACTTTTCTCTATATCATACAGCAGTATTAACTATCTTATTCATTTATTTTACTAGTCTTCATATTACAATCATTTAGACTTCCACCTGATGTATAACTTCTATTCCTTTCTATTCTGTCCCAGTTAAATAATGTATTTTTAAAAGAATTATTTATATTTGTTATGTTCCTGTTCACATAAATATGTTTTACAGTTTTATCACTATATTTTTAATAATTTCATTTATTTTTAAGTTTAAATGTCTCCTGGTAGCTCAGCTGGTAAAGAATCTGCCTGCAATACAGGAGACCCTGGTTCGATTCCTGGGTCGGGAAGATCCGCTGGAGAAAGGATAAGCTGCCCACTCCAGCATTCTTGGGCTTCCCTTGTGGTTCAGCTGGTAAAGAATCTGCCTGCAATGCCGGAGACCTGGGTTTGATCCCTGGGTTTGGGAGATTCCCTGGAGAAGGGAAAGGTTACCCACTCCAGTATTCTGGCCCGGGTTTCAGAGTCAGACACAACAGAGCGACTTTCACTTTAAATGTCTCCATTTAAGTATGCCTAAAGGAGATCAGCCCTGGATGTTCTTTGGAAGGAATGATCCTAAAGCTGAAACTCCAGTGTTTTGGCCACCTCATGTGAAGAGTTGACTCATTGGAAAAGACTCTGATGCTGAGAGGGATTGGGGGCAGGAGGAAAAGGGGACAACAGAGGATGAGATGGCTGGATGGCATCACCGACTTGATGGACATGAGTTTGAGTGAACTTCAGGAGATGGTGATGGACAGGGAGGCCTGGCGTGCTGCGATTCATGGGGTCGCAAAGAGTCAGACACTACTGAGTGACTAAACTGAACTGAACTGAAATTTATTTGAAAACTTTACATAAAAATATTAGCATTTTATGAAACTAATCTTTAAGATAATAAATCACAGATGAACAGTGTTATTTATCAAGTATACAATTCAATATTAATGCATGTTTGAAAGATGACGTTACTAACTTTTGTTTCTTTAAAACATGTTATGTAATAGCTATGGCCAAGTTAACACTGCAAGTATAACTATTTGAAAAGATCATTTTTCTGTCTATCTAATTAAAGACTCAGGTTTCTATTTTTTTTCTTTTTTATTCTATAAATAGTAACAGAAAACAAACTCAAATTTTAAAGTAATACTCTATGCATAACTTTCAAATATTCAAGATATCAACTAGATTTTATTAGAGAAACACTATTTCTTTTCATGTACCTATGAGGTTTTAAGCATCCCATGCCAGTCTTTTATCTCATTATTATGACAATAGAAACATGACTGTACTTGAAATGTAAATATGCTTAGTAAAGTAACATTCCAACTACACTGTAGGACAATTTTATTCTGGAAGGACCACCTCACAGAGTTGAATTCTGCCTATATAATGTGTTTTAAATTGCTCTTTGTTTTCTCCTTTCCTACCTGAACCACAGCAGTTTGCACAGCCTACAGAGCAGATCAAGGAGTTTGGAGATTTGCTTTTCATACCTGGCAGATCTCTGAGACCTCACACCCTCTGAAACAACTGGCTTCATGATCCTTCACATTAATATGTCTCAGTTTCCCCTTGTAAAATTATTGGTTTATATCTGGTAAACTCTAAGGATCTTTCTTTTCTTATCTATCTTAAGCGATAACTAAGGGATACCCTAAGGATCACTTTTTCTGAAAGTTATATTTATTTTTGCAGGTTGGATTTATAGTAATGTATAGAAATTTATGCAGAGCAACTTTACTTGCCAATAAAAAACAAAATTATATAAACAAATTTTAAGTGAAACCAGAACAAAAATAGTTTTGATTTACTATTAGCATGGACTACAGAAAATGGCATTTTGGAGTTATCAAAATCGTAAGAGCTTAGGCTTTAAAATCAAATAGCTTCAAAATGGAAGCAGTCCTTTGTCATTAATTAGGTGTCCTTGAGAAGTCCTTTAACTTTCTGAGTGTCAGTAGCTACTGTTATACACATATTTTAGATGACTAAATTGATGACTAAATTGACACTCAGAAACTTAAAGGACTTCTCAAGACTGTGTATACATATACAGTCTAGCACAGTGTCTGGCAGATAATATAATCATGGTGAATAACAGTGATAAATATTATAACCCTCTCTATAATTAAGATAGCAATCAACATTTATGTTCTGATTAACATAGAAATTTTAATGCTTAAAAGTAAGATTTATAAATCTCTCTAGCTTATTTTCAAAGTACCAGGAACCATGATTCAAATATTACATTTTTAAAATTACATTTGAATTTGCATGTAAATGTAAATGTTTATAGTTCAACATAAGTAGGCTACTATTGGGAGAAGGCAATGGCAACCCACTCTGGTACTCTTGCCTGGAAAATCCCATGAATGGAGGAGCCTGATAGGCTGCAGTCCACGGGGTCGCTAGGAGTCGGACACAACTGAAGCGACTTAGCAGCTGCAGCAGCAGCAGACTACTATTGCTATCAAAACTTTAAATGTAGGGCACTGGGTGGCATACTAGAAAGAATACAGCGAAGACAAACTCTAACTAGCTGTGAGGCCTTGAACAAGATGCTTCACCTTGTTCAGCTGTGTTTTTGATGAAAATGGATTTTGACTGGATACGTAAACAAGCCAGTTTCCATTTTAATTCTATCGTATCTAGTCTTCATAGTTTCTATTTAAGGAATTGTGTAGTTTTCCAAAATCTATATAATTTAAATATATTCTTAATTAAATATTCTTAAAGAATAAATACTTTAAGGCATATAAACATGGACAAGTTATGAGCAAAGGGCCCTTGACATTTGCTTTACCTTTCATCCTAAATGCTAGTTTTCTAAACCAAAGGCCTCCAGAAAATTGATAAGCCACTTCCTGTCAAGTGCAACAGCAAATCTAACTGAGAAACCCTCTGTGGGTTTGATTCTTTAATCTCTCTTTAAATAGACTCTATAAGGCAGTTCTGACAAAGAACACAATGGTAGGGAAGACATTTAGAGTCAAGTTCAAAAGCCTATTATCCCAAAAAGGAGATTTTCACAACTAAATTGGGACGCTTAATCTGCTATTATCCATTTATCAGGTCACCAGGGTTGAGGGCACCATTGCATGTGCCACGAAGAGTTTGAAAATATTTTCTTTTAAACAATGTATACAATATTCTCTTTATCTGACCTAATCTCTAACACCCAGTTAAAAGCTGACTGGCATTTCCTTTGAGGTAAAAACTTGCAGCAAAACAAACTGAGGTCACAATTTTGCACTAGTCTGATTGACAGGCAAACAGTCCCAAATGAACTTTATAGAGGTGATAAAAAAAATGCAGTGGTTATTAAATAAAAGCTAAAGCAAGTCTACTGTGTCACCTTTAACATCTGTACTGTGCAGCATTTTTTCACCATTTACACAATCCTCTCCCTCAAAACCAGAGGTCTGGATATGTATAATCTTTATGTCTCCTGATGGCTTTCTGGGTTGAGAAAAAGACAACAATGTCCAATATCGTGTGATAAAGAGAGATGTACACAAATTCTATATACTTTTCAGTAAGTGTTATTAGTGCTCTGTTAATTTGTATACCAAATGCAGAGTTAGTGAATTGTAATATTTTTCAGAAACTATAAAAATAATTGAAATGAAACAAACCAGAAACCAGAAACATAAATTTTATCAATTATTCTTTTCTTTTTAACTTATCCTTTACTAACCACAATTAAAAATTAACTATCAAGTTGTTAACTTTTACCAAAAAAAAAAAAAATCTGCTAGAACGTTAATTGGGATTTTGTTGAATACAGAGTATAGATCAATTTGAGTTTAATTGGTATATCGTCTATACCGAGTCTTCCAATTCAAAATTATAGGATATTTCTTAATTCATTTAACTATTTTCTAATTTCCTTGTCAGTGTTCTCTAGTTTTAATTGTTAAGATTCATGCATCTTTCGTTCAATTTATTCTTAAGTATATGGTGACATGGGCACTTTTATAAATTCAATATTTTAAATATTATCGTTCTTTGTACTAAGTGCCTCGTGCTTGGTTATAGGCCAGAATACTGGAGTGGGTAGCCTTTCCCTTCTCCAGGGGATCCTCCCAACCCAGGGATCAAACCCAGGTCTTCCGCAGTGCAGGTGGATTCTTTACCAGCTGAGCCACTTAACTTTCTACCCTATGATATTGCTAAATTTACTAACTGTTTTTTCCAGTAAACTTCTGTAGATTCCTCAGGATTCTTCTATCAAACAATGATGTTATCTGCATATGGGCACAGGTTTTTTTCCCCTTTAACAACTTAATGATTCTTTTTTTTTTTAGTTCCTTCACTGCTATGGCTAGGGCCTCCAACACAAAGTTTTAGACAAGTGGTGAAAGAGAATATTGTTTTATGTCTGATATTAGGGAAAACCATTCATCCTTTCATGATTAAGTATGATGTGCTGCTAATTATCACAGAAATGCAAATCAAAACTAGAATGAGATATCACCTCACTCCGGTCAGAATAGACTTTTACATATAAGTAATGGAGAGGGTATGACGAAAAGAAAACACTTACACTGCTGGTGAGAATGTAAATTGGTACAGCCACGATGGAGAACAGTATGGAGGTTCCTTAAAAAACCAAATATAGAGCTACCATATAATCCAGCAATCCCACTGCTGGGCACATATTTGGATAAAATCTAATTTGAAAGATACATGCACCTCTATGCTCACAGCAGCACTATTTACAATGTCAACGCATGAAAGCAATCTAAATGCTTATTAACAAATGGATAAAGATGTGGTACATATACAATGGAATATTACTGGCAATAAAAAGAACAAAATAATGCTATTTGCAGTAACATGGGTGGACCTAGAGATAATTATACTAAATGATATAAGTAAGAGACAGAAAGACAAATATCATATGATATTACTTACATGTGAAATCATAAAAATGATAGAAATAAACTTATTTACAAATTGGAAATAGACTCACAGACGTAGAAAAAAATTTATGGTTAGCAAAGGGGAAAGGTGAGGGGGTATAATAGGTGAGGCAGGTTTGAGATTAACACACACATATACAGACTACTATATTTAAAATAGATAATCTACAAAGACCTACAGTATAGCACATGAAAACTCAATTCAATTTTCTGTAATAACTTAAAAGGGAAAAGAATTTGAAAAATAGATATATGTATAATTAAATCACTTTCAGTTCAGTTCAGTTCAGTCACTCAGCCATGTCTGACTCTTTGCAAGGCTTCCTTGTCCATCATCAACTCCTGGAGTCCACCCAAACCCATGTCCATCGAGTTGGTGATGCCATCCAACCATCTCATCCTCTGTTGTCCCCTTCTCCTCCTGCCCTCAATCTCTGCCAGCATCAGGCTCTTTTACAATGAGTCAGCTCTTTGCATCAGGTGGCCAAAGTATGGAGTGTCAGCTTCAATATCAGTCCTTCCAATGAACACCCAGGACTGATCTCCTTTAGGATGGACTGGTTGGATCTCCTTGCAGTCCAAGGGACTCTCAAGAGTCTTCTCCAACACAACAGTTCAAAAGCATCACTTCTTTGGCTCTCAGCTTTCTTTACAGTCCAACTCTCACATCCACATATGACCACTGGAAAAACCACAGCCTTGACTAGATGGACCTTTGTTGGCAAAGTAACGTCTCTGCTTTTTAATATGCTGTCTAGGTTGGTCATAACTTTCCTTCTAAGGAGTAAGCATCTTTTAATTTCCTGGCTGCAATCAACATCTGCAGTGGTTTTGGAGCACAGAAAAACTTTACTGTATACGTAAAACTAACATATATTTAATCAACTATACTCCAATATTGGAGATGGAAATGGCAATCACTCCAGTATTCCTGTCTGGAAAATCCCATGGACAGAGGAGCCTAGTGGGCTACAGTTAATGGGGTCACAAAGAGTAGGACACAACTGAGCAACTGAGCACATACTCAAATATAAAATAAAACCTAAAAAAATAAAAATGTATGATGTTAGCTGTGGGATTTTCAGTTTTTACAGATGCCTTTTATTAAATTCAAAAGAAGCTCTATTTATAGTTTGATGGGTATTTTTATCATAAATAGATACTTGTCTTTGTAAAATAATTTTTCTGAATCTTAAAATAATGAAATCTTCTCCTTCATTTTCTGAATATACTTTTGAAATACATTAATTATCTTAATATTAAAAGAATGATCAAACTACCAAACAACTGCACTCATCTCACACGCTAGTAAAGTAATGCTCAAAATTCTCCAAGCCAGGCTTTAGCAATACATAAGCCGTGAACTTCCAGATGTTCAAGCTGCTTTTAGAAAAGGCAGAAGAACCAGAGATCCAATTACCAACATCCGCTGGATCACGGATAAAGGTAGAGAGTTCCAGAAAAACATCTATTTCTGCTTTACTGACTATGCCTAAGCCTTTGACTGTGTGGATCATAATGAACTGTGGAAAATTATGAAAGAGATGGGAATCCCAGACCACCTGACCTGCCTCTTGAGAAACCTGTATGCAGGTCAGGAAGCAACAGTTAGAACTGGACATGGAACAATGGACTGGTTCCAAATAGGAAAAGGAGTATGTCGACGCTGTATATTGTCACCCTGCTTATTTAACCTCTATGTAGAGCACATCATGAGAAATGCTGGGCTGGAAGAAGCTCAAGCTGGAATCAAGATTGCCGGGAGAAATATCAAGAACCTCAGATATGCAGATGACACCACTTTTATGGCAGAAAGTGAAGAGGGACTAAAAAACTTCTTTGTGAAAGTGAAAGAGGAGAGTGAAAAAGCTGGCTTAAAGCTCAACATCCAGAAAACTAAGATCATGGCATGTGGTTCAATCACTTCCTGGGAAATAGATGGGGAAACAGTAGAAACAGTGTCAGACTTTATCTTTTTGGGCTCCAAAATCACTGCAGATGGTAACTGCAGCCATGAAATTAAAAGATGCTTACTCCTTGGAAGGAAAGTTATGACCAGCCTAGAGAGCATATTAAAAAGCAGAGACATTACTTTTTCCAGCAAAGGTCCATCTAGTCAAGGCTATGGTTTTTCCAGTAGTCATGTATGGATGTGAGAGTTGGACTGTGAAGGAAGCTGAGTGCTGAAGAACTGATGCTTTGAACTGTGGTGCTGGAGAAGACTCTTGAGAGTCCCTTGGACTGCAAGGAGATCCAACCAGTCCATTCTAAAGGAGATCAGTCCTGGGTGTTCTTTGGAAGGAACAATGCTAAAGCTGAAACTCCAATACTTTGGCCACCTGATGCGAAGAGCTGACTCATTTGAAAGAGCCTGATGCTGGCAAAGATTGATGGCAGGAGGAGAAGGGGATGACAGAATGAGATGGCTGGATGGCATCACTGACTCGATGGATGTCAATTTGAGTGAACTCCTGGAGTTGGTGATGGACAGGGAGGCCTGGCGTGCTGCAATTCATGGGGTCACAAAGAGTCAGACACGACTGAGCAACTGAACTGAACTGAACTGAACTGAATATAAAACATGCACTCTGGACTGGACATAGAACAACAGACTTTTCCCAAATAGGAAAAGGAGTACATCAAGACTGTATATTGTCACTCTGCTTATTTAACTTCTATGCAGAGTACATCATGAGAAACGCTGGGCTTGGATGAAGCACAAGCTGGAGTCAAGATTGCCGGGAGAAATATCAAGAACCTCAGATATGCAGATGACACCACCCTTATGGCAGAAAGTGAAGAGGAATTAAAGAGCCTCTTGATGAAAGTGAAAGAGGAGAGTGAAAAAGTTGGCTTAAAGCTCAACATTCAGAAAACTAAGATCATGGCATCTGGCCCTATCACTTCATGGACAATAGATGGGGAAACAGTGGCTGACTTTATTTTTTTGTGCTTCAAAATCACTGCAGATAGTGATTGCAGCCATGAAATTAAGACACTTACTCCTTGGAAGAAAGTTATGACCAGCCTAGATAGCATATTCAAAAGCAGAGACATTACTTTGTCAACAAAGGTCTGTCTAGTCAAAGCTATGGTTTTTCCAGTGGTCATGTATGGATGTTAGAGTTGGACTATAAAGAAAGCTGAGTGCCGAAGAACTGATGCTTTTGAACTGTGGTGTTGGAGAAGACTCTTGAGAGTCCCTTAGACTGCAAGGAGATCCAGCCAGTCCATTCTAAAGGAGATCAGTCCTGGGTGTTCATTGGAAGGACTGATGTTGAAGCTGAAACTCCAATCCTTTGGCCACCTGATGCAAAGAGCTGACTCATTTGAAAAGACCCTGATGTTGGGAAAGATTGAGGGCAGGAAGACAAGGGGACGACAGAGAATGAGGCGGTTGGATGGCTTCACCGACTCTATGGACATGGGTCTGGGTGGACTCCAGGAGTTGGTGATGGACAGGGAGGCCTGACGTGCTGAGGTTTATGGGTTCGCAAAGGGTCAGACATGACTGAGCAACTGAACTGAACTGAAAACATGCATTCTGGAGGTAAATTCTATTTAGTCATGATTTCTTATCTTCTTACACATACCTGGATTAGATGTACTGATCTTCCGTTTAGGATTTTGCATTTACATTTTTAAGGGATATTATGCCATAGTTTTCTTCTAATATTGTTGTGTGCCTGTGACATGAAGGTAATGCCAGCCTCATAAAATGAGTATGAAAAGTATTCCCTCACACTTTATTTTCTGAAAGAGTTTGTGATTGGTCTCACTTATTTCCTAAATGTTCTTTAAGATTCAACAAGAAAACCATCAGAGACTGGAGTTTTCTCACTGGGAAGATTATTAACTATAAATTCAAATTCAGTAATACATAGATATAGCACTATTCAGATTATCCGTATATTCTAGACTGAGTTTGATAGTTTGAGTCTTTCAAGGAATTTGTCACTTCATCTCAGTTTTAAAATTTGTTTCCATAAAGTTGTTAGTGACATTCTTTTATTATTTTTTTAATGTCTGTAGGATCTGCAGTGATATCCACTTTTTCATTCATGATGCTGTTGAACTGTATCCTATCTTTTTTTTTTTTTTTTAAATCTTGACTAGTATAGCCAGAGGTTGTAGATTTCATTCATCTTTACCCCAAAACCAGATTTTGGCTTTATTATCTCCATTATTTAATCTGTTTTATAATCTCTTGATTGCTACTATTTTCATATTTACTTCACCTTTACCATTTTCATATTTCTAATGGTTTAAGGCTGACTTTTTCTTGTTTTTCTACTTTCATGAGATGGAACCTTAGTTCAAGGAATTTAGACCTCAATTCTTTACTAAAAATATGTATTTTAACCTATTAAATTTCCTCTTGGCACTTTTTGGTGTATGTGTGTGTGTGTGTGTGGTTTACCTAGATGTCTTATTATTAATTTCTAAGTTAATTCTATTGTGGTTAGATAATATACTCTGAATGATTTCAATATATTTAATTTTAAGGCTCTTTTTATGGCTCAGCATACAGTTTATCTTTGTGAATTTACCATATACACTTGAGAAAATTGTATATTATGCAGTAGTCTGGTATAGTGTTCTATAAATATAAATCAAGTCACAGTGGTTTATAGTATGGTTCCAAATATCTAAGATTTAGCTAAATTTTGGCTAGTTATTCTGTGGGGATTTTTGAGAAAATGAGTTAAAATCTCCTTAAAGTTTCTGGAAGTATCTTTTTATTCTCCTTGGTGGTGGTTTATTTGTTAAGTCATGTCCTACTCTTGGAACCCCGTGGACTTTAGCCTGCCAGGCTCCTCTTTCCATGGGATTTTCCAGGCAAGAATACTGGAGTGGGTTGCCATTTCCTTCTCCAGGGGATCTTCCTGACCCAGGAATCGAACCTGGGTCTCCTGTATTGTAAGCATATTCTTTACGAACTGAGCTACAAGGGAAGCCCTAATACAGTGAAAGTGAAAGTAGCTCAGTTGTGTCCAACTCTTTGTGACCTCATGAACTATACAGTCCTTGGAATTCTCCAGGCCAGAATACTGGAGTGGGTAGCCATTCCCTTTGCCAAGGGATCTTCCCAACCCAGGTATTGAACCAAGGTCTCCTGCATTGCAGGTGGATTCTTTATCAGATGAGCCACCAAGAGTGCTCTCAATTCCTATTTTATTTTGAGGCTCTGTAATTAGGCACATGGGCTTCCCTGGTGGCTCACTGGTAAAGAACCCACCTGCCAATGCAGGTGACCCGGGTTTGATCCCTAGGTTGGAAGATCCCCTGGAGAAGGGACTGGCTACAAAGTCCAGTACTCTTGTATACAGAATTCCATGGACAGAGGAGCCTGGTGGGCTACAACCTGTGGGGTCACAAAGAGTAAGACATGACTGAGTGACTAACACAACACTTTTCACATAGGCCTCAGCATAGTGGAGCCATGATCCTGGATGAAATTATGAAGGAAATATTAACAACTGCAGAAAAAGGACTGAAGACTGAATCTTGGAGTACTCCCAAGTTGAAGAGTCATAAAAACAAGGAGGAACCAGGAAAAGTGACTTGAGTATAGTGTAAATGACCCATTAGGTATTAGGAAAATCAAGTAATTGTTCCAAGAAAATTGGATTAACATAATACGTCAAAGGTTGCTAATGAATGAAATAAGATGAGGACTAAAAATTAGCTGGTGAAACTGGAATCATGTGCACTATTGATGACCTTGAAAGAGTAATTTTTATAAAATGGTTGAAACAAGCTCTTCAGTGGATTTCAAGAAAAAATAGACAAGAAAAGGTGGAAACAACTAGGAAATGTGCAAGCTTTTTGAGTATATTTTCTGCAAGGGGAAGTAGAGAAATGGGACAGTAACTGAAGGAGGTAAAGAGTCAGGAAATGTACCGCTTTTAATAAGAAATATTACAGGCTGTTTATTTGCTAACTGAAATAATCTAACCAAGATGAAAAAAAAAAAAACATTAAGGATGACAGACATCAGTTGGCAAACATTTTCTCTAAAGAATCTGATACTAAGTATTTTCAACTTTCAGGGCCATATGGTCTCTTTCACAGCTACTAAGTTCTGTCCTTGTAGCACAAAAGTAATCGCAGATAATATGTAAGTGAATGGCCACGGTTGCCTTCCAATAAAACGTTACTAACAGATGAAAGGCAGAATTCAGATTGCGGGTCATAGTTTATTGGCACCTGATGCAGGAAGAAAAAGAGTAATATAAAAAATTAAATCCTTGTGCAGGCAAGCCCTGATGGGATCCAGTGTTCAAGTATATAGATTACCATTTGATAAAAAAAAAAAGAGAGAGAGAGAGAGAAAGTTCATTCAGTTTAATATCATTTAAAGTGAAATACAAATTCTGATAAAGACAGAATGGAAGATCATGGTTGTAAAGCATATAGAACTTTTCTGATTGTTTCTAATTTCCCATGTTCAGTTCAGTTTGGTTTAGTCGCTTAGTCATGTCCGACTCTTTGCGACCCCATGGACTACAGCACGCCAGGCTTCCCTGATCATCATCAACTCCCGGAGCTTGCTCAAACTCATGTTCATCAAGTCGGTGATGGCATCCAACCATCTCATCCTCTATTGTCCCCTTCTCCTCTCGCCTTCAATCTTTCCCAGCATCAGGGTCTTTTCCAATCAGTCAGTTCTTCGCATCAGGTGGCCAAAGTATTGGAGTTTCAGCTTCAGCATCACTCCTTCCAATGAATATTCAGGACTGATTTCCTGTAGGATGGACTGGTTAAATCTCCTTGAATCTAAGGGACTCTCAAAAGTCTTCTCCAACACCACAGTTCAAAAGCATCAACTCTTTGGTGCTCAACTTTCTTTATAGTCCAACTCTCACATCCATATATGACTATCAGAAAAACCAAAGCTTTGACTAAACAAACCTTTGTCAGCAAAGTAATGTCTCTGCTTTTTAATATGCTGTCTAGGTTGGTCACAACTTTTCTTCCAAGGAGCAAGCGTCTTTTTAAATTTCATGAATGCAGTCACCATCTGCAGTGATTTTGGGGCCCCAAAAACCAGTCTCTCACTGTTTCCGTTGTTTCCCCAGCTATTTGCCATGAAGTGATGGGATAGGATGCCATGATCTTTGTTTTTTGAATGGTGGATGATTTGACATTTCCTAACATGGGAAATTTGAATTTGAATTTAAAACTCACATTAAATTAAATTAAAATTCACATTCAAATTTCCCATGTTATTTGTCTCTGAATTGAACATATTCATCTTTATCTACCCCAGTCACAACCCCTGCTACCATTAACGGAATCACTACTTTCTCCTTGAAAATGTCTTTCTTCTACCTATAAGGCTATTAATCATAAATATGGCTTTATCAAAATGATAAATGAATACATTCAGGTGAATCTACCTTTCTCTCCACATTTAAGCTCTAATTTCCTCTGTATTAGTTTCAATATTAGGCAGGGAATAACTAGTGGCAAACATGGCCACTGGGAGGTACATCTGACTTGTATCATCATTACAAAATGTGTTTTAAAAAATTAATGCCTCAGGGCTTCCCTGGCAGTCCACTGGTTTGGATTTGAGCTGCCAGTGCAGGGGGCGTAGGTTCAGTCCCTGGTTGAGGAACTAAGATGTCACAGTCAAAAGATTAAAAAATTAATGCCTCTTTCTTCCTACCTCAAAAAGAAGTCAAGGATGGAGATAAGCGGCTTCTTTTGAGGCATGATGATGGAGCATGCTTATTACTTGCTTGGGTCTTGTGACCCCTGTATGTAATGATAGCTGATATTAGAAGATTTTTTTCGGTGGGGGGGCATATGCTTCACACATGCTAATTAATGAATATGCTAATTTTCATTGATTAAGGGTACTTTGATATTAACATTTATTTGTATTTCAATGAAACAGCACATTGACTTGGGCCATCCCTGGCCTGGAAATCTATTAAAGGCCAGAATAGTGAAAGGAAACATTGACTGTGATCCAGTGATGGTATTTAATGCAATTAACAATTGAAAACTACACTTTTCAAAAGTTTGTTTTCTCTTGGACAGCAAATTCATTTTATATTAGGTTTGTGCAAAGGTAATTGCAGTTTTGCATTGCTGAATTTTGCTGTTTGATATTGGAATATATTTCTAAATAAATGTGGTTATGTTATTCATCACTTTAATGTGCATTTCTCATTTTATGTTCTTTGCTGTTAATATTTATTTTAGACCAGGGAACTGATGTTAGGCAAAGAGCAAATTCGAGTGGGAAAGAAAGGAAAATGCAAAATGATTCCTTCTAATGGTTTCTCCCATAACCCTAATTGCTTTTTCTTCTTTAAATATTTAAAAAGATAGATTGTTCTAAGAAATGAAGATGTTGGAATGATTTTTAACCCTTTATTGTACAAAGCAGATTCTAAATATATGCTAATCCACCACTCCCTCCCCTTGAGACAGTTTTAGTGTGCCTAGTACATCTTTTACCTAAATTTACATATACTAAGAAGACAAAAAAGCCTGCTTAGCAATTCCTTTCCTAGCGATTTGCTTTCAGTTCCAAAGAACTTTTCCCTATGTATGCTCAGTTTAGTAGGGAAATATTTCTTTCTTTTTTTAAAATTGGTATATAGTTGCTTTACACTGTTGTGTCATTTTCTGTGTACAGCAAAGTCAATCAAGCATACGTATCCATATATCCCCTCTATTTTGGATTTCCTTCCCATTTAGGTCACCACAGAGTATTGAGTACAGTTCCCTGTTCTATACATTCTGTTCTAATTAGTTATTAATATCTATTTTATGCATAGTAGTGTATATATGTCAATCTTAATCTCCCAATTCATTCCACTCCCACTTTCCCCCTTCGCACCCGTAAGTTTGTTCTATATGTCTGTGTCTCTATTTCTGTTTTGCAAATAACATCATCTATACCATTTTTATAGATTCCACATACATGTGTTAATATACCATATTTTTTTCTCTTTCTGACTTATGGGAAATGTTTATTTCTATTGCATAAATTATTGTATTTTAACATCACTAAGATTTAGAAAGTATTTTATTTTGGTGAAAGTAATTTTTGGCAGCCAACATTATTACAGAAGGTGCTGTGTGTGAATGAACTACAGAGATTTCAAAAGTAATAGCTGTAAGAGTTCAGATATTTGAGAAAATTATGTTTTCTGAGAGATGGAATATATTGACAAGCGCTTTCCAACCTACCAATCTTTACTACTCTGAATTTTGAAGTAACTGTCAATGTTGGTGCCGCAGATTCTATTGGGCTTGAGTCCATATTACTTTAGTCTCATGGATAAAAAGCCTTTAGCCACCTTATAAAACATGTTTAAAGTAGAAAAACATAGATAAATTTTTTTTTAAAAAAAACTTCAAAGGCATATATTTCTGGGTACAAAGTTTCCTGAAAATACCTCCTCACCTGCATGCTGCAGACTTAAAATACTTTTACTGTGGAAACTATATATTTTTAGGTCCACAAGGGATGATGCTCCATGATTCCTAAGGAAAATAATATATGAGGGGCAATGGGAATCATAAGTAACTAATGACAGATCTATTCTTGATACCAGGAGTGGATTATAAAAAGTTATAAAGTGTTAAGGCACTTTAACTCAATGGTTGAGAGTACAGATGCAGGATCCAGATCCACAAGTAAGGGAAAGTTATTCAATGTCTTCCCAGCTCTGGTTTCTCAAATGTAAATTAGAGATATCAGTAATATCCATTTCTTATGAGAGATACCAAGGGAACATTTCATGCAAAGATGGGCTCGATAAAGGACAGAAATGGTCTGGACCTAACAGAAGCAGAAGATATTAAGAAGAGGTGGCAAGAATACACAGAAGAACTGTACAAAAAAGATCTTCACGACCCAGATAATCATGATGATGTTATCACTAATCTAGAGCCAGACATCTTGGAAAGTGAAGTCAAGTGGGCCTTATAAAGCATCACTACAAACAAAGCTAATGGAGGTGATGGAATTCCCGTTGAGCTCTTCCAAATCCTGAAAGATGATCCTGTGAAAGTGCTGTACTCAATATGCCAGCAAATTTGGAAAACTCAGCAGTGGCCACAGGACTGGAAAAGGTCAGTTTTCATTCCAATCCCAAAGAAAGGCAATGCCAAAGAATGCTCAAACTACTGCACAATTGCACTCATCTCACACGCTAGTAAAGTAATGCTCAAAATTCTCCAAGCCAGGCTTCAGCAATATATGAACCATGAACTTCCTGATGTTCAAACTGGTTTTAGAAAACATAGAGGAACCAGAGATCAAATTGCCAACATCCGCTGGATCATGGAAAAAACAAGAGAGTTCCAGAAAAACATTTATTTCTGCTTTATTGACTATGCCAAAGCCTTCGACTGTGTGGATCACAATAAACTGTGGGAAATTCTGAAAGAGATGGGAATACCAGACCACCTGACCTGCCTCTTGAGAAACCTGTATGCAGGTCAGGAAGCAACAGTTAGAACTGGACATGGAACAACAGACTGGTTCCAAATAGGAAAAGGAGTCCGTCAAGGCTGTATATTGTCACCCTGCTTATTTAACTTCTATGCAGAGTACATCATGAGAAATGCTGGACTGGAAAAAACACTAGCTGCAATCAAGATTGCCGGGAGAAATATCAAGAACCTCAGATATGCAGATGATACCACCCTTATGGCAGAAAGTGAAGAGGAGCTAAAAAGCCTCTTGATGAAAGTGAAAGAGGAGAGTGAAAACGTTGGCTTAAAGCTCAACATTCAGAAAATGAAGATCATGGCATCCGGTCCCATCACTTCATGGGAAATAGATGGGGAAACAGTGGAAACAGTGTCAGACTTTATTTTTTTGGGCTCCAAAATCACTGCAGATGGTGACTGCAGCCATGAAATTAAAAGACGCTTACTCCTTGGAAGAAAAGTTATGACCAACCTAGATAGCATATTCAAAAGCAGAGACATTACTTTGCCGACTAAGGTCCGTCTAGTCAAGGCTATGGTTTTTCCTGTGGTCATGTATGGATGTGAGAGTTGGACTGTAAAGAAGGCTGAGTGCCGAAGAATTGATGCTTTTGAACTGTGGTGTTGGAGAAGACTCTTGAGAGTCCCTTGGACTGCAAGGAGATCCAACCAGTCCATTCTGAAGGAGATCAGCCCTGGGTGTTCTTTGGAAGGAATGATCCAAAGCTGAAACTCCAGTACTTTGGCCACCTCATGCGAAGAGTTGACTCATTGGAAAAGACTCTGATGCTGGGAGGGATTGGGGGCAGGAGGAGAAGGGGACGACCGAGGATGAGATGGCTGGATGGCATCACGGACTCGATGGACTTGAGTCTGAGTGAACTCCAGGAGATGGTGATGGACAGGGAGGCCTGGCGTGCTGCGATTCATGGGGTCGCAAAGAGTCAGACACGACTGAGCGACTGAACTGAACTGAATATTTTAATATTTGCTTTAACATTTGTCAAAAATTTAGAACAGTGCCTTTGACAACAAATGTCAGTAAAATTTAAATAGATAATAATGCGTAAGGGAAAGTTATTGATACAAAAGGAACTGGTGCAGGAAAATAACTTGGGGTTGGGGTGGGAGATATCACTGCCTCAAACTGTGATGTAATAAGGACAAAAAGTAGGGAAATTCACAACTCTATTTTTTTCCCCAGGTCATTTCTACCTCATTCTCACTACAAGTACAGCCAGAATTTCTAAGATGCTTAGTGTTAGATTAATTCTATCCCTTTCTTCAGAATAGAATTCTTGTTTTCCTATCTCAGAGCTTTTAGCATTATTATTTAACTTTTTAAAGCAAACATTGCATGACTTCAATGTGTTATGTTGATCTTCACTGGTATCAAGTAAACCAGAATGCCAATAACTCAGTTATTTTTTATTTCTATTAAGAAACGGTGGGAACGTAAATTGATACAGCCACTTTGGAGAACAGTATGGAGGCTCCTTAAAAAAGAAGAACTACCATATGACGCAGAAAACCCACTCCTGGGCATATACCCAGAGAAAACCATAATTCAAAAAGATACACGTAACTCCAGTGTTCACTGCAGCACTATTTATAATAGCCAGGACATGGAAGCAACCTAAGTGTCCACTGACAGATGAATGGATAAAGAAGATGTGAGATATATATATACACACACACAATGGAATATTACGTAGCCATAGGAAGGAATGAATTATGTCATTTGCAGAGACATGTCCTAGAGGCTGTCATACAGACTGAAGTAAGACAGAAAGAGGAAAACAAATATTGAATATTAATACATATATGTGGAATCTAGAAAAATGGTATAGATGAACTTATTTGCAAAGCAGAAATAGAGACACAGATGTAGAGAACAAACATGGATGCCAAGGGGGGAAAGTGGGGTAGGATGAATTGGGATATTCAGATTGACACATATATACTACTATGTATAACACAGATAGGAGAAGGCAATGGCACCCCACTCCAGTCCTCTTGCCTGGAAAATCCCATGGACGGAGGAGCCTGGTAGGCTGCAGTCCACGGGGTCGCAAACAGTCAGACATGACTGAGTGACTTCACTTTCACCTTTCATTTTCATGCATTGGAGAAGCAAATGGCAACCCACTCCAGTGTTCTTGCCTAGAGAATCCCAGGAACGGGGGAGCCTGGTGGGCTACCATCTATGGGTTCGCACAGAGTCGGACACGACTGAAGCGACTTAGCAGCAGCAGCAGCAGCAGCAGCAGCGGCAGCATAACACAGATAATTAACGAGAACATACTATATTGCTGTTGTTTTGTTGTTCAGTTGCTAAGTCGTGTCCAACTCTTTGCAATCCCATGGACTACATCATGCCAGGCTTCCCTGTCCTTTACTTTCTCCCAGAGTTTGCTCTAACTCATGTCCATTGAGTCCATAATGCTATCCAATCAACTCATCCTCTGCCAATCCCTTCTCTTAGGGAATTCGACTGGGTGCTCCATGGTGATATAAATGAAAAAGAAATTCAAAAAAGAGGGGATGTATATATATACATACACACACACACATATATATAGCTGATTCACATTGCTGTATTGCAGAAACTAACATAACATTGTACAGCAGCAACTTCAATCAAAGAAAAAATAAAACAAGAAATTTGACTAGATTGTACTGAAACAATTTATCTGATCCTGTTAGGAAGCTGCACTATTAGAGAGGTCCATTAACTCTTTCAGGATGTTGTGGAATCAGTAGGGAAATCGCTAATTGCTATAGGCACAGGTGAGTGCCATGAGTACCAAATTATGCATGGCAGCAGCAATTTCCTAAAAGACCTGTGATTTCTTAGTGGTTAAAAGCTTTAATGTGCCTCCAGTGCCTAAGTCATTAACAGTGAATGATTTAGGCACAGGGAGTATCTAACCAAATGTGAAACCGTCGGGCATAACAAATAATAGTGTACCCAATAAAAGCACTTGTGTTCATGTCAGATGTAAGCATTTTCCACATTAATGCTGATATGTCATGAAAGATATAAAGCAACTGAAAAGAACAAAGAGAAACCTTGTCATAAAATGGGATAAGAATAATGGGAAACAATTTTTTTAATATATTTTCATTATATATTTGCATCTTCCTCATATTTATACAAGCTTCATTTTTAAAGAATTTAAAATAATGCCACAGTCTCTGTGTATCACTGGTTTTCCAACCCTGAAGCTCCTTTGGGAGATGTGTCTTTCAGTTTTTAAAATGGGGGAACCTGAGACTAGATGTTGGATGTATTAATGAGGTTATAGAACCTGTAATATCTAATTATTTTATTTCATTTTAGACTGCATTTATCACAATAATTTAAACGAAAATCTTTTAAACTTTTTATTTTGTATTGGGGTATAGCCAATTAACAATGCTGTGATAGTTTCAGGTGAACAGCGAAGGGACTCAGCCATAAATATACATATATCCATTCGCCCCCCAAATATTTTCATTCAGGATCTTTTTTTCTTTTTTTCTCTTTAGTTGCAGCATGTGAGATCCAGTTCCCTGACCAGAGAGTAAACCCAGGTCCCCTGCATAAGGAGCACACAGTCTTAGCCACTGAACCATCAGGGAAGTCCCTGAATTTTTAAATATATACTTTTCCATTTCCTTAAAACAACTATTTGTGAGTGCATATGCTCCCCTTTTAGTTTCTTTTGAAATGTGTGATTTTTTTGGAATAGTTTCAATCACAGCATACCAACCATGTATGATTCCAACTATCTGTTAAATTCTATCATTCTCATGAGGGCATAATAGTTCATTCAACTGAAATGTCTTAATGTAACTATTATAAAATATTCTATTTGTACTTTCACAAACAATGCTCTAATTAGCATCTTTTCTCTAGCTTCATTGACAGTTTACATACAATAAAATACATCTACATTAAGTGTATAGTTTGATAAGTTTTGCAATTATATATGTTTCTAGCCATTCTCATGAATATGATAGACAATTTTTAAATCAATTCAGAAAGTTCCCTAGTGACACCTTGTATTTGTTTCCCTCATCCATTGCCCCAAGCAACAACTACTGCTCTGCTTTATATCACTAATTTTTTTCTTTTTTAGAATTTGATATAAACAGTATCATATACTATGCAGCCTTTTGTGTTTTACTAAGTTAGTTTACTCTAACTTAGCATCATGTTTTTAAGACTCATCCATGTTATAATCAAAAAATTGTAATATTACATATCAGTATTTTCCTTTTTTATTACTATTATTCCATAGTATGGATATACCATAGTTTGTTTATTCAATCACCAGTTATAGAATACTTAGTCTTTTTCTTCCAGGTTGGAGCTGATATAAATAATGCTACTTTGGAAATCTGTGCGTTAGTCTGTGATGGTTAATTTTTGTGTGTCAACTTGACTGGACCATGGAGTGCACAGATATTTGGTGAAACATTATTCTGAATGTGTCTGTGAAGGCATTTTTCAATGAGATTAATATTTGAATCTGTACACTAAGGCAGATTGTCCTCCTAATGTGTGTGGCTCTCATCCAATCAGATGAAGGCCTGAATATGACAAAACTCCTGTCCTTCTCTCAAATAAGAGGGAACTCTGCCTGCCTGATTGAGCTGAAACATCGGTCTTTTCCACCTTTGGACTCAGACTGAAACATCAGCTTTTCTTGAGTCTCAAGCCTGCCAGCTTTCCAGCTAGAACTTATACCTTCTGCTTTCCTGGGCCTCCAGCTTGCTGACTGCAGGTCTCGAGATTTTTCAGACTCCACAATGATGAAACAATTGCTTATAATAAATATCTATCTATCTATATACACACACATATATATACATACTAATGGTTCCATTTCTCTGGAGAACCCTAATACAAAGTCTTTTTTCACCTATTTTTTAAATTTATCTTGGATAAATACCTAGAGATGGGATTTCTGGGTCATAAGTGTATGCTTAATGCTGATGCTTAACTGATAATTTTTTTTTAAATGGCTACAACAGTTTGCATCCTTACTAGCAATGTATGAAAAATGCAATTGCTTCATATATTTGTCAAAATTTATTATTTTTTTAAGTTTTAGCAATTCTAGTGAGTATATCATTCTCACTTTAATTTTAATTTCTCTGATAACTAGTGATATTGATAATTTTTTCATATAATTATTGCTCATACATATATTTTCATTTGTTACATATTTCTTTAAATCTTTCACCTAATTAAACAAATTGGTTTTTCTTCTTAGTATTGCTTCAGATTTTCTGAATACAAGATGTCTGTCAAAAATAAGACTTGAAAATATTTTCTCCCATTCTGTGGCTGACAATTTCATTTCCTTAACCATGTCTATCAAAGAACAAGAGTCTATTTTTGTCTTTTATTTTCTTCTATGAATCATGCTTTTTGTACTATTTAAGAAACTTTGTCAAAGCCAATATGACAGAGATTTCATCCAATATATCCTTCAGGAGGTTTTATATACTTACCTAACATTTAGGTCTATAATTCCTTTTAAGCTGAATTTTGTATATGATGTGAAGAGTAGGCTATTTTTTTTTTTTTAACATACAATTGTTCCAGTAACGTTTATTGAAGTGTATCCTTCCCCCATTCAATTGCCTTAACACCTATGCCAGAAACAAACTGTCATACATATGTGGACCTATTTCTGAAATCTTTATTTTATTCAAAAAAACTTGATGTAACAAGATTGTAGCTCAGTCGGTAAAGAATCTGCCTGCAATGCAGGAGACCTGGGTTCGATCCCTGGGTTGGGAAGATTCCCCAGGAGAAGGAAATGGCAACCCACTCCAGTATCATTGCCTGGAAAATCTCATGGACAGAGGAGCCTGGTGAGCTGTGGTCAATGGGGTCGCAAAGAGTCAGGCACGACTGAGCAACTAACACTTACTTACTTACTTACAAACAAGATAGTGGAGGTGATAGAATTCCAGCTGAGCAACTTAACATAGTAAAAGACGATGCTGTTAAAATGTTGCACTCAATATGTCAGCAAATTTGGAAAATGCTGTGGCCACGGGACTGAAAAATCTCAGTTTGCATTCCAATCCCAAAGAAGGGCAGTGCCAAAGAATGTTCAAACTACTGCACAATTGCATTCATTTCACAGGCTAGCAAGGTAATGCTCAAAATCCTTCAAGCTAGGCTTTAACAGTATGTGAAAGAGAACTTCCAGATATACAAACTGGATTGAGAAAAGGCAGAGGAACCAGAGATCAAATTGCCAATATCAGCTGGATCACAGAAAAAGCAAGGGAATTCCAGAAAAACATTTACTTCTGGTTCATCAGTTCAATCAGTTCAGTCACTTAGTCATGTCTGACTCTTTGCAACCCCATGAATCACAGCATGCCAGGCCTCCCTGTCCATCACCAACTCCTGGAGTTCACTCAAAGTCACGTCCATCAAGTCTGTGATGTCATCCAGCCATCTCATCCTCTGTCATCCCCTTCTTCTCCTGCCCCCGATCCCTCCCAGCATTAGAGTCTTTTCCAATGAGTCAACTCTTCGCATGTGGTGGCCAAAGTACTGGAGTTTCAGCTTTAGTATCATTCCTTCCAAAGAACATCCAGGAGTGATCTGCTTTAGAATGGACTGGTTGGATCTCCTTGCAGTCCAAGGGACTCTCAAGAGTCTTAAGCTGTGGTACATATACACAATGGAGTATTACTCAGCCGTTAAAAAGAATTCATTTGAATCAGTTCTGATGAGATGGATGAAACTGGAGCCGATTATACAGAGTGAAGTAAGCCAGAAAGAAAAACACCAATACAGTATACTAACACATATATATGGAATTTAGAAAGATGGCAGTGACGACCCTGTATGCAAGGCAGCAAAAAAGACACAGATGTATATAACGGACTTTTGGACTCAGAGGGAGAGGGTGGGATGATTTGGGAGAATGGCATTGTAACAGGTATACTATCATGTAAGAATCGAATCGCCAGTCTATGTCTGACGCAGGATACAGGATGCTTGGGACTGGTGCACGGTGATGACCCAGAGAGATGTTATGGGGAGGGAGGTGGGAGGGGGGTTCATGTTTGGGAATGCATGTACACCCGTGGTAGATTCATGTCAATGTATGGCAAAACCAATACAGTATTGTAAAGTAAAATAAAGTAAAAATAAAAATTAAAAAAAAAAGAGTCTTCTCCAACACCACAGTTCAAAAGCATCAATTCTTCAGCACTCAGCTTCCTTCACAGTCCAACTCTCACATCCATACATGACCACTGGAAAAACCATAGCCTTGACTAGACGGACCTTTGCTGGCAAAGTAATGTCTCTGCTTTTGAATATGCTATCTAGGTTGGTCATAACTTTCCTTCCAAGGAGTAAGCGCCTTTTAATTTCAAGGCGGCAATCACCATCTGCAGTGATATTGGAGCCGAAAAAGATAAAAGTCTGATACTGTTTCCACTGTTTCCCCATCTATTTCCCATGAAGTGATGGGACCTGATGCCATGATCTTCGTTTTCTGAATGTTGAACAGACTATGCTAAAGCCATTAACAGTGTGAATCACAACAAACTGTGGGAAATTCTTCAAAAGATGGGAATACCAGATCATCTTATCTGTCTCCTGAGAAACCTGTATGTGGGTCAAGAAGCAACAGATAGAATCTTACATGGAACAACTGACTGGCTCAAAATTGGGAAAGGAGTACAAGACTGTATATTGTCACCCTGCTTATTTAACTTATATGCAGAGTACACCATGCAAAATGCCAGGCTGGATGAATCACAAGATGGAATCAAGACTGCCAGGAGAAATATCAACAATCCCAGATATGCAGATGATACCACCCTAATGGAAGAAAGCAAAGAACTAAAGTGCCTCTTGATGACCGTGAAAGAGGAGAGCGAATAAGCTGGCTTAAAAGGTCAGCATTCAAGACACCAAGATCATGGCATCCGGCCTCATCACTTCAAGGAAAATAGATGGGGGAAAAATGGTAACGGTGGCAGATTTTATTTTCCTGGGCTCCAAAATCACTGCGGATAGCGGCTGCAGCCATGAAATTAAAAGACGTTTGCTCCTTGGAGGAAAAGTTATGACAAACCTAGACAGCGTATTAAAAAGCAGAGACACTACTTTGCTGACAAAGGTCCATATAGTCAAAGCTATTGTTTTTCTAGTAGTCATGTATGAATGTGAGAGTTGGACCATAAAGAAGCCTGAGCGCCAAAGTACTAATGCTTTCAAACTGTGGTGCTGGAGAAGACTCATGAGAGTCCCTTGGACTGCAAGGAGATCCAACCAGTCCATCTGAAAGGAAATCAGCCTTGAATATTCATTGGAAGGACTAATGCTGAAGCTGAAACTCCAGTACTTTGGCCACCTTATGCGAAGAGTTGACTCACTGGAAAAGACTCTGATGCTGGGAGGGATTGGGGGCAGGAGGAGAAGGGGATGACAGAGGATGAGATGGCTGGATGGCATCACTGACTCAATGGATGTGAGTTTGAGTGAACTCTGGGAGTTGGTGATGGACAGGGAGGCCTGGCATGCTGCGATTCGTGGGGTCGCAAAGAGTCGGACACAACTGAGGGACGAAGTGAATTGAACTGATTCATCAGGGAGGGAGGATAGAGTTCTTAAGGTGTTAGCCTACTCTATTCTTTGCATGGCAAAGGAATGAAGCCACTCTTTCCTTCTCCTCCATAACTGTCTCCATATTTGAGTTCAGCATCAGTGCATAGAGAGTCAAGATTTTGGCAGCAAAACTAAACAAATCGTAGGTGAACAGCAATAGCAATTAACTGAGTGAATATATGTACATAAAGCACGTGCATGCATGTTCAGTCACTAAGTAATATCCACTTCTTTGCGACTCCATGGACTGTAGCCCATCAGGTTCCTGTGTCCATGAGACTTCCCAGGCAAGAACACTGGAATGGGTAGTCATTTCTTTCTCAAGGGGATCTTCCTGACCCAAGGATCAAACCTGTGTCTCCTGCATTGACACAAAGACCCAGTAATACTGTATATTCATTACCCCAGAGACTCCACTAACTTTTCCTAAAAGATAATGACTATCCAACAAAAGATTATGTGCCTGTTTTTTCAAATAGAATCATACAGTATATATACTTTTATATCTGGTTTCTTTTGTTCCATGTGTTCGGTGTTTTCTATAGCAGCAGTCCCTCTTTCTTTCCTGTATATGCCATTGTATAAAGAGATAACTCATTTATCTACTTCATTGTTAAGTATCATTTGGGTTGTTTCCAAGTTTGGGATATTATGAATAATGCTTTTACCAATTTTCTTTTCTACATGTTTTACTAAATATACATGCGCCTTTCTGTTGGGTATATATAACAGTGGTACTGTAGGATCAATGGATATGCATATAGGCACATTTGTTAGATACTGACAAATATTTTTCCAAGGTACTTGTCCTATCAATATACACCTTAATAAGGAGCATATGAAAGCTCCATTTCTCTATATCCTTGCCCATAATATTGCACATTTTCAGTCTTTTCAGTTGTATTCTAGGGACCACCTACATCATAGATTTAATCTGAATTTCTGTAGTTACGAATGAGGTTGTGCATCTTTCTATAGGATTATTAGGTATTTTTATATTCACATTTATGAAGGTTATTAAAAAATCTCTTGTCCCTTCTTGAGCTTTCAATCCTTTCTCTTTAATTTATAGGTACTTTTCACATATTCTGGATACACTGCTTTGTCAGTTATATGGGTTATAAATATACTGGCTTTTTGAATCTTAAACTGGTATCTTTCAATGAAGAGAATTTCCTACTTTTAATATAGTCCAACATGTCAATTTTTTTCCTTGCAGTTGGTAAAATGTTCGCCTTTAAGCTCATGAAGATATTCTTCCAAGACCATTTTAGTGACCACTTTTTCAAAACTTGAACACTGTTACATGCTTGTGTATGCTTCTGGACTTCCTGTGTTGTTTCACTGATCTATTTGTCTCTGTACCAACACCACAGCATCATAATCATCAATTTGATATCTATAAGCATAAATCCTCCAATTTTGTTCTTCAAAGTTTTTAGCTGTACATGAGTTTTTTATAAATTTTAGAACCAATTGTCAATTTCCACATTCCCCTTACTCCCTAAACATACTGATACACATCTTCCAGGGAATTTTATATAGATTTCATTGATTTTACCCTTCATATTTAGGAACATTTACATCTTTTAAAAAGTGAGTCCTCCAATCTATGAACATGTATATGCCATCATTTATTATCTGTCTTTTAAAATCTCTTTTCCTAGTGTTTCATTGAGTTATAGATTTGTCTGTAGAGATTTTGAATATCTTTAGGTATATTTTCCTAGGTATTTGGTACCTTTGACGCCATCATAAATGGCATAATTGCTATATTTCATATTGAAATTGTCACTTGCATATAGGAACACAATTGCAATGACCAGTTTTACCTGGGATCCCACCAACTTCATGGAGCAGCAATTTGTTAGCATTTCATTTCATATTTACTCAGTGTATCCCATACCTCCTGACTTGGGCTTCTCTATGAAATCCTGGCACGGCATGCAACAGTAACACACAACACAAATATGCAGATGAGTTAATACTCTTTAAGAGAAGTTCAACCAAGAAATGGTATAATCTCAGGGACAAAAGGTTTCCACTTTGTTCCCCCAGAAAAGACCTCTGAGAAACACTTAACACAGTTTTAAGATGATCTCATGGATGAATTAACCAGTCACTCGTAGCAGTGGCCAGCTCATATATATATATATATATATATATATACATATACATATATATATATACACATATACATATATATATATGCATATTTTACTTTTTTTTGCTCTCCCTTCTTCTCTGCTTGGACCACTCTGTTCCTCACCACTGCTTCCTGAGTCACATTCCCAATAAAGAACTCACACATAAGCCTTTCTTTCCCCCAAAGTCTGCTTTCTTTTTGAGAAATCTCACCATCACATTTAAGGGAAAGTCACAGACCTTTCAAATGGGCCATATGGTTCTAAATATTCTGACATTCTGCTACCTGCCTGACCTCATCTCTACTTACTCTTACCTTTTGCAGAGGGCTGGTCCAGTCATTCTGGATCTTGTGCTTCTTCAATCATTCCAAGCATCCCTTCTACTTGGAAAAGTCATACTTGCTGCTTTCCCTGGAAAAGATAGATAGATGATAGATAGATAAATAGGGATATATCTCTATGTACATTATTCTCCCCCTTAAAATCTATGTTCATTTAGTATATCCTTCATGTCTTTTTTTGCCCAGACTTTGCAAAAAATACCTAACTCTTATCCCACCATTCTGATCCTTATCTCCTGCAAAATTTTTCTACTTAGCATATCATCTAATATTAACATATCAGGACATGTTTGTTTGTTTGTTTTATCTTTCTCCCTCTTTTATCTTTTATGCCTATAACATTGTTTGACATTTACTCTGTTGAGTGATTTTTAAAAAGTGTGAAGAGCATGCTTCCATATATGCAGAGGGAAAAATGAGAAAATATCTGAGTTAATAAGTATTGAAAGGTCAATTTATTAAATTTAAATTAAAACATAAATGTAAAAATAGGTGGAATATAAAGCTCCCTGGACATACAAGGAGAGATCTACAGCACACTTCAGGTTTAGGAAGATGAAAATGAGGAGTCTGGCTCTCTAGGGTGAGGGAAGAAAGAAGAATGGGAAGAAGTAGCTTTAGGGAGATGTATTTCATATGAAACGTAATTCATTCATTTTAAGTGTACAGTTTTCTGAGTTTTAACAAATGTATCCAATCATATAACTACCACAGCAATCCTGATATAGATTATTTCCATGATCTCTCAGAAATTCCCTAATGCTACTTTTCATTCATTTAATCCTCTCCCATGACGCCAGCTCTAGGCAAGCAATGACTAATCTTTTTTTAACTTTAATTTTTTAAATTACTGTCTTAAGCAAGTTTTGGTGCTATATCCCTAGCTGGTCTAGGATGAAAAAAACTATCTACTTCTGCTTTACTGACTACGCCAAAGCCTTTGTGTGAATCACAACAAACTGTGGAAAATTCTTCAAGAGATGGGAATACCAGACCACCTGACCTGTCTCCTGAGAAATCTGTATGCAGGTCAAGAAGCAACAGTTAGAACTGGACATGGAACAACAGACTGGTTCCAAATTGGGAAAGGAGTACATCAAGGCTGTATATTGTCACCCTGCTTATTTAACTTATATGCAGAGTATATCATGTGAAATGCAGGGCTGGATGAAGCACAAGCTTCCCATAACTTCATTGCAAATAGATGGGGAAACAATGGAAACAGTGAGAGACCTTATTTTCTTGGACTCCAAAATCACTGCAAATGGTGACTGCCACCATGAAATTAAAAGACACTTGCTCCTTGGAAGAAAAGCTATGACCAACCTAGACAGCATATTAACAAGCAAAAACATTACTTTGCCAACAAAGGTCTGTCTAGTCAAAGCTATGGTTTTTCCAGTAGTCATGTATGGATGTGAGAGTTGGACCATAAAGAAAGCTGAGCACCGAAGACTTGATGCTTTTGGACTGTGGTCTTGGAGAAGACTTGAGAGTCCTTTAGACCACAAGAAGATCCAACCAGTCAATCCTAAAGGAAATCAGTCCTGAGTATTCACTGGAAGGACGAATGCTGAAGCCGAAACTGCAATACTTTGTCCACCTGATGGAAAGAAATGACTGCTTGGAAAAAACCCCGATGCTGAGAAAGAGTGAAGGCAGGAGGAGAAGGGGATGACAGAGGATGAGATGGTTGGATGGCATCACTGACTCAATGGACATGAGTTTGAGCAAGCTCCAGGAGTTGGTGATAGACAGGGAAGCCTGGCATGCTGCAGTCCATGGGGTTGCAAAGAGTTGGACACAACTGAGTGACTTAACTGAACTGAAGAAGTATATCCACGGGTACTCAAAACAGAGCAATCCATGGGTGAGCTAAGTACTTCAGGAATGAATCTGCCTCCCTTGAAGATTCTCACTAGTGGCTTTTGTAAGATTTTAATTATTAAAATGTCCTCAGGTGGCAGGGGTAAAACAAAACATTAACAAATTTATCACATAATCCTTACTGGGGTTTAGAAGTGATACTGACCTTCCTTCCTCATGACATTTGCCAACATTTAAGTCTATATAAGCAATGTGTTTTCAACAAACTGAAATGTGAGAGGTGGTTAGGGCATGGAAAGAAATGTTGGATTTTCTGCTAATTTAGTTCTATGATATATGAAACTGCATACCTTATTTTTTTAAGAAAATCTAAAGTTTAACTGTATTTGCAATTCAAGCTGTGTAACAGATCACAGCATGATACTCATACATTTAAAGTAAATACATAATCAAAGTGAAAGTCATCTCTGACTCTTTGAGACCCCACGGACTGTATAGGCCATGGAATTCTCCAGGCCAGAATATTGGAGTGGATAGCCTTTTCCTTCTCCAGGGGATTTCCCCAGCCCAGGGATTGAACCCAAGTCTCCCACATTGCAGGTGGATTCCTTACCAGCTGACCCACAAGGGAAGCCCAAATACATCTTAATGCTGGCAAATATTTGTGTCATAAACCTTTGCTTTTTTGAGCCTAAATATATTTTATTTCATAGGCTTTAGCCTGTCATTAGATTTATAACTCCCGATTTTATGTCACTGGCCTTTAATGTCATGATTCAAGTCGTTGATACAAATGTTGAAATGCATAAAATCAAGCAGAGATCACTCATTGAACCTTGTGACCACAGAATTTACTTTAGGCCAGCACCAATAATAATGAAAGCTAACGTTTGCATGGTGCTCACTATGTACCATAAAATGTTCTAAGCATTTCAAAAGTGTAAATTTATGTAACATTCGTTAAATATTGGAGATGCTGGTTCAATCCCTAGGTGGGGAAGATCTCCTGGAGAAGTAAATGGCAACCCACTCCAGTATTCTAGCCTAAAAAATCACATGGACAGAGGAAACTGGAGGGCTACAGTCAAAAGGGTTGCAAAGAGTCAGACACAACTAATTGACTAAGCACAATTAAATATTTAGTATCAATTTTCACTAATTTTTTATCACACAATTCTGAGATAGCTGCAATAAATAATCCCACTTTATATCTAGGGCCATAAAAGCAGAGAAATGTCAGCCA
Source organism: Budorcas taxicolor (assembly GCF_023091745.1). Classification (NCBI taxonomy): domain Eukaryota; kingdom Metazoa; phylum Chordata; class Mammalia; order Artiodactyla; family Bovidae; genus Budorcas; species Budorcas taxicolor. The sequence goes on along the minus strand of NC_068935.1, from coordinate 116,756,329 downwards.
TCATGCTCAAGATTATATAACTAGAAAAGGGCAGGGTCAGGAGTCCAACTCAGCCCTGGATTCCAGTTTCAAATCTGACAGCACATATCATTCCATTGTCTTAGCTCCTCCATCTTAGTTCAGGAATAATTTAAAGATGCTGTGAAGTGCTCTATTGAGATTAATATACACAAACATCCCCACAGTAGTTTCCTACTGAAGCTGTAATAAGTCACCACAAGTTTAGTGGCTTAAAACAACACACATTTATTATCCTACAGTTTTGCAGGTCAGAAGCCTAAAATGAATAGCCAAGGCTGCATTCCTTCTGGAGGCCCTAGTGGACAATGTATTAATATTTATTTCCCTTTTCCAGCTTCTAGAGGCTTCCTACACTCCTTGCCTCATGGCCCCACATCACTCTGACCTCTGTTCCCACCAATAAGTCTCTTTCTCTAATTCTGACCCTCCTGCCTCTCTCTCTTGCAAGGTCCATTTGGATAATCCAGGATAATCTCCCTATCTTAAAATCTTTAATTTAATCACATCTGCAATTCCCTTTTATTATGTAAGTTAACAGTATTCACCGATTTGGGGGAATTCCAAAGGTGTAGTATTCCACCTGCTACAATTCCCCTGTTCATATGAACAGAGACTTCATCACTCAACAAAAATCATGTTCCATGGTCATGCACTTAAAACCTTTGTTTTGAATAACAGTGCATTGTTGGGTTTCCCTAGTGGCTCAGTCACTCCAGTACTCTTGCCTGGAAAATACCATGGATGGACAAGCCTGGTAGGCTGCAGTCCATGGGGTCGCTGAGAGTCGGACATGACTGAGCGACTTCACTTTCACTTTTCAGTTTCAAGCATTGGAGAAGGCAATGGCAACCCACTACAGTGTTCTTGCCTGGAGAACTGCAGGGACAGGGGAGCCTGGTGGGCTGCCATCTATGGGGTCACACAGAGTCGGACATGACTGAAGCGACTTAGCAGCAGCAGCAGCAGCAGTGGCTCAGTGGTAAAGAATCCACCTGCCAAAGCAGGAGACTTGGTTTCAATCCAGGGTCCGGGAAGATCCCACCTGCTTAGTGGAGCAACTAAGCCCATGCTTCAAAACTACTGAACCTGTGCCCTAGAGTTGAGCCCGCAACAAGAGAAGCCATCACAAGGAAAAGCCCATCCATTGAAACAATGAGTAGCCCTCCCTCACTACGACTACAGAAACTCTGCACCCAGTAAGAAGGACCCAATACAGCCAATAAATAAATAAATAAAATTATATTTAAAAAGTGCATCATCTCTCTATAGCTTCAAGAATATTTAACATTGAATAATCTCATCTTCATATGATTTTTATAGTTGTCCTTATAAGTGAAGCACCAGTCTTATGAAAAAGTGTCTGTTCCTATTCTGAAAGAAACAAGCTTTGTGTGTTCTCAGTCTTGCGGCTTTTCAACCTTTGCCAGTTTTGTGTGGATCACAACAAACTATGGAAAATTCTTCAAGAGATGGGAATACCAGACCACCTGACCTGCCTCTTGAGAAACCTGTACGCAGGTCAAGAAGCAACAGTTAGAACTAGACATGGAACAACAGACTGGTTCCAAATCAGGAAAGGAGTACATCAAAGCTGTATATTGTCACCCTGCTTATTTAACTTATATGCAGAGTACGTCATGCAAAATGCAAGGCTGGATGAAGCACAAGCTGGAATCAAGATTGCTGGGAGAAATATAAATAGCCTCAGATATGCAGATGACACCACAGTAATGGCAGAAAGCAAAGAACTAAAGAGCCTCTTGATGAAAGTGAAAGAAGAGAGTGAAAAAGTTGGCTTAAAACTCAACATTCAGAAAATGAAGATTGTGGCATCTGGTCTCATCACTTCATGGCAAATAGATGGGGAAACAATGGAAACAGTGAGAGACTTTATGATTTTGGGCTCCAACATCACTGCAGATGGTGACTGCAGCCATGAAATTAAAAGACGCTTGCTCCTTGGAAGAAAAGCTATGACCAACCAAGACAGCATATTAAAAAGCATTACTTTGGACATTATTTTGAGACATTATTTTGCAACAAAAGTCCATCTAGTCAAAGCTATGGTTTTTCCAGTAGTCATGTGATCTGGATGTGAGAGTTGGACTAAAGAAAGCTGAGCACTGAAGAATTGATGTTTTTGAACTATGGTGTTGGAGAAGACTCTTGAGAGTGCCCTGGACTACAAGGAGATCCAACTAGTCCATCCTAAAGGAAATCAGTCCTGAATATTCATTGAAAGGACAGATGCTGAAGCTGAAACTCCAATACTTTGGCCACCTGATGCGAAGAACTGACTCATTGGAAAAGACCCTGATGCTGGGAAAGCTTGAAGGCAGGAGGAGAAGGGGACGAAGAGGATGAGATGGTTGGATGGCATCACCGACTCGATGGACATGAGTTTGAGTAAGCTCCAGGAGTTGGTGATGGACAGGGAAGCCTGGCGTGCTGCAGTCCATGAGGTTACAAAGAGTCGTACATGACTGAACGACTGGACTGAACTGAACTGAGTTGTTCAACTAGTCTCTTTCTTTCAACTCTTTCAAGTTGTTTCTCAATTCTCCACACCTTTGGGACCCTTCCTTATTCTGGCTCTCTATTTATAACTTTCTTTACAGCTCACTCAGTAATGAATATATGCTATTTGAGTAACTTCCCCTTGGGATGTAAATGGTGTAACTAAAGTGAATGACGATATGTACTGATTTTTAACAAACTCACTAAATACTTTCTGTTCCTAATGAGCACTGCCCTTCTAAGTAGTCACCATGAAAGCAATACATTTATTTCAAAGAATATGATATTAAGCTACATTTGTAGTCTTATTTCTGAAATTGACTTTAGGGTTTATTTAGAAGCCATATAAGAAAATCAGGAAATTCCCTGGTGCTTCAGTAGTTAGGACTCCACACTTTCACTGCCAAGGGCCTGAGTTCAACCTCTCATAGGGGAAATAAGATCCCACAAACCGCATGGCTTGGCGCCCCCCCCCCCCCCCCAAAAAAAAAGGGAAAAAAAATCAGCCATGTTGCTTCACAGCTTCACCTTGTGTTTGGTTAAAACTGGCCATTGAAATTGTGTATTCTAGCCCTCTCTTTTGCATTTTATCAAACTGAATCCAAGCAACCAAATCCTACCATTCACCTTTTTCCCCATCAAATGGGTTCATTAATTTTTAAAGGACTTTATAACCACCATTCTCCCAAACCCCAGAACAATATTCTCAAGCAAAGGTGGACAAGAAAACATGGTTAAAGTTGGAAGCTGAAGTGGGGATCTTTTAACTCACCCAAAATCTCTATCTTTGAACTGAATATTCATGGAAAGTGGATGGGTTGGTGGAAGGAATGGAGAGAAAGGGGGAAGAAAAAATATATATAAACAGAGAGTTGATGTGACCCACAGAGTACTGAGTCTATGTCACCAAACAGTGCATAGACAAGGATGCCAGATCCAACTAACACAGAGATTTAGTGTTGAAAGAAAACACTAGCAAGAAGGATGGCCAGCATTTCTATTAAAGACAGGCCCTCATCACTGTCCATGCATACTTACTACCTATTGACAAGAAGCCCAAGAGTGCCCACCATGTCTGAACAAGGAGGCAAAAGTTTGGACAAGAGCACGTGTCACATGTGAGCAGTGAATTTGCTCAGCAGTGAAATGTGGCCTGCCGTATGTTTCAGAGTCTGAATTATCACAGTAGGAGTAAAGGCAGAAGTATTTCAAGAACAGAGAAGCGTAGAAATTCCCTTCTGCATGTAAATGAGAAGAGAAATAAATAGTGGCACTACTCCCAAGAGTATGTTTAATAAAGTATATACCTTTGATTACTTTTAGATCTCTTGTGCTTAGTTCTCTATCATGGGGAAGGGTAAGAATTCTATTAGATTACAACAGAATCTTTCTGTATTTTAGTTTTATAGCTTTATTTCACACATTACCACGAACAACCATTTTACAGATGCTTAGAAATAATGTTCTAATAACTTCACTTAAATTATATTTCTGTTGAGATACATGGATATTCAGTGTTCTACGTTGACTACATGCTTTATTAATGCATAATAACTGATGAAAATAAAAGATTATCTAGCTTTCAATTTATATATATACACATATGTGAAAAGTGTGTATATATATATTTTTTGAATGGTACAATGTATATATACACATTTCAGTTTATATATATATATATACACACACACACATACACACACTTTTTTGAATGGTACACTTTCTGTGACTCACTGAATTATGCAACTAACAGAAATATCTGATATATACCAAGAGACAAATCTTCACCAATGTGATTTTGCTTTCATTTGAAGCAAAGAAAATAATTAAGAATTAGGGGGCTGCATTCAGCTTTTAGGCAGGTGGTAGTCCTTCATTTTTTGAAGTTATTGATACATTTCTGGCATAAGTAAAAGAAAGACAAATAGACTAATTATAATTAAATGACTGCCATTTTGTATCCATGCAGATTCTTCCCTTTCTAACTTTAAAATCATTCACATTCTCCTGGGAGAGGGCAACAATTAGGCTTGCAGAATAGATTGCAAACAAAACGTAAAGACAGGATGTTACTCAACAGGAAAGTACTGGATAAAATAGCAACTCTGGCCAGATGGAAAGACAAGCGGGCAAAAAAGGCGATGAGAATTGAATCCCTTTAGTGTTTAAAGTGTTCTTCCCTGTCTGTTGGGGCTACTTTCTTGAAAATATGAAGCCAGATTGTTTTGTCACGTTCTGAACTCATTTTAAGTTGTTTAAAACACATTCTTTGCATGATGCTTCTTCATTTTCAATCACATGATGTCTATTTAGTGAATTGTGACTTACAAAAATCCATGCTTGCTGATAGGCATACTTTTAAATTTGTCATCAACCCTAGTTGGGGACTACAGATTAGGAGGATGGTGAAAAACAATCTTATTAGTTTCTGTGAATAAGTCAAATGCTGTGTCTCCTGATTTCTACGAGGCATTCAGACTCAATGTGGGGTCAGCAGGTTCCCTCACAGAGCTGTAAGGGTAGTTCAACTTCCCACATTATGGATGAAATTTAGAAGCAGTGAATTCGAAAACAAGCCATTGTGCAACAGCCAAATTAATCCCACTTGGTTGGCAGTAAATCAGCATCCACTAATAGAACTAGAAATTTAGAACAGCAAAAATCCAAGAATTCTGATTAAATATTAAAATACTAAGACATTAAAAATAAACACTAAGACAACAAAAGTATTAAAAACATACTAAAATATTAAAGCACTGAAAACATATTAGGATATACTGTGATCCTGGCTTAATTAAATAAGACATTACGTAGCCTTAAAACTGCTTAAGGAGCTAGGAGAGGCTCAAATCCCACAAACATCATATTCAAAATGAAACCAGAAATCATCCCTTCAAACCTCAACTCATTCTATCTTTCCTATCCTCCCTCAATCAGGGTCACAGAAGGTAGATGAACCAAATAATGATGTTCCTTATCTTTCTTTCACAGTCCTTATTCAATAAGTAGCTAAACAGCATTACCAGTCAGTAAACAGTAAACTAAGTGTATCTCTCAAATCTACTTCATCTTTAGTGCCACCACCTTCAAGTTCAAAACTAGATCATCATTGTTTCCATTGTTTCCCCAGCTATTTGCCATGAATTGATGGGACCAGATGCCATGATCTTTGTCTTTTGAATGTTGAGTTTTAAGCCTGCTTTTTCACTCTCCTCTTTACTTTCATCAAGAGGCTCTTCAGTTTCTCTTTGCTTTCTGCCATAAGGGTGGTGTCATATGCATATCTGAGGTTTTTGATATTTCTCCCAGCAATCTTGATTCCAGCTTGTGCTTCATCCAGTCTGGCATTTTGCATGATGGACTCTGCATAGAAGTTAAATAAGCAGAGTAACAATATACAGCCTTCATGTACTCCTTTCTGATTTGGAACCAGTCTGTTGTTCCATGTCCAGTTCTAACTGTTGCTTCCTGACCTGCATATAGATTTTTCAGGAGGCAGGTCAGGTGGTCTGGTATTCCCGTCTCTCAAAGAATTTCCACAGTTTGTTGTGATTCACAGAGTCAAAGGCTTTGGCTAGTCAATAAAGCAAATGTTTTCCTGGAACTCTCTTGCTTTTTCAATGATCCAACAGATGCTGGCAAATTGATCTCTGATTTCTCTGTCTTTTTTAAATCCAGCTTGAACATCTGGAAGTTCTCAGTTCACATACTGTTGAAGCCTGGCTTGGAGAATTTTGAACATTATTTTGCTAGCATGTGAGATGAGTGCAATTGCGCAGTAGTTTGAACATTCTTTGGCATTGCCTTTCTTTGGGATTGGAATAAAAACTGACCTTTTCCAGTCCTGTGGCCACTGCTGAGTTTTCCAGACTTGCTGGCATATTGAGTGCAGCACTTTCACAGCATCATCTTTTAGGATTTGAAATAGCTCAACTGAAATTCCATCACCTCCACTAGCTTTGTTCGTAGTGATGCTTCCTAAAGCCCACTTGACTTTGCATTCCAGGATGTCTGGCTCTAGGTGAGTGATCACACCATCATGGTTATCTGGGTCATGAAGATCTTTTTTGTACAGTTCTTCTGTGTAATCTTGCCACCTCTTCTTAATATCTTCTGCTTCTGTGAGGTCCATACCATTTCTGTCCTTTATTCAGTCCATCTTTGCATGAAATATTCCCTTACTATCTCTAATTTTTTAAGAGATCTCTAGTCTTTCCCCTTCTATTATTTTCCTCTATTTCTTTGCATTGATCACTGAGGAAAGCTTTCTTATCTCTCCTTGCTATTTTTTGGGACTCTGCATTCAGATGGGTATAGCTTTCCATTTCTCCTTTGCCTTGTGCTTCTCTTCTGTCCTTGGCTATTTGTAAAGCCTCCTCAGACAATCCTTTTGCCTTTTTTGCATTCCTTTTTCTGGGGATGGTCTTGATCACTGCCTCCTATACAATGTCACGAACCTCAGTCCATAGTTCTTCAGGCACTCTATTGGATCTAATGAATTGAATCTGTTTGTCACTTCCACTGTATAAGCGTAAAGGATTTGATTTAGGTCATTCCTGAATAGTCTAGTCATTTCCCCCACTTTCTTCAATTTAAGTCTGAATTTGAATAAAACAAATTTTCTTGGGCTTATTTTCTTTCTTATTTTCTCTGGTTCTAATTTCACTGAAGACGGTGACTGAAGCCATAAAATTAAAAGACACTTGCTCCTTGGAAGAAAAGCTATGACCAACCAAGACACCATATTAAAAAGCAAAGACATTACTTTGATGACAAAGATCCATCTACTCAAAGCTGTGGTCGTTCCAGTAGTCATGTATGGATGTGAGAGCTGGACCATAAGGAAAGCTGAGTGTGGAAGAATCGATGCTTTTGGACTGTGGTGTTGGAGAAGACTCTTCAGAGTCCCTTGGACAGCAAGGAGATCCAATCAGTCAATCCTAAAGGAAGTCAGTCCTGAATATTCATTGGAAGGAGTGATGCTGAAGCTGAAGCTCCCAATACTTTGGCCACCTGATGCAAAGAACTGACTCATTTGAAAAGACCCTGATGCTGGGAAAGATTGAAGGCAGGAGGAGAAGGGTTTGACAGAGGATGAGACGGTTGGATGGTATCACCGACTCGATAGACATGAGTTTGAGTAAACTCCAGGAGTTGATGATGGATAGGGCAGCCTGGCATGCTGCGGTCCACGTGGCCGCAAAGAGTCGGACATGACTGAGCGACTGAACTGATACTGATGTGAAGAACACTTCATAATTGTCAGGGAGCAACTGAACTGAACTGAGATAATTTATCTGCAATATTCTGATAATCATTTAGTTAGTTATTTTCTTTATTTTTAACAAATCTTTACTGGGTTCCTACTCTGTATACTCGACCAAAAGCTGTAGTTACAAAGATGAGTCAAAGTAACTTACTTTTGAGTAAAGGAAATGAAACACATCAAAAACTATAACCAGTATTCTACATGAGTTTGTATAACAGCCCTTCTAGATAGGATGTGGGAAATTTCTCAAATTTAATTAATTTCCAAACATCTAACCTTGCCTTTATCCAACTTATTTCCCATACTGGGAGTAATGATTTTAAAAAGCCTGGAAGCCCACCTAAACTCTATGTCTACCCCTAAGCAGTCTCTCCCATCATTCTACTTTCACTGGTCCCTCTGTTAATTCAATCAAATCCTTGATTAAATGATTTTTTTTCTACGTATCATCTACTAGATAAAATCCAACTTGTTCTCTATATGCCTTTATAAGAAAGCAGCAGAGGAGGCGGTCCTAAGATGGTGGAGGAATAGGACAGGGAGACCACTTTCTCCCCCACAAATTCATCAAAAGAACATTTGAACGCTGAGTAAATTCCACAAAACAAATTCTGAATGCTGGCAGAGGACATCAGGCACCCAGAAAAGCAGCCCATTGTCTTCAAAAGGAGATGTTTCATCAATGGTGTTGTATAGATGGAGAAGTCTTGAGGCTACTGTAAAAATAAGACTGAAAACCAGAAGCAGGAGGCTTAAATACAAATCCTGAGAACATGACAGAACTCCTGACTCCAGGGAACATTAATTGACAGGAGCTCATCAAACGCCTCCATACCTACACTGAAACCAAGCACCACCCAAGGGACAACAAGTTCTAGAGCAAGACATACCACACAAATTCTCCAGCAACACAGGAACACAGCCCTGAGCTTCAATATACAGGCTGACCAAAGTCACTCCAAACCCACTGACATCTCATAACTCATTACTGGACACTTCATTGCATTCCAAAGAGAAGAAACCCAGCTCCACCCACCAGAACACTAACACAAGCTTCCTAAACCAGGAAACCTTGACAAGCCACCTGTACAACCCCACCCACAGTGAGGAAACTCCACAATAAAGAGAACTCCACAAACTGCCAGAATACAGAAAAGCCACCCCAAACACAGCAATATAAACAAGATGAAGAGACAGAGGAATACCCAGCAGGTAAAGGAACAGGATAAATGCCCACCAAACCAAACAAAAGAGGAAGAGATAGGGAATTTACCTGATAAAGAATTCTGAATAATGATAATGGAAATGATTCAAAATTTGAAAACAAAACGGAATCACAGATAAATAGCCTGGAGACAAGGATTGAGAAGATGCAAAAAAAGTATAACAAGGTCCCAGAAGAAATAAAAAAGAGTCAATATATAATGAATAATGCAATAAATGAGATCAAAAACACTCTGGAGGGAACAAATAGTAGAAAAATGGAAGCAGAAGATAGGATTAGTGAGGTAGAAAATAGAATGGTAGAAATAAATGAATCAAAGAGAAAAAAGAAAAACAAATCAAAAGAAATGAGGACAATCTCAGAGACTTCTGGGACAATGTTAAATGTCCCAACATTTGAATCATAGGAGTCTCAGAAGAAGACAAAAGAAAGACCATGAGAAAATACTTCAGGAGATAACAGTTGAAAAGTTCCCTAAAATGGGGAAGGAAATAATCACCCAAGTCCAAGAAACCCAGAGAGTCCCAAACAGGATACATCCAAGGCAAAACACCCCAAGACACATATTAATCAAATTAATAAAGATCAAACACAAAGAACAAATATTAAAAGCAGCAAGGGAAAAACAATAAATAACACACAAGGGGATTCCCATAAGGATAACAGCTGATATTTCAATAGAAACTCTTCAGGCCAGGAGGGAGTGGCAGAACATACTTAAAGTGATGAAAGAAAATAACCTACAGCCCAGATTACTGTACCCAGCATGGATCTCATTCAAATATGAAGGAGAACTCAAAAGCTTTACAGACAAGCAAAAGCTGAGAGAATTCAGCACCACCAAACCAGCTCTCCAACGAATGCTAAAGGATATTCTCCAGACAAGAAACACAACAAGGGTGTATAAACTCGAACCCAAAACAATAAAGTAAATGGCAACGGGATCATATGTTTCAATAATGACCTTAAACGTGAGTAGGTTGAATGCCCCAACCAAAAGACAAAGACTGACTGAATGGATACAAAAACAAGACCCTTATATATGTTGTCTACAAGAGACCCACCTCAAAACAAGGGATACATACAGACTGAAAGTGAAGGGCTGGAAAAAGATATTCCACGCAAATAGAGACCAAAAGAAAGCAGGAGTAGTGAAACTCATATCAGGTAAAATAGATTTTAAAACAAAGGCTGTGAAAAGAGACAAAAAGGACACTACATAATGATCAAAGGATCAATCCAAGAAGAAGATATAACAATTATAAATATAAATGCACCCAACATAAGAGGACCACAATATGTAAGACAAATGCTAACAAGTATGAAAGGGGAAATTAAAAATAACACAATAATAGTGGGAGACTTTACTACCCCACTCACACCTATGGATAGATCAACTAAACAGAAAATTAACAAGAAAACACAAACTTTAAAAGATACAATAGACCAGATAGACCTAATTGATATCTTTAAGACATTTCACCCCAAAATAATGAATTTCATGTTTTTCTCAAGCATACATGGAACCTTCTCCAGGATAGATCACATCTTGGGCCATAAATCTAGCCTTGGTAAATTCAAAAAAATTAAAATCATTCCAAGCATCTTTTCTGATCACAATGCAGTAAGATTAGATCTCACTGACAGGAGAAAAACTATTAAAAATTATAACATATGGAGGCTGAACATGCTGCTGAATGACCAACAAATAACAGAAAAAATCAAAAAAGAAATCAAAATATGCATAGAAACGAGTGAAAATGAAAACACAACAACCCAAAACCTGTTGGACACTGTAAAAGCAGTGCTAAGGGGAAAGTTCATAGCAATACAGGCTTACCTCAAGAAACAAGAAAAAAAGTCAAATAAATAACCTAACTCTACACCTAAAGCGACTAGAAAAGGAAGAAATGAAGAATTCCAGGGTTAGTAGGAGGAAAGAAATCTTAAAAATTAGGGCAGAAATAAATGCAAAAGAAACAAAAGAGACAATAGCAAAAATCAACAAAGCCAAAAGCTGGTTCTTTGAAAGGATGAATAAAATTGACAAACCATTAGCCAGACTCATCAAGAAACAAAGGGAGAAAAATCAAATCAATGAGAGATCACAACAGAAAACACAGAAATACAAAGGATCATAAGAGACTACTATCAGCAACTATATGCCAATAAAACTTTGGACAATGTGGAAGAAATGGACAAATTCTTAGAAAAGTACAACTTTCCAAAACTGAACCAGGAAGAAACAGAAAATCTTAACAGACCCATAGCAAGCATGTAAATTGAAACTGTAATCAGAAATCTTCCAACAAACAAAAGCCCAGGTCCAGATGTCTTCATAGCTGAATTCTACCAAAAATTTAGAGAAGAGCTAACACCTATCCTACTCAAACTCTTCTAGAAAATTGCAGAGGAAGGTAAACTTCTGAACTCATTATATGAGGCCACCATCACCCTAATACCAAAACCTGACAAAGATGCCACAAAAAAAAAAAAAAAAAGAAAACTACAGGCCAATATCACAGATGAACATAGATGCAAATATCCTTAACAAAATTTTAGCAATCAGAATACAACACATTAAAAAGATCATACACCATGACCAAGTGGGCTTTATCCCAGGGATGCAAGGATTTTTCAATATTCACAAATCAATCAATATAACAGACCACAGTAACAAATTGAAAAATAAAAGCCATATGATTATCTCAATAGATGCAGAGAAAACCTTTGACAAAATTCAACGACCATTTATGATAAAAAAAAAAAACTCTCCAGAAACCAGGAATAGAAGGAACATTTCTCAAAATGATAAAAGCTATATATGACAAACCCACAGCAAACATTATCCTCAATGGTGAAAAACTGAAAGCATTTCCCCTAACGTCAGGAACAAGACAAGGGTGCCCACTTTCACCACTACCATTTAACATAGTTCTGGAAGTTTTGGCCACAGCAATCAGAGCAGAAAAAGAAATAAAAGGAATCAAGATTGGAAAAGAAGAAGTAAAACTTTCACTGTTTGCAGATGACATGATCCTCTACATAAAAAACACTAAAGACTCCACCAGAAAACTACTAGAGCTAATCAATGAATATAGTAAAGTTGCAGGATATAAAATCAACACACAGAAATCCCTTGCATTCCTATACACTAATAATGAGAAAGTAGAAAAAGAAACTAAGGAAACAATTCCATTCACCACTGAAACGAAAAGAATAAAATACTTAGGAATATATCTACCTAAAGAAACTAAAGACCTATATATAGAAAACTATAAAACACTGATGAAAGAAATCAAAGAGGATACTAATAGATGGAGAAATATACCATGTTCATGGATCAGAAGAATCAATATAGTGAAAATGAATATACTACCCAAAGCAATTTACAAATTCAATGCAATCCTTATCAAGCTAACAGTGATATTTTTCACAGAACTAGAACAAATAATTTCAAGATTTGTATGGAAATACAAAAAACCTCGAATAGCCAAAGCAATCTTGAGAAAGAAAATGGAACTGGAGGAATCAACTTGCCTGACTTCAGGCTCTACTACAAAGCCACAGTCATCAAGACAGTATGGTACTGGCACAAAGACAGACATATAGATCAATGGAACAAAATAGAAAGCCCAGAGATAAATCCACACACATATGGACACCTTATCTTTGACAAAGGAGGCAAGAATATACAATGGAGTAAAGACAATCTCTTTAACAAGTGGTGCTGGGAAAACTGGTCAGCCACTTGTAAAAGAATGAAACTAGATCACTTTCTAACACCGCACACAAAAATAAACTCAAAATGGATTAAAGATCTAAATGTAAGACCAGAAACTATAAAACTCCTAGAGGAGAATGTAGGCAAAACACTCTCCGACATAAATCACAGCAGGATCCTCTATGATCCACCTCCCAGAATTCTGGAAATAAAAGCAAAATAAAAAAATGGGATCTAATTAAAATTAAAAGCTTCTGCACAACAAAGGAAAATATAAGCAATACAACACAGCAATCCCACTGCTGGGCATACACACCTAGGAAACCAGAATTGAGAGAGACACGTGTACCCCAATGTTCATCACAGCACTGTTGATAAAAAGACAGCCTTCTGAATGGGAGAAAATAATAGCAAATGAAGCAACTGACAAACAACTAATCTCAAAAATATACAAGCAACTTATGCAGCTCAATTCCAGAAAAATAAACGACCCAATCAAAAAATAGGCCAAAAAACTAAATAGACATTTCTCCAAAGAAGACGTACGGATGGCTAACAAACACATGAAAAGATGCTCAACATCACTCATTATTAGAGAAATGCAAATCAAAACCACAATGAGGTACCACTTCACACCAGTCAGAATGGCTGCGATCCAAAAATCTGCAAGCAATAAATGCTGGAGAGGGTGTGGAGAAAAGGGAACCCTCCTACACTGTTGGTGGGAATGCAAACTAGTACAGCCACTCTGGAGAACAGTGTGGAGATTCCTTAAAAAATTGCAAATAGAACTACCTTATGACCCAGCAATCCCACTGCTGGGCATACACACCAAGGAAACCAGAATTGAAAGAGACACATGTATCCCAATGTTCATCGCAGCACTGTTTATAATAGCCAGGACATGGAAACAACCTAGATGTCCATCAGCTGATGAATGGATAAGAAAGCTGTGGTACATATACACAATGGAGTATTACTCAGCCATTAAAAAGAATTCATTTGAATCAGTTCTGATGAGATGGATGAAACTGGAGCCGATTATACAGAGTGAAGTAAGCCAGAAAGAAAAACACCAATACAGTATACTAACACATATATATGGATTTTAGAAAGATGGCAATGACGACCCTGTATGCAAGACAGCAAAAAAAGACACAGATGTGTATAACAGACTTTTGGACTCAGAGGGAGAGGGAGAGGGTGGGATGATTTGGGAGAATGGCATTGTAACAGGTATACTATCATGTAAGAATCGAATCGCCAGTCTATGTCTGACGCAGGATACAGGATGCTTGGGGCTGGTGCACGGTGATGACCCAGAGAGATGTTATGGGGAGGGAGGTGGGAGGGGGGTTCAAGTTTGGGAACGCATGTACACCCGTGGTGGATCCATGTCAATGTATGGCAAAACCAATATAGTATTATAAAGTAAAATAAAGTACAAATAAAAATTTAAAAAAAAAGAAGACATACAGATGGCTAATGAACACATGAAAAGATGCTCAACATCACTCATTATCAGAGAAATGCAAATCAAAATCACAATGAGGTACTATCTCATGCCTGTCAGAATGGCTGCTATTAAAAAGTCTATAATCAATAAATGCTGGAGAGGGTGCGGAGAAAAGGGAACCCCCTTACACTGTTGGTGGGAATGGAATCTAGTTCAGCCACTATGGAGAACACTGGGGAGATGCCATGACTAACTGGAACAGAACTGCCATACAACACAGCAATCCCACTGCTGGGCAATACACACCTAGGAAACCAGAATTGAGAGAGACACGTGTACCCCAATGTTCATCACAGCACTGTTGATAATATTCAGGATATGGAAGCAACCTAGATGTCCATCAGCAGATGAATGGATAAGAAAGCTGTGGCACATATACACAATGGAGTATTAACTCAGCCAATAAAAAAATACATTTGAATCAGTTTTAATGAGGTGGATGAACTGGAGCTTATGATACAGAGTAAAGTAAGCCAGAAGGGAAAACACCAATACAGTATACTAATGCATATATATGGAATTTAGAAAGATGGTAACGAAACCCCAGTATGCAAGACAGCAAAAGAGACACCGATGTATAGAACAGTAGTTTGGACGCTCTGGGAGAGGGAGAGGTTGGGATGATTTGGGGGAATGGCATTGAAACATGTACAATATCACATGTGAAATGAACCGCCAGTACAGGTTTGATGCATGATACAGGATGCTAGGTGCTAGCGCACTGGGATGACCCAGAGGGACGGTACGGGGAGGGAGCTGGGAATGGGGTTCAGGATGGGGAACACGAGCATGCCCGTGGCGGATTCATGTTGATGTATGGAAAAACCAATACAATACTGTAAAGTAATTAACCTCCAAATAATATAAATAAATTTATTTTTTAAAAAACAAAATATAACAAAATAAAAATAAACACATGTAACCTAATTAAAATTAAAAGCTTCTGCACAACAAAGGAAACTATAAGCAAAGTGAAAAGACAGCCTTCAGAATAGGAGAAAATAATAGCAAATGAAGCAACTGACAAACAACTAACCTCAAACATATACAATCAACTCCTGTAGCTCAACTCCAGAAAAATAAATGACCCAATCAAAAAATGGGCCAAAGACCTAAACAGACATTTCTCCAGAGAAGACATACAGATGGCTAACAAACACATGAAAAGATGCTCAACATCACTCATTATCAGAGAAATGCAAATCACACCCACAATGAGGTACCATTTCACCCAGTCAGAATGGCGGCGATCCAAAAGTCTACAAGCAATAAATGCTCGAAAGGGTGTGGAAAAAAGGGACCTCTCTTACACTGTTGGTGGGAATGCAAACTAGTACAGCCACTATGGACAACAGTGTGGAGATGCCTTAAAAAACTGGAAATTGAACTGTCATATGACCCAGCAATCCCACTGCAGCGCATACACACCAAGGAAACCAGAATTGAAAGAGACACATGTATCCCAATGTTCATCACAGCACTGTTGATAATAGCCAGGACATGGAAGCAACCTAGATGCCCATCAGCAGATGAATGGATAAGAAAGCTGTGGTATATGTACACAATGGAGTATTACTCAGCCATTAAAAAGAATACATTTGAATCAGTTCTAATGAGGTGGATGAAACTGGAGCCTATTATACAGACTGAAGTAAGCTAGAAAGAAAAACACCAATATGGTATACTAATGCATATATATGGAATTTAGAAAGATGGTAACGATAACATGGTATGCGAGAAAGCATATGAGAGACCGATATATAGAAGAGTCGTTTGGACTCTGTGGGAAAGGGAGAGGGTGGGATGATTTGGCAGAATGGTTTTGACACATGTTAATAACATATGTGAAATGATCCGCAAGTCAAGGTTCGATGTATGATACAGGATGCTTGGGGCTGGTGCACTGGGATGACCCAGAGGAGTGGTACAGGGAAGGAGGTGGGAGAGGGGTTAAAGATGGGGAAGACGTGCATTCCTGTGGCGGATTCATGTTGATATATGGCAAAACCAATTGAATATTGTAAAGTAATTAACCTCCAATTAAAATAAGTTTATATTAAAAAAAAAAACAAAATAAACAAATGTAACCTAATTGAAATTAAAAGCTTCTGCACTACAAAGGAAACTATAAGCAAGGTGAAAAGATAGTCTTCAGAATGGGAGAATTAATAGCAACTGAAGCAACTAACAAAGGATTAGTCTCCAAAATATACAAGTTCTCTGGCAGCTCAAATGCAGAAAAATAAAAGATCCAATCAAAAAATGGGGAAAGAACTAAACAGACATTTCTCCAAAGAAGACATACAGATGGCTAACACACACATGAAAAGATGTTCAACGTCACTCATGATCAGAGAAATGCAAATCAAAACCACAGTGAGGTACCATTTCACGCCAGTCATAATGGCTGTGATCCAAAAGTCCGTGAGCAATAAATGCGGGAGAGGCTGTGGAGAAAAGGGAATGCTCTTACACTGTTGGTGGGAATGCAAACTACTCCAGCCACTATGGAGAACAGTGTGGAGATTCCTTAAAAAACTGGAAATAGAACTGTCATATGACCCAGCAATCCCACTGCTGGGCATACACACCAAGGAAACCAGAATTGAAAGAGACACGTGTAATCATCGCAGCACTGTTTAAAATAGCCAGGATATGGAATCAACCTAGATGCCCAGCAGCACACGAATGGATAAGAAAGCTATAGTACATACACCCAAGGGAGTATTACTCAGCATTAAAAAGAATACATTTGAATCAGTTCTAATGAGGTGGATGAAACTGGAGCCTTATATCCAGAGTGAAGTAAGTCAGAAAGAAAAACACCAATACAGTATACTAACACATATATATGGAATTTAGAAAGATGGTAACGAAAACACGGTATGCAAGAAAGCATAAGAGACACCGATGTATGGAACAGTTGTTTGGACCCTGTGGGAGAGGGAGAGGGTGGGATGATTTGGCAGATTGGCATTGAAACATGTATAATATCATATGTGAAATGATCTGCCAGTCCAGGTTCAATGCATGGTACAGGATGCTTGGGGCTGGTGCACTGGGATGACCCAGAGAGATGGTACAGGGAGGGAGGTGGGAGGGGGGTTCAGCATGGGGAACACGTGCATGCCCATGGCAGATTCCTGTTGGTGTATCGCAAAATCAATTGAATATTGTTAAGTAGTTAATCTCCAATTAAAATAAATAAATTTATTTTCAAAAAAGCACAAAACAAAATAAAAATAAATAAAAATAACCTAATTAAAATTAAAAACTTCTGCACAGCAACGGAAACTATAAGCAAGGTGAAAAGACAGCCTTCAGAATGGGACAAAATAATAGCAAATGAAGCAACTGACAAAGAATTAATCTCAAACATATACAATCAACTCATGAGGCTCAATTCCAGAAAAATAAATGACACAATCAAAAAATGGGTAAAGAACTAAACAGACATTTCTCCAAAGAAGACATACAGATGGCTAACAAACACATGAAAAGATGCTCAACATCACTCATTATCAGAGAAATGCACATCAGAACCACAAGGAGGTACCATTTCATGCCAGTCAGAATGACTATGATCCAAGAAAAGGGAACCCTCTTACAATGTTAGTAGGAATGCAAACTAGTCCAGCCACTATGGAGAACAGTGTGGAGATGCCTTAAAAAACTGGAAATAGAACTGTCGTATGACCCAGCAACCCAACTGCTGGGCATACACACTGAAGAAACCAGAATTGAAAGAGACACATGCACCTCAATGTTCATTGCAGTACTGTTTATAATAGCCAGGACATGGAAGCAACCTAGATGCCCATCATCAGATGAATGGATATGAAATCTGTGGTACATATACACAATGGAGTATTACTCAGCCATTAAAAAAAACACATTTGAATCAGTTCTAATGAGGTGGATGATACTGGACCCTAACATACAGAGTGAAGTAAGCCAGAAAGAAAAACACCAATACAGTAAACTAATGCATATGCATGGAATTTAAAAGGTGGTAACGATAACCCGGTATGCAAGACAGCAAAAGAGACAAAAAACACCAATACAGTAAACTAATGCATATGCATGGAATTTAAAAGGTGGTAACGATAACCCGGTATGCAAGACAGCAAAAGAGACATCAATGTATAGAACAGTCTTTTGGACTCTGGGAGAGGGAGAGGGTGGGATGATTTGGGATAATGGCATTGAAATATGTATAATATCATATGTGAAACGAACTGCCAGTCCAGGTTTGATGCATGATACACGATGCTTGGGGCTGGTGCACTGGGATGACCCAGAGGGACGGTATGGGGAGGAAAGTGGGAGAAGGGTTCAAGATGGGGAAGACGTGCATGCCCGTGGCGGATTCATGTTGATGTATCGCAAAACCAACTGAATATTATAGAGTAATTAACCTCCAATTAAAATAATAAATTTATATTAAAAAACAAAACAAAAATAAAAAATGTAACCTAACTAAAATTAAAGGCTTGTGCACAACAAAGGAAAATATAAGCAAGATGAAAAGACAATCTTCAGAATGGGAGAAAATAATAGCAAATGAAGCAACTAATGAAGAATTAATTTCAAAAATACACAAGCACACCTGTAGCTCAATTTCAGAAAAATATACGACTCAATCAACAAATGGGCCAAAGAACTAAACAGACATTTCTCCAAAGAAGACATACAGATGGCCAACAAACACATGAAAAATGCTCAGCATCACTCATTATCAGAGAAATGCAAGTCAAAATCACAATGAGGTACCATTTCACCCAATCAGAATGACTGCAACCCAAAAGTCTACAAGCAATAAATGCTGGAGACGGTGTGGAGAAAAGGGAACCGTCTTACACTGTTGGTGAGAATGCAAACTAGTAAAACCACTATGGAGAACAGTGTGGAGATTGCTTAAAAAACTGGAAATAGAAATGCCATATGACCCAGCAATCCCACTGCTGGGCATGACATCAATGAAACCAGAATTGAAAGAGACACATGTATCCCAATGTTCATCGCAGCACTGTTTATAATAACCAGGACATGGAAGAAACCTAGATGCCCATCAGCAGATGAATGGATAAGAAAGCTGTGGTATATGTACACAATGGAGTATTACTCAGCCATTAAAAAGAATACATTTGAATCAGTTCTAATGAGGTGGATGAAACTGGAGCCTAATATACAAAGTAAAGTAAGCCAGAAAGAAAAACACCAATATAGTATACTAACGCATATATATGGAATTTAGAAAGATGGTAATGATAACACGGTATGTGAGAAAGAATAAGAGACACCAATGTATAAAACAGTCGTTTGGACTCTGTGGGAGAGGGAGAGGGAGGGATGATTTGGCAGATTGGCATTGAAACATGTATAATACCATATGTGAAATGATCTCCCAGTCCAGGTTCAATGCATGATACAGGATGCTTGGGGCTGGTGCACTGGGATGACCCAGAGAGATGGTACAGGGAGGGAGGTGGGAGGGGGGGTTCAGGATGGGGAACATGTGCATGCCCGTGGCAGATTCATGTTGATATATGGAAAAACCAATAAACTATTGTAAAGTAATTAACCTCCAATTAAAATAAATGAATTTATTTTAAAAAACAAAACAAAATAAAAATAAACAAATGTAACCTACTTAAAATTAAAAGCTTTTGCACAACAAAGGAAACTATAAGCAAGGTGAAAAGACAGCCTTCAGAATGGGACAAAATAATAGAAAATGAATCAACTGACAAAGAATTAATCTCAAACACATACAATCAACTCATGAGGTTCAATTCCAAAAAAATAAATGACCCAATCAAAAAATGGGTAAAGAACTAAACAGACATTTCTCCAAAGAAGACATACAGATGGCTAACAAACACATGAAAAGATGCTCAACATCACTCATTATCAGAGAAATGCAAATCAGAACCACAAGGAGGTACCATTTCACGCCAGTCAGAATGGCTCTGATCCAAGAAAAGGGAACCCTCTTACAATGTTAGTAGGAATGCAAACTAGTCCAGCCACTATGGAAAACAGTGTGGAGATTCCTTAAAAAACTGGAAACAGAACTGCCATATGACAATCCCACTGCTGGGCATACACACCGAGGAAACAGGAATTGAAAGAGACACATGCACCTCAATGTTCACTGCAGTACTGTTTATAATAGCCAGGACATGGAAGCAACCTAGATGCCCATCATCAGACGAATGGATAAGAAAGCTGGGGTACATATACACAATGGAGTATTACTCAGCCATTAAAAATATACATTTGAATCAGTTCTAATGAGGTGGATGAAACTGGAGGCTAATATACAGAGTGAAGTAAGCCAGAAAGACAAACATGAATACAGTATACTAACACATATATATGGAATTTAGAAAGATGATAACGATAACCCGGTATGCGAAACAGCAAAAAAGACACTGATGTATAGAACAGTCTTTTGGACTCTGTGGGAGAGGGAGAGGGTAGGATGATTTGGGAGAATGGCATTGAAATATGTATAATATCACATGTGAAACGAACTGCCAGTCCAGGTTTGATGCATGATACAGGATGCTTGGGGCTGCTGCACTGGGATGACCCAGAGGGATGGTACGGGGAGGGAGATAGGAGGGGGATTAAAGATGGGGAACACATCCATGCCCATGGCGGATTCATGTTGATGTATGGCATAACCAATAGAATATTGTGAAGTAATTAACCTTCAATTAAAATAAATAAATTTATATTGAAAAACAAAACAAAAATAAACAAATGTAATCTAATTAAAATTAAAAGCTTCTGCACAACAAAGGAAACTGTAAGCAAGGTAAAAAGACAGCCTTCAGAATGGGAGAAAATAATAGCAAATGAAGCAACTAACAAAGAATTAGTCTCAAAAATATACAAGTATTCGTGCAGCTCAATTGCAGAAAAATAAACGATCCAATCAAAAAATGGGCCAAAGAACCAAACAGACATTTCTCCAAAGAAGACAAACAGATGGCTCACAAACAACATGAAAAGAGGTTCAACATGACTCATTATCAGAAATATGCAAATCACAACCACAATGAGGTACCATTTCACGTCAGTCAGAATGGCTGCTATCCAGAAGTCTACAAGCAAGAAATGCTGGAGACGGTGTGGAGAAAAGGGAACCCTCTTACACTGTTGGTGGGAATGCAAAGTAGTCCAGCCACTATGGAGAACAGTGTGGAGATTCCTTAAAAAACTGGAAATAGAAATGCCATATGACCCAGCAATCCCATGCTGGGCATACACACCGAGGAAACCAGAATTGAAAGAGACACGTGTACGCCAATGTTCATTGCAACACTGTTCATCATAGCCAGGACATGGAAGCAGCCTAGATGCCCATCAGCAGATGAATGGATAAAGAAAGCTGTGGTACATATACCCAATGGAGTATTACTCAGCCATTAAAAAGAATACATTTGAATCAGTTCTACTGAGGTGGATGAAACTGGGGCCTATTATTCAGAGTGAAGTAAGCCAGAAAGAAAAACATGGAAACAGTATACTAATGCATATATATGGAATTTAGAAAGATGGTAATGATAACCCAGTATGCGAGACAGCAAGAGAGACACAAATGTGTAGAACAGTCTTTTGGACTCTGTGGGAGAGGGAGAGGGTGGGATGATTTGGGAGAATGGCATTGACACATGTATAATATCACATGAGAAACAAACTGCCAGTCCAGGTTTGATGCATGACCCAGGATGCTTGGGGCTAGTGCACTGGGATGACACAGAGAGATGCTACAGGGAGGGAGGTGGGAGGGGGTTTCAAGATAGGGAATACGTGTATACTTTTGGCAGATTCATGTTGATGTATTGCAAAACCAATAGAATATTGTAAAGTAATTAGCCTCCAATTAAAATAAATTTATATTTAAAAAAACAAAACAAAAAAAAATAAACAAATGTAACCTAATTGAAATTAAACGCTTCTGCACAACAAAGGAAACTATAAGCAAGGTGAAAAGATATCCTTCTGAATGGGAGAAAATATTAGCAAATGAAGCAACTGACAAGCAACTAATCTCAAAAATATACAAGCAACTTATGCAGCTCAATTCCAGAAAAATAAACAACCCAATCAAAAAATGGGCCAAAGAACTAAACAGACATTTCTCCAAAGAAGACATACAGATGGCTAACAAACACATGAAAAGATGCTCAACGTCACTCATTGTCAGAGAAATGCAAATCAAAACCACAATGAGGTATCATTTTACACCAGTCAGAATGGCTGCGATCCAAAAGTCTACAGGCAATAAATGCTGGAGAGGGTGTGGAGAAAAGGGAACCCTCTTACACTGTTGGTGGGAATGCAAACTAGTACAGCCACTATGGACAACAGTGTGGAGATTCCTTAAAAAATTGCAAACAGAACTGCCTTATGGCCCAGCAATCCCAGTGCTGGGCATACACACCGAGGAAACCAAAATTGAAAGAGACACGTGTACCCCAATATTCATCACAGCAATGTTTATAATAGCCAGGACATGGAAACAACCTAGATGTCCATCAGCAGACCAATGGATAAGAAAGCTGTGGTACATATACACTCAGCCATTAAAAAGAATACATTTGAATCAGTTCTAATGAGGTGGATGAAACTGGAGCCTATTATCCAGAGTGAAGTAAGCCAGAAAGAAAAACACCAATACAGTATACTAACACATATATATGGAATTTAGAAAGATGGTAATGATAAGCTTGTATGCAAGACAGCAAAAGAGACACAGATGTATAGAACGGTCTTTTGGACTCTGTGGGAGAGGGAGAGGGTGGGATGATTTGGGATAATGGCATTGAAATATGTATAATATCATATGTGAAACGAACTGCCAGTCCAGGTTTGATGCATGATACACGATGCTTGGGGCTGGTGCACTGGGATGACCCAGAGGGACGGTATGGGGAGGAAAGTGGGAGAAGGGTTCAAGATGGGGAAGACGTGCATGCCCGTGGCAGATTCATGTTGATGTATCGCAAAACCAACTGAATATTATAGAGTAATTAACCTCCAATTAAAATAATAAATTTATATTAAAAAACAAAACAAAAATAAAAAATGTAACCTAACTAAAATTAAAGGCTTGTGCACAACAAAGGAAAATATAAGCAAGATGAAAAGACAATCTTCAGAATGGGAGAAAATAATAGCAAATGAAGCAACTAATGAAGAATTAATTTCAAAAATACACAAGCACACCTGTAGCTCAATTTCAGAAAAATATACGACTCAATCAACAAATGGGCCAAAGAACTAAACAGACATTTCTCCAAAGAAGACATACAGATGGCCAACAAACACATGAAAAATGCTCAGCATCACTCATTATCAGAGAAATGCAAGTCAAAATCACAATGAGGTACCATTTCACCCAATCAGAATGACTGCAACCCAAAAGTCTACAAGCAATAAATGCTGGAGACGGTGTGGAGAAAAGGGAACCGTCTTACACTGTTGGTGAGAATGCAAACTAGTAAAACCACTATGGAGAACAGTGTGGAGATTGCTTAAAAAACTGGAAATAGAAATGCCATATGACCCAGCAATCCCACTGCTGGGCATGACATCAATGAAACCAGAATTGAAAGAGACACATGTATCCCAATGTTCATCGCAGCACTGTTTATAATAACCAGGACATGGAAGAAACCTAGATGCCCATCAGCAGATGAATGGATAAGAAAGCTGTGGTATATGTACACAATGGAGTATTACTCAGCCATTAAAAAGAATACATTTGAATCAGTTCTAATGAGGTGGATGAAACTGGAGCCTAATATACAAAGTAAAGTAAGCCAGAAAGAAAAACACCAATATAGTATACTAACGCATATATATGGAATTTAGAAAGATGGTAATGATAACACGGTATGTGAGAAAGAATAAGAGACACCAATGTATAAAACAGTCGTTTGGACTCTGTGGGAGAGGGAGAGGGAGGGATGATTTGGCAGATTGGCATTGAAACATGTATAATACCATATGTGAAATGATCTCCCAGTCCAGGTTCAATGCATGATACAGGATGCTTGGGGCTGGTGCACTGGGATGACCCAGAGAGATGGTACAGGGAGGGAGGTGGGAGGGGGGGTTCAGGATGGGGAACATGTGCATGCCCGTGGCAGATTCATGTTGATATATGGAAAAACCAATAAACTATTGTAAAGTAATTAACCTCCAATTAAAATAAATGAATTTATTTTAAAAAACAAAACAAAATAAAAATAAACAAATGTAACCTACTTAAAATTAAAAGCTTTTGCACAACAAAGGAAACTATAAGCAAGGTGAAAAGACAGCCTTCAGAATGGGACAAAATAATAGAAAATGAATCAACTGACAAAGAATTAATCTCAAACACATACAATCAACTCATGAGGTTCAATTCCAAAAAAATAAATGACCCAATCAAAAAATGGGTAAAGAACTAAACAGACATTTCTCCAAAGAAGACATACAGATGGCTAACAAACACATGAAAAGATGCTCAACATCACTCATTATCAGAGAAATGCAAATCAGAACCACAAGGAGGTACCATTTCACGCCAGTCAGAATGGCTCTGATCCAAGAAAAGGGAACCCTCTTACAATGTTAGTAGGAATGCAAACTAGTCCAGCCACTATGGAAAACAGTGTGGAGATTCCTTAAAAAACTGGAAACAGAACTGCCATATGACAATCCCACTGCTGGGCATACACACCGAGGAAACAGGAATTGAAAGAGACACATGCACCTCAATGTTCACTGCAGTACTGTTTATAATAGCCAGGACATGGAAGCAACCTAGATGCCCATCATCAGACGAATGGATAAGAAAGCTGGGGTACATATACACAATGGAGTATTACTCAGCCATTAAAAATATACATTTGAATCAGTTCTAATGAGGTGGATGAAACTGGAGGCTAATATACAGAGTGAAGTAAGCCA
This sequence comes from Budorcas taxicolor, assembly GCF_023091745.1. Classification (NCBI taxonomy): domain Eukaryota; kingdom Metazoa; phylum Chordata; class Mammalia; order Artiodactyla; family Bovidae; genus Budorcas; species Budorcas taxicolor. The sequence continues at coordinate 116,731,080 of NC_068935.1, read as the reverse complement.
GAAAGACAAACATGAATACAGTATACTAACACATATATATGGAATTTAGAAAGATGATAACGATAACCCGGTATGCGAAACAGCAAAAAAGACACTGATGTATAGAACAGTCTTTTGGACTCTGTGGGAGAGGGAGAGGGTAGGATGATTTGGGAGAATGGCATTGAAATATGTATAATATCACATGTGAAACGAACTGCCAGTCCAGGTTTGATGCATGATACAGGATGCTTGGGGCTGCTGCACTGGGATGACCCAGAGGGATGGTACGGGGAGGGAGATAGGAGGGGGATTAAAGATGGGGAACACATCCATGCCCATGGCGGATTCATGTTGATGTATGGCATAACCAATAGAATATTGTGAAGTAATTAACCTTCAATTAAAATAAATAAATTTATATTGAAAAACAAAACAAAAATAAACAAATGTAATCTAATTAAAATTAAAAGCTTCTGCACAACAAAGGAAACTGTAAGCAAGGTAAAAAGACAGCCTTCAGAATGGGAGAAAATAATAGCAAATGAAGCAACTAACAAAGAATTAGTCTCAAAAATATACAAGTATTCGTGCAGCTCAATTGCAGAAAAATAAACGATCCAATCAAAAAATGGGCCAAAGAACCAAACAGACATTTCTCCAAAGAAGACAAACAGATGGCTCACAAACAACATGAAAAGAGGTTCAACATGACTCATTATCAGAAATATGCAAATCACAACCACAATGAGGTACCATTTCACGTCAGTCAGAATGGCTGCTATCCAGAAGTCTACAAGCAAGAAATGCTGGAGACGGTGTGGAGAAAAGGGAACCCTCTTACACTGTTGGTGGGAATGCAAAGTAGTCCAGCCACTATGGAGAACAGTGTGGAGATTCCTTAAAAAACTGGAAATAGAAATGCCATATGACCCAGCAATCCCATGCTGGGCATACACACCGAGGAAACCAGAATTGAAAGAGACACGTGTACGCCAATGTTCATTGCAACACTGTTCATCATAGCCAGGACATGGAAGCAGCCTAGATGCCCATCAGCAGATGAATGGATAAAGAAAGCTGTGGTACATATACCCAATGGAGTATTACTCAGCCATTAAAAAGAATACATTTGAATCAGTTCTACTGAGGTGGATGAAACTGGGGCCTATTATTCAGAGTGAAGTAAGCCAGAAAGAAAAACATGGAAACAGTATACTAATGCATATATATGGAATTTAGAAAGATGGTAATGATAACCCAGTATGCGAGACAGCAAGAGAGACACAAATGTGTAGAACAGTCTTTTGGACTCTGTGGGAGAGGGAGAGGGTGGGATGATTTGGGAGAATGGCATTGACACATGTATAATATCACATGAGAAACAAACTGCCAGTCCAGGTTTGATGCATGACCCAGGATGCTTGGGGCTAGTGCACTGGGATGACACAGAGAGATGCTACAGGGAGGGAGGTGGGAGGGGGTTTCAAGATAGGGAATACGTGTATACTTTTGGCAGATTCATGTTGATGTATTGCAAAACCAATAGAATATTGTAAAGTAATTAGCCTCCAATTAAAATAAATTTATATTTAAAAAAACAAAACAAAAAAAAATAAACAAATGTAACCTAATTGAAATTAAACGCTTCTGCACAACAAAGGAAACTATAAGCAAGGTGAAAAGATATCCTTCTGAATGGGAGAAAATATTAGCAAATGAAGCAACTGACAAGCAACTAATCTCAAAAATATACAAGCAACTTATGCAGCTCAATTCCAGAAAAATAAACAACCCAATCAAAAAATGGGCCAAAGAACTAAACAGACATTTCTCCAAAGAAGACATACAGATGGCTAACAAACACATGAAAAGATGCTCAACGTCACTCATTGTCAGAGAAATGCAAATCAAAACCACAATGAGGTATCATTTTACACCAGTCAGAATGGCTGCGATCCAAAAGTCTACAGGCAATAAATGCTGGAGAGGGTGTGGAGAAAAGGGAACCCTCTTACACTGTTGGTGGGAATGCAAACTAGTACAGCCACTATGGACAACAGTGTGGAGATTCCTTAAAAAATTGCAAACAGAACTGCCTTATGGCCCAGCAATCCCAGTGCTGGGCATACACACCGAGGAAACCAAAATTGAAAGAGACACGTGTACCCCAATATTCATCACAGCAATGTTTATAATAGCCAGGACATGGAAACAACCTAGATGTCCATCAGCAGACCAATGGATAAGAAAGCTGTGGTACATATACACTCAGCCATTAAAAAGAATACATTTGAATCAGTTCTAATGAGGTGGATGAAACTGGAGCCTATTATCCAGAGTGAAGTAAGCCAGAAAGAAAAACACCAATACAGTATACTAACACATATATATGGAATTTAGAAAGATGGTAATGATAAGCTTGTATGCAAGACAGCAAAAGAGACACAGATGTATAGAACGGTCTTTTGGACTCTGTGGGAGAGGGAGAGGGTGGGATGATTTGGGATAATGGCATTGAAATATGTATAATATCATATGTGAAACGAACTGCCAGTCCAGGTTTGATGCATGATACACGATGCTTGGGGCTGGTGCACTGGGATGACCCAGAGGGACGGTATGGGGAGGAAAGTGGGAGAAGGGTTCAAGATGGGGAAGACGTGCATGCCCGTGGCGGATTCATGTTGATGTATCGCAAAACCAACTGAATATTATAGAGTAATTAACCTCCAATTAAAATAATAAATTTATATTAAAAAACAAAACAAAAATAAAAAATGTAACCTAACTAAAATTAAAGGCTTGTGCACAACAAAGGAAAATATAAGCAAGATGAAAAGACAATCTTCAGAATGGGAGAAAATAATAGCAAATGAAGCAACTAATGAAGAATTAATTTCAAAAATACACAAGCACACCTGTAGCTCAATTTCAGAAAAATATACGACTCAATCAACAAATGGGCCAAAGAACTAAACAGACATTTCTCCAAAGAAGACATACAGATGGCCAACAAACACATGAAAAATGCTCAGCATCACTCATTATCAGAGAAATGCAAGTCAAAATCACAATGAGGTACCATTTCACCCAATCAGAATGACTGCAACCCAAAAGTCTACAAGCAATAAATGCTGGAGACGGTGTGGAGAAAAGGGAACCGTCTTACACTGTTGGTGAGAATGCAAACTAGTAAAACCACTATGGAGAACAGTGTGGAGATTGCTTAAAAAACTGGAAATAGAAATGCCATATGACCCAGCAATCCCACTGCTGGGCATGACATCAATGAAACCAGAATTGAAAGAGACACATGTATCCCAATGTTCATCGCAGCACTGTTTATAATAACCAGGACATGGAAGAAACCTAGATGCCCATCAGCAGATGAATGGATAAGAAAGCTGTGGTATATGTACACAATGGAGTATTACTCAGCCATTAAAAAGAATACATTTGAATCAGTTCTAATGAGGTGGATGAAACTGGAGCCTAATATACAAAGTAAAGTAAGCCAGAAAGAAAAACACCAATATAGTATACTAACGCATATATATGGAATTTAGAAAGATGGTAATGATAACACGGTATGTGAGAAAGAATAAGAGACACCAATGTATAAAACAGTCGTTTGGACTCTGTGGGAGAGGGAGAGGGAGGGATGATTTGGCAGATTGGCATTGAAACATGTATAATACCATATGTGAAATGATCTCCCAGTCCAGGTTCAATGCATGATACAGGATGCTTGGGGCTGGTGCACTGGGATGACCCAGAGAGATGGTACAGGGAGGGAGGTGGGAGGGGGGGTTCAGGATGGGGAACATGTGCATGCCCGTGGCAGATTCATGTTGATATATGGAAAAACCAATAAACTATTGTAAAGTAATTAACCTCCAATTAAAATAAATGAATTTATTTTAAAAAACAAAACAAAATAAAAATAAACAAATGTAACCTACTTAAAATTAAAAGCTTTTGCACAACAAAGGAAACTATAAGCAAGGTGAAAAGACAGCCTTCAGAATGGGACAAAATAATAGAAAATGAATCAACTGACAAAGAATTAATCTCAAACACATACAATCAACTCATGAGGTTCAATTCCAAAAAAATAAATGACCCAATCAAAAAATGGGTAAAGAACTAAACAGACATTTCTCCAAAGAAGACATACAGATGGCTAACAAACACATGAAAAGATGCTCAACATCACTCATTATCAGAGAAATGCAAATCAGAACCACAAGGAGGTACCATTTCACGCCAGTCAGAATGGCTCTGATCCAAGAAAAGGGAACCCTCTTACAATGTTAGTAGGAATGCAAACTAGTCCAGCCACTATGGAAAACAGTGTGGAGATTCCTTAAAAAACTGGAAACAGAACTGCCATATGACAATCCCACTGCTGGGCATACACACCGAGGAAACAGGAATTGAAAGAGACACATGCACCTCAATGTTCACTGCAGTACTGTTTATAATAGCCAGGACATGGAAGCAACCTAGATGCCCATCATCAGACGAATGGATAAGAAAGCTGGGGTACATATACACAATGGAGTATTACTCAGCCATTAAAAATATACATTTGAATCAGTTCTAATGAGGTGGATGAAACTGGAGGCTAATATACAGAGTGAAGTAAGCCAGAAAGACAAACATGAATACAGTATACTAACACATATATATGGAATTTAGAAAGATGGTAATGATAAGCTTGTATGCAAGACAGCAAAAGAGACACAGATGTATAGAACGGTCTTTTGGACTCTGTGGGAGAGGGAGAGGGTGGGATGATTTGGGATAATGGCATTGAAATATGTATAATATCATATGTGAAACGAACTGCCAGTCCAGGTTTGATGCATGATACAGGATGTTTGGGGCTGGTGCACCGGGATGACGCAGAGGGATGGTATGGGGAGGGTGGTAGGAGAGGGCTTCAGGATGCGGAACACGTGCATGCATGTGGCGGATTCATGTTGATGTATGGCAAAACCAATACAATACTGTAAAGTAATTAATATCGAATTAATATAAATAAATTCATATTAAAAAAGTAAACAAAAATAAACAAATGTAAGCTAATTGAAATTAAAAGCTTCTGCACAACAAAGGAAACTATAAGCAAAGTAAAAAAAAAGCCTTCAGATTGGAAGAAAATAATAGCAAATGAAGCAACAGACAAATAATTCATCTCCAAAATATACAGGAATACCTGCAGCTCAACTGCAGAAAAATAAACGACCCAATCAAAAAATGGGCCAAAGAACTAAACAGACATTTCTCCAAAGAAGACACACAGATGGCTAATGAACACATGAAAAGATGCTCAACATCATTCATTATCAGAGAAATGCAAATCAAAACCACAATGAGGTACTATTTCACACCAATCAGAATGGCTGTGATCCAAAAGGCTACAAGCAAGAAATGCTGGAGACGGTGTGGAGAAAAGGGAATCCTCTTACACTGTTGGTGGGAATGCAATCTAGTTCAGCCACTATGGAGAACACTGGGGAGATGCTGTAAAAAACTGGAATAGAACTGCCATACAACACAGCAATCCCACTGCTAGGCATACACACCTAGGAAACCAGAGTTGAGAGAGACACGAGTACCCCAATGTTCATCGTAGCACTGCTGATAACAGCCAAGACATGGGGGCAACCTAGATACCCATCAGCAGACTAATGGTTAAGAAAGCTATGGTACATATACACAATGGAGTATTACTCAGCCACTCAAAATATACATTTGAATCAGTTCTAATGAGGTGGATGAACTGGAGCTTATGATACAGAGTGAAGCAAGCCAGAAAGGAAAACACCAATACAGTATACTAACGCATATATATAGAATTTAGAAAGATGGTAACAATAACCCTGTATGTGAGACAGCAAAAGAGACACAGATGTATAGAACAGTCGTTTGGATGCTGTGGGAGAGGGACAGGGTGGGATGATTTGGGGGAATGGCATTGAAACATATATAATATCACATGTGAAACGAACCGCCAGTACAGGTTTGATGCATGATACAGGATGTTTGGGGCTGGTGCACTGGGATGACCCAGAGGGATGGTACGCGGAGGGAGCTGGGAATGGGGTTCAGGATGCGGAACACGTGCATGCCTGAGGCTGATTCCTGTTGATGCATGGCAAAACCAATACAATACTGTAAAGTAATTAACCTCCAATTAAAATAAATAAATTTATTTACAAAAAACAAAACAAAACAAACTAAAAATTAACAAATGTAACCTAATCAAAATCTAAAGCATCTGCACAACAAAGGAAACTATAAGCAAGGTGAAAAGACAGCCTTCAGAATGGAAGAAAATAATAGCAAATGAAACAACTGACAAAGAATTAAACTCAAACATATAAAAAATCAATGAACATATAAACATATAAAATAAATGACCCAATCACAAAATGGAACAAAGAACTAAACAGACATTTCTCCAAAGAAGACATACGGATGGCTAACAAACACATGAAAAGATGCTCAACATCACTCATTTTCAGAGAAATGCAAATCAGAACCACAAGGAGGTACCATTTCACGCCAGTCAGAATGGCTGCAATCCAAAAGTCTACAAGCAATAAATGCTAGAGAGGGTGTGGAGAAAAAGGAACCGTCTTACACTGCTGGTGGGAATGCAAACTAGTACAGCCACTATGGACAACAGTGTGGAGATGCCTTAAAAAACTGTAAATTGAACTGCCATATGACCCAGCAATCCCACTGCTGGGCATACACACCAAGGAAACCAGCATTGAAAGAGACGTGTGTACGCCAATGTTCTTCACAGCACTGTTTATAATAGCCAGGACATGGAAGAAACCTAGATGCCCATCAGCAGATGAATGGATAAGGAAGCTGTGCTACATATACACAATGGAGTATTACTCAGCCATTAAAAAGAATATATTTGAATCAGTTCTAATGAGGTGGATGAAGCTGGAGCCTATTATACAGAGTGAAGTAAGCCAGAAAGAAAAACACCAATACAGTATACTCACGCATATATATGGAATTTACAAAGATGGTAATGATAACCCTGTATGCGAGACAGCAAAAGAGACACCGATGTATAAAACAGTCTTTTGACTCTGTGGGAGAGGGAGAAGGTAGGATGATTTGGGAGAATGGCATTGAAACATGTATAATATCACATGTGATACGAACCACCAGTCCAGGTTTGATGCATGGTACAGGAAGCTTGGGGCTGGTGCACTGGGATGACCCAGAGGGACGGTACAGGGAGGGAGCTTGGAGGGGGGTTCAGTATGGGGAACACGTGCATCCCCGTGTCAGATTCATATTGATGTATGGCAAAACCAATATGATACTGTAAAGTAATTAACCTCCAATTAAAATAGATAAACTTATTAAAAAAATGTAACCTAATTAAAATTAAAAGCTTCTGCACAACAAAGGAAACTATAAGCAAGGTGAAAAGACACCCTTCAGAATGGGAGAAAATAATGGCAAATGAAGCAACTGACAAACAACTAATCTCAAATATATACAATCAACTCCTGTAGCTCAACTCCAGAAAAATAAATGGGCCAAAGAACTAAACAGACATTTCTCCAAAGAAGGCATACAGGTGGCTATCAAAAACATGAAAAGATGCTCAACATCACTCATTATCAGAGATATGCTAATCAGAACCACAAGGAGGTACCATTTCATGCCAGTCAGAATGGCTGCGATCCAAGGGAACCCTCTTACAATGTTGGTGGGTATGCAAACTAGTACAGCCACTATGGACAACAGTGTGGAGATTCCTTAAAAAACTGGAAATAGAACTGTCATATGATCCAGCAATCCCACTGCTGGGCATACACACCAAGGAAACCAGAACTGAAAGAGACACGTGTACGCCAATGTTCAGTGCAACACTGTTCATCATAGCCAGGACATGGAAGCAGCCTAGATGCCCATCAGCAGATGAATGGATAAAGAAAGCTGTGGTACATATACCCAATGGAGTATTACTCAGCCATTAAAAAGAATACATTTGAATCAGTTCTACTGAGGTGGATGAAACTGGAGCCTATTATACAGACTGAAGTAAGCCAGAAAGAAAAACACCAATACAGTATACTAATGCATATATATGGAATTTAGAAAGATGGTAACAATAATCCTGTATGAGAGACAGCAAAAGAGACACTGATGTATAAAACAGTCTTTTGGACTCTGTGGGAGAGGGAGAGGGTGGGATGATTTGGGAGAATGGCATTTAAACATGTATAATATCACATGTGAAACGAACCACCAGTCCAGGTTCGATGCATGGTTGGGGCTGGTGCACTGGGATGACCCAGAGGGAAGGTATGGGGAGGGAGGTGGGAGGATGGTCAAGATGGGGAACATGTGTATACCGTGGTGGATTCATGTTAATATATGGCAAAAACAATATAATATTGTAAAGTAATTAACTTCCAATTTAAATAAATTTATTTACAAAAAACAAAACAAAATAAAAATAAATGTAACCTAATTGAAATTAAAAGCTTCTGCACAACAAAGGAAACTATAAGCAAGGTGAAAAGACAGCCTTCAGAATGGGAGAAAATAATAGCAAATGAAGCAACTGACAAACAACTAATCTCAAATATATACAATCAACTTCTGTAGCTCGACTCCAGAAAAATAAACGACCCAATCAAAAAATGGGCCAAAGAACTAAACAGATATTTCTACAAAGAAGGCATACAGGTGGCTATCAAACACATGAAAAGATGCTCAACATCACTCATTATCAGAGAAATGCAAATCAGAACCACAAGGAATTACCATTTCACACCAGTCAGAACGGCTGTGATCCAAGAAAAGGGAACCCTCTTACAATGTTGGTGGGAATGCAAACTAGTACAACTACTATGGGCAACAGTGCGGAAATGCCTTAAAAAACTGGAAATAGAACTGCCATATGACCCAGCAATCCCACTGCTGGGCATACACACCAAGGAAACCAGCATTGAAAGAGACGCGTGTACCCCAATGTTCATCACAACACTGTTTATAATAGCCAGGACATGGAAGCAGCCTAGATGTCCATCATCAGGCGAATGGATAAGAAAGCTGTGGTACATATACACAATGGAGTATTACTCAGCCATTAAAAAGAATACATTTGAATCAGTTCTACTGAGGTGGATGAAACTGGAGCCTATTATACAGACTGAAGTAAGCCAGAAAGAAAAACACCAATACAGTATACTAATGCATATACTGTAAAGTCATTAGCCTCTAATTAAATAAATTTATATAAAAAATAATATTAAAAAATAAAACACCTCCAGCAAACAAAACTCCAAAACCTTAAAAAAAGAAAAGAAAAGGAAAGCAGCAGTTCTCAAAGTGTGTTGGGGACTCATGGGGAATGAAGATGTGTCCCGAGCCCCTTTTAATAGGTCTGAAGGGTCAAAATTATGTTCATGATAATACTAAACTGTTATTTGCCTTTTTAGTCTTCATTCTGTCACAAATGTACAGTTGTGTTTTCTAGACACTGAATAACTTGATATCGCAACAGATTGCTTGAGGAAGCAAATATGAGAATCCAGATGTCTTCTATTAATCCAGACTCCCCAAAAATGTAATATTGTAGAGCAACGCTAATTTTCTCACTTAGTTTATTTTGTTGGGAAAAATGAATTACCTTTATTAAAAATATTTATGTTAACATGTAATGAATTTACTATTCTTGTTCAAAATAAAGTAATTAACAAATAGTTAATTTGTCAGATTTCATTTCTAGGATGGCAAATATCAGTAGATGTATAAATCACATAAGTACAAGTACTTTGGGAGTCACCATAAATTTTAAGAATGAAAGGGGCCCTGAGGTCAAAAAGTTTGAGAACTGCTGCAATAATCCATTCCAAGTTACAGGCTGGCCTCATCACATACCATGTACACTGACTTTGTGCTCCAGTCATACTAAGACTTTTTATTCTCCACAATATGTCATGCTGGCTCCTCCCTCCCGTCAGAGACCATGTGTTAATCTGCAACTGTTTACCTGCCTGACACCACACAAAAAAAGGACTGAGACAGAACAAGGATGAGGCAGTGGAGGGTGGGCATGCAAACACTAAGGGCCCAGAAGAAAACTCATGGGTGGTGGTTGTTCTTCCTTCAATGTTATGTTCAAATATCTTTCCTGGAAGCCCATCTAAACTCTTATGTCTATCTCAAAACAGTCTCTCCTATAATTCTTCTTTCACTGCGCCCTCTGTTAATTCAATTAACATACGTTTTGCTCTTTTAATTATTTGTTTATAATGGAATTTGTTTCTACAATATATATATTTTTTCTCTCTCTTTGGTTCCAAATGGCATCCTAAAGTTTCGGGCCTCCTAGAAATTTGAATCTAGGAAGTATGTTTTAATGTAAGTTTTTCCAACATCTTGTGAAATCTTCACAGAAAAATCTCCACTAATCTTGGTATGGAATTCACTTCATGAAACTGGTTTAAAAATCTGTATCCCTAAAGGGGGTCTTATATTCACAAGGGTAGAAAACCAGACAAGTCCATTATGTGACAGAGGTCATTTTATTTTTCCAGAGTTGAGACCCCACACTTTCACTTGCCATTTCAGAATGAGGCTGGTGTACTGCTGGTCTGTAAGAGCAGTGACAGCAATCTCCTGGGGTATTCAAATGGCTCTAGAAGGTTTCTTCTAAAAAAAAATATGTCTTAGAGTAGGAAATTCTTTTAAATTAAGGAAGTATCTTCTGGGAAAATTAAGCTTATCTTTTAACCAAATTGCTTTTAATAGCTTGCGTATAGATTATAGGACTCTCAGTCATCCTGTTCTTCCAAACTTTATATGTACTTACAGGCCTTAAGGTTGTGAAGCAGAAGGGAACTCTGGATCCTCTATGGTTGAACATAATTCCTGATCACATCACAAGGTGACTCCACTGGGACCTCCAATCTGCTGACCTTATCAAATTTGCCCTCTTCATCTTCTCCTTTTTGTCCTCAATTCTCTTTTTTATACTTAAATTTCAAGTTTCATTATTATAATAATTTCATTCTGTAGAATCTAAGCTCCTTTGCCCCCCAATTCTCCATTAACCTCAACTAGCAAAAATTTCAGGATTTTTTTTAGTTGAATCCAGGAATTTGCCTACTCTACTTTTGTCCTCAAGCATCTAAAATAGATAAAAACAAACAATTATGTTGTCTAATTTACTTTTAGGGTATGAAACCACAAGTGGACCCTCTCTGCTTCCAGACAACACTTCTCCATACCTCTGTGGGACTCATTCTCCCATTTTCTGAGTTGACTCCTTCACAGCTTTTTCTGTCTCAATGACCCAGCACAGTTTTAGTCTTTCTCATTCATAGCTGATCTTCTTCTTTATTCTCTGGGAGAATGAAGTAATTACAAGAGAGTATGCATATTCTTCCACCACCAGATCTAACCACCTACTTACCTCTGCACTAAATATTTTGTCTCTTCTCCTGTTACAATTCTTCTATCTGTGTATTGAAACCTATTCCTTCTTCCTTATTCAAGACTTTCCTCCCGAAACTTCTCCTACCTTCCTTGCATTAACAGTTTTCACCCTACCTACTAAACCATTATCACTAGCGTATAACATCCTTGGTAAGGTGTGGTAACAGAAAAGTAACAAGTCACTTGTTATTTATTTTCCTGTTTCCAAATTCAGTGGTCTGTTCTCAGGCCAACTCTTAGCAATATCTGGCACAGTTGATTAATCCTTCCTTTGTAAAATAGTTTCTACACTTTCTTCATGTTCTCATTCTTTTTCTCCTAAATAACTGACCACTTCTTTTGCTCCATGTGGAGCAAATAAATAGATAAGTGTTCCAGCACCCAATCCTCAGATGCTTGTTCTTCTCACTGTATACTCATTCCCTTTATTCCCAGCAGCTAATGATTTCCAAAGGTATATTATAATCTCTCCTATAAATTCGAGACATCTATATCCAATGGTCAACTCAATGTTTCCCAATGTTTAGTGTGTATTTTTATACTTGATATATTAATAAATAAAACAGAATTCTTGACCAGTCCATCCCCATTCCTAGCCCTCATTTTAGTGAATTTCATGCCACTCACTTACTGTTCCTAGATAACACTTAAAAGCTATCACTGATTCCAATTTACTCTCCAAGGACAAGGTAGCTTACATTTGCCCATTCAGATTTATTCTCTTCCTCTCTTTTTTAAGATTGTTTCTTTTTAATTTATGTTTTCATTTTAGTAAGAATACAACATAAGCCTACCCTCTTGACCAGTCCTCAAGTGTAAAATACAGTATTGTTAACTATGGATCTAATAGTTAGAACTTGAACTCTAGAACTTTCCACATGAATCTAAGGTTTGGTTTTTCACTTCTGAAAAAGAGACTGTTTGAATTTTGATAGGATCTGCATTGAATCTAGATCATTTTGAGTAATATGGATATTTTAACAATACTAAGTCTTCTAATACATGAACATGGGATATCTTGCCATTTGTGTCTTAATCAAATTCTTTCATTAATGTTCTATAGCTTTCATTATACCTCCTTGGTTAAGTTTATTCTCGCGAATTTTATTCTGTTTAATGCTATTGTATACGGGATTATTTACTTATTTTCCTTTCTGAATATTTCATTGTTATTTACCCTGATACCAAATCCAAACATACAAGAAAACTGTAAGCCAATATTCCCAGTGAACACAGATGTGAAAGCCTTCAACAAAAAGATAGCAAACTGAATTAAACAGCACATTAAAAGAACTGTATACCATAAACGTCTGGGACTTATCTTTGGGGTGCAAAGATGGTTCAACATAAGCAAATCAATCAGTGTCATATGCTATATCAACAGAATGAAGGATAAAAAGTACATGATCACAATAGATGCAAAAATTTTTTGGACAAAATCCAATATCTTTTCATGATAAAAATTCTTAATATAAGTTACAGAAGAAATCTGCCTCAATGTTATTAAGATGATATATGTGAAAATACCATAGCCAATATCAATTACACTCTACAGTGAAAAACTGAAATCTTTTTCTCTAAGATCAGGAAAAAGGCAAGGATGACCACTCTTGACACTTCTACTCAACATAGTACTGGAACTCTTAGACAAGGAAATTAGGCAAGAAAAAACAAAAGGCATCCAAGTTGGAAAGGAAGAAATAAAATTATCTGTTTGCAGATAACATGATCTTATATATGAAAATTTCTAAAGACTCCACACACACACACACACACACACACACACGCACACACTCACAAGTTGTTAGATATAATTCAGTAAAGTTAGGGGATACAAAATCCTACATCTCCTACTTTTGCCAAAAAAAAACCATATATGCATAATAATAATCACTTATTGAGCTGCTTCAAACTGCTTAAGTGACATGTGCTTCTTGACAGTAGCTTGACTATGCCACACTCAATTCATTAGTAAATGCTATAATTTCTACTTTTATAACTGATTCCAAAGTTTACCAGTTTTCACAACATGCCCTATCGTCATCTAGATTAAGCTGCCTTAACTTCTCACCTGGATTAAAGCAATAGTTTAGTACTTCTGCTCTCTCCTGCTATGCCACTCTATTCTCCATATATAAGCCATAATCATCTCTTTCAAAAGCCAGTCAGATAATGCAACTGACCTATTCACAAGATTTTAAAATTCCTAAACTTTCCAGTACACATAGAATGAAATAAAAATTTATTATGGACAACGAGCCTTTGTCTCTTTCAGTCCCATTGCCTGACACTCTCCCTAGTGCTTATTTGCACTGTAAGTCATACTGGCCTTCTTGAAGTTTCAAGAACACTCCTATTGTCTTAAAATTTTAGAGCATTTGCATTCAGTGTCAATGTATAAGAAATGTTCTTACCCTAGATATCTGCATGCTCCATTTATCTTTTCATTCAGCCTCTACTTATATGTCACCTCATAAAGGAGACCTTTCCTGAACGCACTATTTAAAATAACCTCCAGTCTATATCTACTTACATACCTTAGTTATCTCCATATCTTTATTTTTTTCAACACAATTCATCACTGCCTCATATGTTCTATCTATATATTGGCTTGTCTATTGTCTCTTTTTTCTACTGTATTATAAACTTAATGGGGTTTCCCTCGTGACTCAGACGGTAAAGAATCTGCCTGCAATGAAGGAGACCCAGGTTCAATCATGGCTACAGTCCATGAGGTGGCAAAGAGTTGGACAGGACTGAGTGACTAACATTCACACACATATAAACTCCATGAGTGAAAGAATTATCACTTTTATTCTCAACTGAATTGTCAGGACCTAGAACCATACATGGTGTATAGAAACGCTAAATAAATTTCTGGTGAATAAAGGGATGAATGGGAATGGAAATATACCAAATGGATCAATTAAATTAAAAACAAACAAATGAAAATTAAATTGATAAGCCAGTTCATAGCCAAAGTTTGATCTCTTTAAAAAGAACTACTATGCAATGTGTATAATACACAGAAAAGGGTACATAAATGTATATGCCAGGCAGTAAATAATAAAAACAATAACAAAGTCACTCAGTCAGTCTGACCCTTTGTGACCCCATGCACTGTAGCCCACCTGGCTCCTCTGCCCATGGAATCCTCCAGGCAAGAATACTGGAGTTGGTAGTCATTCCCTTCTCCAGCAGATCTTTCTGACCCAGGGATTGAACCCAGGTCTCTTGCATTGCAGGCAGCTTCTTTCCCATCTGAGCAACCAGGGAAGCCCACCTATATCCACAGTAAACTATAAATATTACCAAGAATTACTGGAGCTTCCTCTCTACCAGATTTTAACTTCCTCCTTTCCTCCATAGGTAATATTTATTCTGAATTTTGAATCAATTATTTCCTTGCCTTTTAAAGTACTTTTATTATATAAGAAAACTATAAACATCAGTATAAAAATGAAATTATTAACTATTCTGCCATTTGTATTTTCACTCATCATTGTGTTAAGATTAATTCAGGTTGATATATTTAGTTTTAACTCATTAATCCTCACTTTTTTACATAACTCCATTATAGAAATATATGGTAGTCTACTTATCCATGTTACTTTTGACAGGCTCTCATGTAGTTTTCAAGTTGCTGTGCTATTCTTTACAAATTGCTATGAATATTCTTTTATGTGTCTTTCCATTACTATTAGCTTTGGGACCATTCTTTCTCTTTAGAAAACTTTATACATCTATGTTTAATCAATTTTGCATTGACCCTGCAATCACTCGGGGAAATCTTTGTTTTCTTCATTCTGGCATTCTTAGTCAGCAGTTTACTATAGCCCTTTGAAAATTTACTGACATCACCTTAGATAATTCGTTTGGAGAAGCTCTGAAGTTAACACTGCAATACCAATTAACTGCCTCTGAAAGCGCTTTTTTTCCCTAAACCTTCCCCGTCTGCAGCACCAACTCCTACCCCTCACCCCATGCCAGGCAAAAAGCCTCTGACATATTTGGGGAGACGTTTAAAATATTTTCATAGTTCTATTACATCACAGATTGTTTTTTTCATAATATTGTGTTGGCATTTCCTAAATACCTTAAATTGAATTAACTCCAAATAAACATATAGAATCTATGCTGGAAAGAGAAAACTGGTGTGTTTCTGTTTGAAATTGGCAAAGCAGTTACTCATTTCAATGTCAACTTTAACTTGACCAGTTAATTTCAGCTTTGATTACATTGAGCGACTAAATTACTCTTCTAAGAATATCTGCCACATATAACAAATAAAATTATTGTACATGACATGGTTAAATTTGCATTTCAGATAAATAATGATTTTTTTCTAGTAAAAGTATGTGTAATGCAATACTTGGGATCTATTCATACTAAAAAAAATATTCATTTTTTAATCTAAAATGCAATTCACTAGTCAGCGTGTAAGAACCTGCCTGCCAGTGCAAGAGACAAGAGGCACGTTTCGATCCCTGGGTAGAAAGATCCCGGGGTCGGAATATCCCTTGGAGAAGGAAATGGCAAACCCCTCAAGTATGCTTGCCTGGAGAATCCCACGGAGAGAGTCTGACACGACTGAAGCGACTTAGCACACACATGCCATTTCCACCAATTAGCACTCTCAAGGTTTCCCTCAAGCTCTTTGATTTACTGAAATATTTCTTTCATGTCCAAAACTCACTAACTCGGGACCTTAGCAATCTTTCCTTGCAGTTGTGTATTTCTTCATTTCATACTGTACGTGAAGAAACTGGCTCAGAGGGTAAAGCGTCTGCCTGCAGTGTGGGAGACTCGGGTTCAATCTCTGGGTTGGGAAGATCCCCTGGAGAAGGAAATGGCACCCCACTCTAGGACTCTTGCTGGAAAATTCCATGGACTGAGGAGCCTGGTGGGCTACAGACCATGGCGCCGCAAAGAATCGGACACGACTGAGGGACTTCACTTTCACTTTCCATACTGTACATTATCTTTAAGAAGAGCACTGAGAGTCTTACCATAGCCGTTTTGCCTGAGGAATACCTTTGCTGATGACTTTCTAATAAAAATGTTCTTCAAAACACCATCTGCATCAAACTTCAGTACAACGGTATGCGCAGCAACGAACAATACAAGATGTCTTCCGGGGGCGTGGCTTAGGTTCTGGAAAAATCTAAGCAGTCTCGAAATGCCGCAAGACGCTAAATGAGATGAAGTCTTTTGAACCTTTCCGGCTCCCGTACTGGTAATGCCTTAGGCAGCGCTTGCCCCACCCCTTTGCATTTAGCTGTTTCCATTTTGGTGCTGCTAGTTGTAGCTTTTTCACTGCCGGCCCACTGTCTTCTGCAGGGTTCAAAGACTTTTTTTTTTTTTTTCCAGACAGACTAGAGAGCACGCATCCTTAAGAGATGTCTGACTACAAGAGCATCAAAGACAGCGAATCGGAGATAAACTCCGAGGAGCATTCCGGAGCGGAGGCAGGTGGCGCCAATGCAGAAGTGACCAGAAATGGTGGCGGTGCTGGCCATGGTGGCAGCCCTGGCCAGCCCGGCAGAGCAAATCAAGGTGCCGACACAGCAAGTACCAATAAAAACACTGATTTGGAAAGCACAGGAGATGCTGTACATTTCTTAACGGGTGATAGAAACCAGTTCCAGTACCAGTTAGGAGAGCCAGGAGAGGAGGGAGAAGTGGAGAAAGCATTGGCACAAGAAAAGTGGCCTCAGGTACAGTGCCATGAGGCTAACTAAGCCCAAGCCCAGTATTTATATGCCGAAGATCGGGCCCTGGAGGAATGGGTAGCTTCCGAGATATCCGCCCTCCCCAACCCACGCTGGAAAGTCCTGAATGCTCTTTGAGAGCGGCAGCTGGGTTCAAGTGCCCGCTTTGTGTATGAGGCCTGTGGGGCAAGAGTGTTTGTGCAGCGTCTCCACCTGCAGTATTGGCTTGCAGGCCACAATGTTTGTGTCAACACTGTGCCCTTTAACCAGCGTGGCACTGGCTGGCCACTAGCAGTGATGACCTGAAAGTGATATTGTGGGACTGGGTGCATTGGCAGCCAGTACTGGAGTTTGAGAGTGGTCACAGAAGTAATGGTTTTCAGGCCAAGTTCCTTCCCCACTGTGGTGATACCACCCTGGCCACGTGTGGCTGCGATGGGCAGAGCTGCACAGTCAAGCTGTCTGCTCTCCCACACCGCGAGAAAACTAAATGTGTGGCCCAGCACAGAGGAGCCTCCCACAAGTTGGGTCTGGATCCTGACTCCCCTTTTAAGTTCCTCACTTCAGGTGAAGATGCAATTGTCTTTGCCATTGATCTCAGACAAGGCCGGCCGGCTTCAAACGTGGTGGTCACCAGAAAAAAGGAGAAGAGAGTGGGGCTATATTCAATCTATGTGAATCCTGCCAATAATTACCATTTTGCAGTGGGGGGACGAGATCAATTTGTAAGAATTTATGACCAGAGGTAGATTAATGAGAGTGATAATAATGGAGTACTCAAGAAATTCTGTGGTCATCACCTGCTCAACTGTGATGCTAAAGCTCACATCACCTGCCTTGTGTACAGTTACAATGAGCTCCTGGCCAGTTACAATGATAAGGATATTTACGTCTTCAATTCCTCTCATAGTGATGGAGCCCAATATGTGAAAAGACACAAGGGGCACAGAAATAATGCCACAGTCAAAGGTGTCAATTTCTATGGTCCCAGAAGTGAGTTTGTCATGAGTGGCAGTGATTGTGGGCACATCTTCTGGGAGAAGTCATCCTGCCAGATTGTTCAGTACATGGAAGGGGATAAAGGAGGGGCTATTAACTGTCTTCAACCCCATCCTTACCTACCTGCAATGGCGACCAGCAGCCTAGACCACGATGCTAAGATCTGGGTACCCACAGCTAAAGTTATCACTTGCCTTGCTGGCTTAAACAATGTGGTTAAGAGGAACAAGCGGGGACAAAATAAAGACAGACAGCACCATACTAATCTGTTTGAAAGCCACATGCTTTGGTTCCTCACGCATCACCTGACACAGAGAGGACATTGCCCACACTGGGGAGCCACTGGAATCGAGGTGGTGGAAACCAACTCAGATGAGTCTTCCAGTTCCTCAGATGTGTCAGAGGAGGAAGAGAATCAAGAATGTGTGCAGTGCCTGCCATCCTGAAAGCCTTGCACTCCAGCTCCAGCTGGGCTTCACCTCAGAAGGCTGGACTTTAAGATTTAGTTGACTAGATTAGCTTGTTGTCTTTGTTCTGCTTTCCACAGTAGAAATTGCCTCTTCCATCTCCCTCCTGTGCCTCCCCCCTTTCCTTCTTCACATTCTTCCTCCTTCACTTGGTTTCTTTACTCCTCCTTCTTTACCCCTTATATCTATAGGAATAAATAAGGAGTTTAGCTATGCCTCTTTTCCTTTGTTCTCTTATGATTGACTTCTAAATTTCATAATTCTAGTGAAAAAATTAATAGCCTTATTGAATCTACCTTCTCATTTCTGATACTCTGAAAATGGCCATTTTTTCAATTTTAGAAGTTTAAAGATTAGTTTCTTCAGATGAGCTGAAAATTTCAGAAATATGTTTATTCTTTAAAATAAAACAAACCATGGTCTTGTTCCTTGAATATGTACACTTGATCATACACACATGCTTACACACACACATACACAGACTCTCATTCTCTATCACAGAAAAGGAAAAGGGGAGAGGTGGGTAGATAAATTCCTAACAAGATAATTCATCATTCTAGAAAAAATAACTTGCTTTGTCCACATTTTCTGAACTCATATGTTAATAGTGATTAATTTGAGCACATAGAGGGTGGAAAGAATTAAACTTAATCACATAGCATTGTATACGCTGCACTTTATTTTCATGGCTTGAGAATTCCCACAGGATTACCTTCTAGAAAGTCTTCTTGGGACTACCATCTCCTATACCAGCCAGGAATATAAGAATTTCTAATGTGAAAATATATATCTAACTTTAATAATAATTTAATGTTACACTAATGAGTTTTTTATACTTTTATTGATAACTTTGATAATATTGGAATAAATATCCCATTAGACACACATGCATTGCTTCACACCTTCTTCAACTGTTTATAAAAGGTTAAGTTGCAATTTAAAATATCTTGTTTTAAACCTTATTTAATGTCAGTTTGGGGTACTGGATTTCCAGTTACTGTTCAATAGTAATATTTAGTTTTGTTTTACGCCTGTTTTTTTGTGTAAGTGAATGCAGAGGCTTGCCTTTCCCCCAACACCCCGGTGAAGTATAACACACCCTTCTTTGCAAATATTTGCTGGGGATGAAGGGTATAATAAGACATTCTGTGGCCTGACCATGATTTTACTTTGATAATGCTCCTTAAAATGGATATTGTTGATGGCCCCTTGGGAGCAAGTTGAGAAATCTACATAATGAGATTAGACTTTGGAATGGAAAATAGCTTGACCCAAGTTCCTACTCACTGAAATTCAAAGTTAGGAACAACTGCCTGGGGATCTGTGAGCAAGTGGCAGTCCCTACCAAGGTCTGCTGTCAGGAAAGGACCTTAAAAGTCCCCAAAGAACCCAGTGACTTTGAACCAAGCACTGTGGTTTCAAACAAGACACAAAACAGTTATTAACTAGAATCCCAAGTTTGGGGCAGCCCTGCACAGTTGGGTGGGATGTATACTAACAACAAAATCAACACAGCATTGGAAAGAACACGTGGAACTTCTGGTGACACTCAAGTGGTGGTAAGAACAACAGCAAGAGCAGATTAATTAATTCTTTTTTCACCTGCTGTTTAGAAGCAGGTTTACCTCTGTGCAGGATTTGTACTATGAGCTACAACTTTGTTCAGAGTCCTCTGCATGGTTCTGAGATTGCTTGTGCTGTAAGAGGCATTTGGAGTAAGATTTGGAAGCCAAAGGTAAAGTATTTGTTTTATGCTCAGAAAGTAGGCTCAAGGGCATATGATCTGCTGGCTTGCCTTAGTGTCAGGCAGCAAGCGCAGGCCACAGCTGCACCAGTGTCCCCTCCTATCTTTCAGCTTCACCAGCTCCATAAAAGAGAGTGCCCACTTCTGCAGGGCACTCACGTCATCAGAGTTGGAGGTCTAGGGGCAGTGAAAGATCAACACAAGTTCCAGTCTGTCCCTGTGGGGTCCAGCTATTCCTCATGGCTTCCAGTCCATCCTTGCTTTCCCACTTCACATCCATCTCTCCTTCCTAGATGCTGCTGGCTTTGGGCTCGAGCACCTGAAGCAAAGACAAAAAAAAAAAAAGTCTTATGAAGAATCTTTAAACAGCTCCTACAATAACACACTTATCAGGTCCCTATATAAGTCACCTGTTAATATTCATATCACCCAGTGTTTCTGTTTTTTGGTTTGAACTCTGACTGATGCAACCGCCTCCAACTACTTTGAACTGTGTTAAGTCCCCAGATGACATGGGCAATTTGCCATCTGGAGGAGTAAAAGGCCTCTAAAGAGAAAGGTTGGACTTGATTAAGATAGGGAGTCAAATAATTAATTTGAAAAATAAAGTTATAATGATAGGTGAAAATCCAGCTGTTAGTGTAGTTCCACTGGGGCTTCCCAGGTGGCGCTAGTGGTAAAGAACCCGCCTGCCAATGCAGGCGACATAAGAGAGGCGTTCAATCCCTGGGTCAGGAAGATCCCCTAGAGAAGGACGTGGCAACCCACTCCAGTATTCTTGCCTGGAGAATCCCATGGACAGAGGAGCCTGGCAGGGTGCAATCCATGGGGTCCCAAAGAGTCAGACACGACTGAAGCAACTTAACATACACACACGCAGTGTAGTTCCCAGAAAATGGAAGTAATTGTTACAATTTTAATTTATGCAAATATTGGTCCTATTAGCATATAGAAGAGAGCAATACAATATTGCTCTAGTCTTCCATGAGATGGTGGGCAAAGTGAACAATTCTATCAAATAAGCAGGCAAAACTGCACCTTTAAATTTAATTTTTCAGCATCGATTATTTTCAGTCCAATATGGAATTTCTACAGGCCAGTTTTGTGTAGGCCCTCATGGCCTTTATGCAATATTATAATTGTCTCCTAACTATGCACAGAATTTAACTGCATTAAATTGTGACAGATGCCAAACTATACTTTTAAAAAGACATCTGGCAGCCGTTCCTTAAAAGGATAGGTGTGGAAAAGAAGAAAGGGGGAAAAAATATAATGGGAGCCTAATAGCATCACTGACTCGATGGACGTGAGTGTGAGTGAACTCTGGGAGTTGGTGCTGGACAGGGAGGCCTGGCATGCTGCAATCCATGGGGTCTCAAAGAGTCGGACACGACTGAGTGACTGAACCGAACTGAACTGAATAGCTAAATGGCAGGCTAAAAAATTTTGGTGAGTTCTGTTCATCCAAAACCGACCTTCAGCAGTGCTCATTCTACCACGTTGTGAACAAAAAGAATAATCAATAAATTTACAATAGATTGGATCTTAGCCATCCTGTATCAGCTGCTATGAAGTTCACTATCTTAATTTACCTTGACTTCAGTCTCTTAACAGTAAAATGAGAGGTTTAGACTTTTAGTTTGTAAAGCCTATGGAGCACTTTATATCTATTTCTTAACTGAACAACGAGGTTTCAGAGATGCATGTATCACAGACCAAGTTCACAACACACTAGTCTCAAGCTGTGTTCTCGGGAGAACTAGGGGTATTGGATGTTCTCATTGGAGGGGCCTCGGAAGTTTCCTATCCTGCTACTTTACTCAAAGTGTAATGTTAATTTTTCTTTCCTAGCTTCAGTAGCCTCTTTATCTCTAACCCCATTATTCAAGCAACCATCTATGGAAATAAAATACACATAAACACTATCAAGTATATGAAAGTGTAATTTCTCAGTTGTTCTACATAAAAACCATATTAAAATGGAAGACAGGAAACTTAAATTCAGAGAAGTTAACTTTTCAAAGTCATTGAGCTAAAAAAGTGCAGAGCAGGGGCTCACATAGAGTTTAAAACTAAATTTTTGCAACAAATAGCTATATATAGAATCACTGTTTTGGTGCATGGTAACTTGGTTCAAGTGTGCCTTACATATAAACAAAGCTAGTGGAGGTGATGGAATTCCAGCTGAGCTATTTCAAATCCTAAAAGATGATGCTGTGAAAGTGCTGCACTCAATATGCCAGCAAATTTGGAAAACTCAGCAGTGGCCACAGGACTGGAAAAGATCACTTTTTGTTCCAATCCCAAAGAAAGGCAATGCCAAAGAATGTTCAAACTACTGCACAATTGTACTCAAGTCACACACAAGCAAAGTAATGCTCAAAATTCTCCAAGCCAGACTTCAACAGTACATGAGCTGTGAACTTCCAGATATTCAAGCTGGATTTAGAAAAGCCAGAGAAACCAGAGATCAAATTGCCAACATCCATTGGATCATCGAAAAAGCAAGAGAGTTCCAGAAAAACATCTATTTCTGCTTTATTGACTATGCCAAAGCCTTTGACTGTGTGGATCACAATAAACTGTGGAAAATTCTTAAAGAGATGGGAATACCAGTCCATCTTACCTGCCTCTTGAGAAATCTGTATGCAGGTCAAGAAGCAACAGTTAGAACTGGACATGGAACAACAGACTGGTTCCAAATAGAAAAAGGAGTATGTCAAGGCTGTATATTGTCACCCTGCTTATTAAACTTCTATGCAGAGTACATCATGCAAAATGCTGGGCCAGATGAAGCACAAGCTGGAATCAAGACTGCCAGGAGAAATATCAATAACCTCAGATATGCAGATGATACCACCCTTATGGCAAAAAGTGAAGAATAACTAAAGAGCCTCTTGATGAAAGTGAAGGAGAGTGAAAAAGTTGGCTTAAAGCTCAACATTCAGAAAACTATGATCATGGCATCTGGTCCCATTACTTCATGGCAAATAGATGGGGAAATAATGGAAACAGTGAAAATCTATTTTCTTGGGCTCCAAAACCACTGCAGATGGTGACTGCAACCATGAAATTAAAAGATGGTTGCTCCTTGGAAGAAAAGCTATGACCAATCTATAAACAGCATATTAAAAAGAAGAGACGTAACTTTGCCAACAAAGGTCAGTCTAGTCAAAGCTACGGTTGTTCCAGTAGTCATGTATGGATGTGAGAGTTGGACTATAAAGAAAGTTGAGTGCCAAAGAATTGATGCTTTTGAACTGTGGTGTTGGAGAAGACTCTTGAGTGTCCCTCGGACTGCAAGGAGATCCAACTGGTCCATCCTAAAGGAAATCAGCCCTGAATATTCATTGGAAGGACTGATGTTGAAGCTGAAACTCCAATACTTTGACCACCTGATGTGAAGAACTGACTGATTGGAAAAGACCCTGATGCTGGGAAAGATTCAAGGCAGGAGGAGAAGTGAACAGAGGATGAAATGGTTGGATGGCATCACCAACTCAAGGGACATGAGTTTGAGTAAACTCCGGGAGTTGGTGATGGACAGGGAAGACTGGTGCGCTGCAGTTCATGGGGTCGTAAAGAGTCAGACACGACTGAGCGACTGAACTGAACTGAACTGAACTTGGTATAGCTGATGATGGAAATTGAGAACCCACATCTCAAGATTCTTTCATGACGTTTAAGAGTCACCTTTCATCTAGTAAGGTGGCTGTAGTCCCACCTTGGACTTCTGTCAGCTATATGGCAGTTATGTTAGTAATTCAAGCCCTTGAAATTGAATCATAAGCCTCTGAGAAGAACAGACAAAATAACAATGAATCAAAAAAAGTACAAAATATAAAAACAGGACATGCTGCAGTAGGGACAGTACTTCCACCCTCAGCTACCCAGTGATCTGGGTGATATTAGCTGAAAAGGCTGTTGCTTATGGATCTCTGTCTAGAATCAAAGTACAGCTTTGATTTTGGGTGACTGGTTCTTTTGATTACTCTTTACAAAGATATAATGACCCAGATATTTTAGGGACTATTTTTCTCAGCTGACACGTATGACCAAAACTGTGAGGGACTGAGATCAATGATACATAACCCCAATAAGATCTTGGATCATATGGTGTAGCCTCTCTTTTCTTTTCTACAGTGAGTTGCTCTCTAAGAGATAAGGTTTGGTTCTCAGATGTTATCCCCTGAGATTGCATGCATGCTCAGTAGCTCAGTTGTGTCCAACTCTTTACGACCCCATGGACTGTAGCCCACCAGGCTATTCTGTCCTCGAAATTTTCCTGCCAAGAATACTGGAGACTGTTTCCAGTTCCTCCTCCAGGGGATCTTCCTGACCCAGGGATCAAATCCACATCTCCTGTATTGGCAGATAGATTCTTTACCACTGAGCCACCTGGGAGGCTCATCCTTTGAGATTAGTAAGTAGTAGTTGATGGTCACACTCATGAATATTGTTTAAAAGCTTATAATTATGAATTCTTAGTAAGTGTATCTGCAAAATTTTAAATTTTTTTTAGAAATATGGAAATAAAATTTAACTTAACATCATCAGATAGAGCCAAATATTTGAGGGGAAAGATTTTTTTTCCCGTGTGCTTTCTCATAGTGGTTTCTTCTCTCAAAACAAACAAACAAACAAACAAAAAAAAACCCTGTAGAATTTTAGGGTGATAGATCTACTCTAAATGCTACTGGAGTGGTGGATATATGATTCAATGCATTTGTTAAAACTCACAGCATTGTACATCTAAAACAGCAAACTTTAATATATGCAAACTAAAAGAAATTCAACCAGGGTGTCAGGAGATCTCAAAAAGGAATACACACTATGACAAATGAAATTATTAAAAATGTGTGACATAACCTCACTGAAGCAAGTGAGAGGAAAAGAAGTTGGCCAAATAACTGTCAGTGTTCTGAAGGGCAACTGTAAGGCTAAAGACAAAAGAAGTGTATCTAAAAACTGGGTTGGTAAATTTCTTTCTCACAAGGATTCAGGTTAACTAATAATTCTCAATCTGCTTTATATAGATATGTCTCAGGATGAATAAATAAATGGATGAAGGATGGTGAAAACCAGGTTTCTTATTGTTAGAGGAGGAAATTATAGCTATTCAAGGAGGAAAGATTAGACAAACTCTGTAGTACTGAATTAGAGTTGGAGATATCAGTATGAATCCCTATTTGGTTAGCATAAATTATACAGAAGTGGATAAATGCAGACATAATTGTAGACAAATGTGTATACATGTGTCAGTATTGTTGTTGTTTAGTCTCTCAGTCACGTCCAACTCTTTGCAACCCTATGGACTGTGGCCTGCCAAGCATCTCTGTCCATGGGATTCTCCAGGCAAGAACACTGAAGTGGGTTGCCACTTCCTAGTCCAGGGGGTCTTCCCAACCCAGGGATCAGACACACGCCTCCTGTACTGGCAGGCAGATTTTTTACCACTGAGCCACTTGGGAGACCCACATGGATCAGCATACTGACTTATGTTTCATAGCCCTCTCCACTGAGAGGCCATGGCAACAGTGACAACCCAGAAGTAATAAGCACCACCAGCACCCAGATTTCTAATACCATTCTCCAATAAAAAGAACCAGGGAACCTTGGAGAAATGTCTGATAAAAACTGTATTCTAGTTGGCCCCTTCAAGGCAGGGTATATACAAGATAAACCTGTAGCATCTTGTAGTTTATGGCAGATAGCAAAGAAAAGGGATTAGGGTATATCAAAGTGCCATGTGAAACAACTCAGAGTGCCCAATGGCCAATGCTGAAACAAACTGACCCCCCCAAAGCACCCCCAAATAATGTGGTATGATATTACAGCCTAAAGTCTTAGATAAAGATTGAGTCCATGGGGTAAGAGATATATCTCCCTACAGAATAATTCCAAATAGCATAAATAAATATTCCTTTTCATTAAGAGATGGAGCTTGATTACCTTCCCGCTGTGAATATGGATGAATTTAGTGTCTTGTGTTCAAAAGACAGAATATGAGAAGAGGTAAAATAGAAACTTTACAGTAAAGAAATCCTATACCACTTAATCAAATGTTGGTAGTTCATATCATCAGTGATAAAGCCACACTGATAGCATGTGCCTCCAGTATGCTACAAGAAAAACCCATAACCATGAGGCAAATATTAGACAACCCCAAATTGAGGAGCACGCCACAAAACACCTAGCCAGTACTCTTTAAAGCTTTTAAGGTCATAGGAAATGAGGAAAGGTTGAGAAACTGTCACAGACCAGAGGTGCCTAAGGAAATACAGTGATTAAGTGCAATTTGGTCTCCCGGATAAGATCCTGGAACAGAAAAAGGATATTAGTGGACAAAGTGGTAAAATCTGAATAAAGTCTACAGGTTGCTGAAGTATTAGTTGCTCAGTCATGTCCAACTTGTTGTGACTCCATGGACTGTAGCCCACCAGGCTCCCCTGTCCATGGGATTCTCCAGGCAAGAGTACAGCAGTGGGTAGCCATTCCCTTCTCCAGGGGATCTTCCTGACCCAGGGATAGAACCTGGATCTCCTGCATTGCAGGCAGATTCTTTACCGTCTGAGCCAGGTTAGTTAATAGTAAAAATCAATGTTGGTTTCCTAGTTTTAACAAATAATACCGAGGTAATATAAGATGTTAACATCAGGGGAAACAGTGAGGGGTAGGTGGAAACTCTCTGTATTATCTTCGGAACTTTTCTATAAATCCAAAATTATTTAAAAAAAAAAAACTAAGTTTTTTTTTAATTAAAAATCCAGGATAAAATCTCTAACTTTAGTAGCCATAATAATTCTGGTAACATTAATTGTATCAGTAGAAATAATCCAGTTCCCTTGGTTTTTTGAGTCTCTACTTATTTTGTGATTCATGCTGAGTAACTTTCATTATTTGTGATCTTTAGAAAATGTTCTTTCTTTCATCATTTCTTCGACTGTTTTGTTCAATGCTGTGCTTCTGGTAAGCTGCTTCTAATAAAAGTGCAATAAAAAGTGTAAATTGAAATAAAGATGAAATTTTAAAGGACAACATTTAGTAAATTTTTAAAAGAAATAAACTTCTTACTGGGAGACATTTTACCAAACTAAATTGTAAAGTGCTTAGTATTTAAGAACTGTACAAATTATTCATGCATAGCTGCTTTCTTTAAGCCACTGATTGTTTAACAGGAAACTTATCCCTGCAGTAAGTAAAATTTTATTGACATCTTTAGAACACAGGTAGAGTGTAAGTCATATTTGCACTGCTTGAGGGGTATATAGGAGGAAAACAAGTCAAGTGGTGAGCGTAGGCAAGTCTTTCCAGTTTTGCTATGAAGAGTTAAAGAAATGGAGTGATAGCTGGAAGAAAGTGTACAATTAAGGAATTGTTATACTTTATTTTTAAAGTTAAGAATATTAGAAAAATTCATACTGACAGTAAACATCTACGGGTGAGAAAGAAACGATGTAGTGAATTGTGGTGGAAATCTCTATGATTCAAGCCCTTAAGGAGACGTGACCTCGAAACCAGTAGAGGAATGCCCTTTCTGAGGATCAGACAAAGATGGTATGAATTCAGTCAAGCAAACTAACGGGTTTGGTGGTGTAAAAATGGGTGGTGTGAGAAGTTTGATGTGATGGTTTCAGCTTTCTGTCCTGTAAAGTATGAAGTGAAGCCATCAATTTAGACCCCTGGAGGAGGGAATTTTGCAGTTTTGAGAAGAGAGAAGACAATTGGGCTTAATTTTTTCAGAAAGTAGGAAAAAAAAAACATTCTAGGGAAATAGAAGTTTTGCAAGGAGTTTAGAGCTTTTAGAATAAAACAATAACTCAAGAGATTTGCCTTGGCTAACACTGGAGTGATACGCTACTGGAAATTCAAATGAAGTATGTAAATGGATAAAAACCAATGTGCAGCAAAACCTCACTCCACTGGAGACAAAAGAGGTGCCTCTATATGATTTAGATAACAGCCATGATCATGGCATCCATGATTTCTGCACAGTTCCAAGTCAAACTCACTTAAGATCCAATCTGAAATCTGCACTTCATATCAAAATACTTATAAAACTTTCTGTTGATTATACTTACACATGTACATAAAGTGCTTACAACTTCAGTGCTACACAAATCTAGGCTCTTCCTAGAATGATCAAGGAAGGAGTCTCCTGCAGAGTACCACAGTGGAAAGTCATGCTCTTATACTCTTTTATTACCTGAGAAACCTCTGTAAT